>NC_061113.1:44229700-44418820 GCF_002878395.1 Capsicum annuum | reverse complement strand
GAGGCTACAAGATGTTTTAGGAACAGTTTCCCTTCTTTTAGTATTCTTGTCATGCCAGTGAGCATGAGCTCAAATTTAACTCTCGGTCTAATCCGTTTCTCCCTTTTCATTTACAGAATATGCCTCTTAAAAAAGAAATGGAAATCAGTCAGCCCCTCAGCACATCCAAGCAGATCCCTTGGACGAACATGTCTCTCCTGCAGAGTTTAGAGTTGCATTCACTACTCCTTCTAACTCAGTTGATACTCAGATTGAATGACCAGCTGCTATTCCGGCCAACCCCATGGCCAATACTACCGTATCTAGGATTTGGGACTTCACCCGAATAAATCCTCCATCCTTTTTTGGGTCTAAGATAGACGAGAAACCTCAGGAATCCTTAACCAGGTTCAAAAGGTTATAGATATCATGGGAGTTACTAATAGTGATAGTGCTGAGCTAACTGTATATCAATTGTAGGATGTGGCTCACACTTAGTCTAAATAGTGGAAAGCAAAGAGGGCTAGAGATTTAGGGTCTATTGAGTGAGAGGAGTTTGCCACTGCCTTCTTAGATAGATTCTTTCCCCTAGAGCTGAGAGAAGCTAAGGTGTTGGAATTTATCAACCTCAGGTAGGGAAATATGACAGTGAAAGAGTATTCTCTTAGATGTACTCAACTAGCTAGATATGCTCCTCATGTGGTGGCAGATAACAGGGCCAAGAAGAGTAAGTTTGTTTTTGGGGTGAATGATTGTGTGGTTAATGAGTGCAGATCCGCAATACTGATTAGTGAGATGGGCATAGAAAAGCTTATGATCCATGCTCAACATATAGAGGTGCAGAAGATTAAAATGAGAGAGAAGAAAAATAAGAGAGCAAGAACCGGTAGCTTCAATTTCAATCAACCTAAGTTAGAAAGTGGTAACTACTTTTAGTTCTACCCTAAGTCATCCATTCCATCTCCTTCCTCATCCAATGCTCTAGCTCCAAAGTTCAGGGATGGTGATAAAGATTAGATGCTAGGCTCTAAATCTCAGGGCAGTGTTAGCAGTGCCCAAACCAATCCTCTTTGCCAGACTTGTGGTGAGAACCACAAGAGTATTTGCAGAGCCGGCATTGATGTATGTTTTGAATGTGGCAAGCCATGCCATAGAGTCAGAGATTGTCCCCAGTCAGGACTTTAGGGTCAGAAGAACCGTTCCTCAGCTCAGTTCAGTCGCCCGAATCAGCAGGGTGCTACTTTCAGCGCAACCAGTGGGCAGCGTCCAAATAGACTTTATTCTCTTCAGTCCTGATAGGATCAAGAAAATTCTCTTGATGTGGTCATTGGTACGTTACAGATCTTTCGCTTGCATACTTACGCTTTGCTATATCCAGGAGCTTCTTTATCTTTTGTTACTCCTTATATAGCAGTAGATTTTGGAGTCAGTCCCAAAATTTTAACAGAGCCCTTCTCAGTCTCTACCCAGTGGGTAAAACTATTATAGCCCGATGGGTATACAGGAACTTTCCAGTTATGATATTTTTGAAAGTCACATCAGCAAATTTAGTTTAATTAAAGATGACTGATTTTGATATCATTATTGGCATAGATTAGTTTCATTCTTGCTATTCCACATTCGACTGTAGAAATAAAGTGGTCTAGTTTTATTTTCTGAATGAACCTTTCCTAGAGTGAAGGGGTAGTACTTCAGTGTTTAGAGGTTAACTTATTTCCTTCCTTTGAGTATGGAAAATGGTATCTAAGGGATGTGTCTATAATCTTATTTGAGTTAAGCACTCTAGTCCGAAACTCTGAGTGTTGAATCAGTCCCAGTAGTGATGAATACTCAGATGTCTTTCCTGAAGTCTTCCAGGAATTCCTTTCGAAAGGGAAATAGACTTTGGCATTGATCTTTTTCCAGATACTCAGCCTATATCTATTCTTCCATACAAAATAGCACCAGAAGAACTCAAAGAGTTGAAAGAATAGTTGAAGGATCTCTTAGATAAGGGGTTCATCAGACCTAGTGTGTCCCCGTGGGGCGCACCAGTCTTATTCGTGCGAAAGAAATATGGTTCTCTCAGAATATGTATTGACTACCATCAGCTCGATAAAGTCATGGTAAAGAACAAGTATCCATTTCCCAGAATTGATGACTTGTTTGACCAACTTCAGGGTGCCAGTTATTTCTCTAAGATAGACCTCAAATTAGGCTATCATCAGCTCAGAGTCAGAGAATGTGGCATTCTAAAAATAGATTTTTGAACTCGGTATGGTCACTTCAAATTCTTAGTCATGTCCTTTGGTCATACTAATGCCCAACAACTTTCATGGACTTGATGAACCCTGTCTTCAAGCAGTACTTGGACATGTTTGTCATAGTCTTTATAGATGATAGTTTTGTCTATTCTTGGAGCGAGAAAGATCATGCAGACCATCTCTGAATAGTATTGTAGACTCTCTGAAATCATCAGTTATTCACCAAATTTAGTAAGTGTGAATTTTGGCTATGGTCAGTAGCATTACTTAGTCATATCATTTCTAGTGATGGCATTAGAGTTGATCCTCAAAAGACCAAAGCAGTATGAAAATGGCCTCGCCCTATCTCTTTATCAGATATCAAGAGTTTCTTAGGGTTAGCTGGCTATTACAGATGATTTTTTGAGGGATTTTCTTCTATTGCATCCACTATGTCCAGATTAACTCAAAAAATGTCAAGTTTTAGTGGTCAAATCCTTGTGGGAAGAGTTTTCAGGAGTTGAAGACTCGACTCACCTCAACCCCAGTTTTAGCTCTTCCAGGTGGTTCAGATGGGTTTATGCAACATGGTAAGTTCATAGCCTATGCCTCCTAACAACTTAAGCCCCATGAGAAGAATTATCCTACTTATGACCTTGAGTTAGTAGCTATAGTATTTTCCTTAAAGATTTTGAGACACTACTTGTACGGTGTTCATATAGATGTTTTCACCAATCATAAAAGCCTTTAGTACGTATTCTGTCATAAAGATCATAATCTTCATTAGAGAAGGTGGTTAGAGCTCCTGAAAGATTATGACATGAGTGTCCTTTATCATCTGGTCAAGGCCAATATAGTGGCCGACACTCTCAGTAGACTGTCTATGGGTAGTGTTGCTCATGTTTAAGACATTAAAAAGAAGCTAGCTTAGGAAGTTCATCAGCTTGCTAGACTAGGTGTCCACTAAGTCGATTCAGCCGAGGGTAGTATTTGGGTTCAGAAAAGCTCCAAATCATCCCTAGTTTCTAAAGTTAAGGAAAAGTAAGATAGAGATCCCAGTCTAGTCAAGTTAAAGAGTTAGTCAAGCATAAGAAGGTTGAGGTTTTCTCCAAAAAGGGAGATGGGGTATTGCGTTGTCAAGGTCATCTGTATGTGCTAGGTGTAGATGACTTGAGGCAACGAATTCTTGAAGAGGCTCATGGTATGCGTTATGCTATTTATCCAGGGGCCACTAAGTTGTACCATGACTTGTAGAAGATTTATTGGTGGAGTGAGATAAAGAGAGATATTATAGAGTTTGTGGCTAAATGCTCTACATGTCACAGGTTAAGGTAGAGCATCATAAGCTTAGTGGGTCCATACAGGAGTTTAGTATTCCTACTTAGAAGTGGGAAGAAGTGAACATGGACTTCGTGATGGGTTTGCCTCGTATTTATCATCAGCATAATTTAGTCTGGGTCATTGTAGATAGGATTACCAAATTATCTCATTTTCTTCCAGTCCATACCTTCTATTTAGTTGAGTATTATGCGAAACTCTACATCAGGGAGTTGGTCAGATTGCACAATGTACCGTTGTCTATTTTCTCAGATAGAGGTACCCAATTTACCTCTCATTTCTAGAAAGCATTACTAAATGGACTTGGTACCCGAGTTCATCTCAGTACAACCTTTCACCCTCAGATAGATGGTCAACCAGAAAGGACCATTCAGACCTTGGAAGATATGCTAAGGGCGCGTGTAATTAATTTCAAGGGTAGTTGGGATGACCACTTTCCTTTGATTGAGTTTTCAAACAATAATAGTTATCAGTGTAGTATTCAAATGGCTCCATTTGAAGATATCTACTGTAGGAGATGCAGATCTCCAATCGGTTGGAACGAAGTCGGTGAGGCCGCAGTAGCAGGATCTGACTTGGTCTTCTATACCTTAGAGAAAGTTTAGTTAATCTAAGAGAGGCTCAAGATAGCTTAGAGCCGATCAAAATCAAATGTAGATGTGCGCAGAAAGGATCTCGAGTTTGAGATTGGTGATTATGTGTACCTAAAAATCTCTCCCATGAAGAGAGTGAAGAGTTTTGGCAAGAAGGGAAAGCTCATTCCCCGATATATCAATCCCTTCAAAATTCTCATCATTTCGGTAAAGTAGCTTATGAGCTCGAATTGCCTTCAGATCTTGCTTCAGTGCATCTAGTCTTTCATGTCTCCTTGCTTAAGAAGTGCATAGGTGACCCAAAAGTCGTAGTCCCTATTGAGGGTGTAGACATTTAGAACAGTCTCTCTTATGAGAAAATCCCCGTCAAAATCCTTGACTATTAGATTCGCAGACTGAGGAACAAAAAAGTCCCTCTAGTAAAAGTTCTTTGGTGGAATCAGTCCGTTGAGGGAGATACTTGGGAAGAAGAAGCAGATATGCGGACCAAGTGTCCTCACCTCTTCTTTGCAAATTCAGACTCAGCACAACGTAATAGCTTTCCTTAAGTTTATTCAGCTTATTGTTCAAATTTCAGTTATAACTATGCTCAATTATCATTTCAAATTTGGTACCTTACCCTTACATGTTCAGTCGCATGCTCATGATTCAGTTTAGTCTTGTATTCATGCATCAGATATGTATGATCAGCTTATCAGTACTCTCAGTCATGCATTCATGTATCAACTCAGTCAAAAAACCATGCACCAAATATGGATGATCAACCTGAATCTCAGTAATGTCAGTCAAGTAGTCATGTTTTAGTTATTCATGTTCAGTTTGTACTTCAGCTTATCTTTCTCCCATCTCAATTAGTCTCATTCGATGATGAATGTTCCCAAGGGGGAGATATTGTAATACCCTGTACTTCTACGTAGCTTAAAATCATCCCAAAGGTGTTAAAGACTTGCTTTAAAAGATGAAACCACTTTTATACATGAGGAATTTTAAAGATTTTGACTTTTTATTGTGTAGAGAATTGAATTATCTTTCCAACGATACCCTCTTCACCAAAATCCAACATTGGGTTAGAAAGTTATGGCCAAAATACAGAAAGCAGTTGAACTGCCCAGGTGCGATGGAAAGGGGCCGATGGACCGTTGAGCTAGTGATAGGCCATCGCCCAAACCATCGCAGCAGACGCAGTGAGTCGACCTTCTGGACAAGCGTGGTAGAGTGGTCGACGGACCACTGAGCTAGTGACGGAGTGGCCGACGGACTGTCAAGCTAGTGACAGACCATCGCCCAAACTGTCACAGCCAAGGCAAAAAGATCACATTTTGGCCTAGTACGACGAGAAGGTCGATGGGCTGTCGAACCAGGAATGGACCATCGCCCAAACCATCGCAGATCTCGTTCAGCAATTTAAAGCTATTTTTATAAGGGTATTTGGGTAATTTCCACCTTTTTTAACACTTAATTATACCAGACCAGGGCTCATAACTTTATTATTCATCTATAACACCAAATTAGGGTTTCTCTCAAAGATCAATCCCCAAGAACAAGATCCTAACCCTTCTTCAAGAAACTAAGAGATTCAAGTTCTTCAATTCCAAGAACTTCAAGAAAACTAACAATCAAGGTATGTCAAGTGTTGATTCATGGGTCCCTTTCACCCATTGAGCTCAAGAATCTCTTTTAAAAATCCAAGATTTGTGTATTTATGAATGTTCATGATTTAGTTGAATTGAAATTCATGTCCATGTTGTTGTGGGGTTTTGATTTATGTTTTAAATTACATGTTCCAATGATTGATCCCAGTGTGTGATGATTTTCATAATATTAAGGATAAACCCTTCAAATTGCAAATTTATTTATATAACCATGACAAATAGATGCATTGATGATGGTATAATAAAAGTATGCTCCCCATGTGTTTGATTAAATACATATGTGAAGGAAAAAATGCCATTATAGTATGATAGTATGAAATCCCTATTTATGTACACGTTAATGCATGTCAAATGTTTTGATGAAATATCTTAGTCAATGAATTATGGATATATGTATATCCATTGTTGTGCTTTCAAACTTGTTCCATGAATTACTTTTATGCTATCGAGTCCTAGGGGTATTTATACCCGACAATTTAGCTGTATGCCTAGAGCCAGTGTCAGTTTCATGATAATCTCAGTCACGCCATGATCAGTAGAATTTAGTCAGTTACATGAATTAGGAAAACTCATTAATCTCATGAACTCAGTCAATTAACAGAATTGAGTAATATTCTGTTAGTTCAAGAAATTCAGTGAACTCATTCCAGTTCAGTCCAGTATATTCAGTTTAGTGTCTATTAAGATGGCAGTAGAATTCAGCATCGAGTGATCCCAAGAATGGGAAGTCACCTGTTAGTAGAGGGTGTGATTCTTAGAAGCAATCCTTACGCTCTAGAACTACGTAGCTAGCGTAGGTTGAGATATCAAACCTTCTAGATAAGGATAGATAAGGTAGATTAACCTGTTAGATGACGGTCTCGCCATTCTCATTAGAGTACCTGTTAGATGAGGGTCACTCTCAACTTGTCTTTACCAATGGATCGATATTGAAACTCTTCCAATTAGGGCTATAGATTGGACCCCAACTTAGCTATATTGCTTATTAAGGGTATGTCGGTTAGGTGAATACTTCCTACAGTCTCAGTCTCAGTAATAGAACTCAAATAGTTCTACAGATTTTAGAATTTTCAGATACAGTCACTCAGCTCAGTACGGAACTCAGCTAGTTCCATCAGAACCTAGACTGTCAGGCATAGTCACTCAGTTAATGCAAAACTCATATTATTAGTATTCAGATTCAGTATTATCATAATTTTAGTTACAAGTTCACGTATTCATACATATATTCTCATGTAGTCATATTTATGTTCATGTCAGTCAGTTATAGTTTATGCATATGAACCTTTGCATTCAGCTTACCTTACTTACGTACCAGTATATTCTTACTTACTGACTATACTTTTCTTTTGTGCTATAGTATTTTATACCATAGGTTCAAGTGCACGAGATCCACAGTATCCTTAGTATATCAGTTATTCAGTAAACAGATTAGCAGTGAGTCCTTATCATTCGAGGATGTTATTATTTGACTATTTCATTCTTTCAGTACATAGTTTATTTCAACAGTTTGAGTTAGTTAGGGATATGTCCCATCAACTCCTTATTCAGACAGTTTAGAGGCTTTCAGATTATCATGTTCAGACAGTTATTTTAGTCATTTTGGTATTGATATATCGTATCTCCAGATGTTATGTTTTATCAGATTTTCGAACCTTATGGCCTTTCAGTCTTTTATTCTGTATTTATATAGTATATTATGCAGTACTCAGTTACAAATATTAGTCATGGGTTAGCTTATGGTCCTTCGGGGTCATGAGCACCGTGTGACATTTTGGGTACCGAATTCTGGGCGTTACAAACTTGGTATCAGAGCCAAAGTTCAATAGAGTCGTAGAAATTCTGAAAGCTGCATCTAGTAGAGTCTGGTTCATGGGTGTGTTTTATGCCACATTTATGTACTTGAGGCTATAAGATGTTTTAGGAAGAGTTTCCCTTTTTTTAGTAATCTTGTAATGCCAGTGAGCATGAGCTCAAATTTAACTCTCGGTCTAATCCATTTCTCCCTTTTCATTTACAGAATATGCCTCTTAAAAAAAGAAATGGAAATCAGTCAGCCCCTCAGCACATCCAAGCAGATCCCTTGGACGAACATGTCTCTCCTGCAGAGTTTAGAGTTGCATTCACTACTCCTTCTAACTCAGTTGATACTCAGAATGAATGACCAGCTGCTATTCTGGCCAACCCCATGGCCAATACTTCTGTATCTAGGATTTGGGACTTCACCCGAATAAATCTTCCATCCCTTTTTGGGTCTAAGATAGATGAGAAACCTCAGGAATCCTTAACCAGGTTCAAAAGGTTATAGATATCATGGGAGTTACTAATAGTGATAGTGCTGAGCTAACTGTATATCAGTTGTAGGATGTGGCTCACACTTAGTCTAAACAGTGGAAAGCAGAGAGGGCTAGAGATGTAGGGTCTATTGAGTGGGAGGAGTTTGCCACTGCCTTCTTAGATACATTCTTTCCCCTAGAGCTGAGAGAAGATAAGGTGTTGGAATTTATCAACTTTAGGTAGGTCAACATAACAGTGAAAGAGTATTCTCTTAAGTTTACTTAACTAGCAAGATATGCTCCTTATATGGTGGCAGATAGTAGGGACAAAATGAGTAAGTTTGTTTCTAGGGTGAATGATAGTGTGGTCAATGAGTGCAGATCTGCAATGGTGATTAGTGAGATAGACATAGCTAGTCTTATGATCCATGCTCAACAGAGAGAAGAGCAGAAGATTAAGATGAGAGCAAAGAAGAATAAGATAGCTAGAATCGATAGCTTTAATTTCTATCATCCTAAGTTAGAGGGTGGTAGCCATTCTTAGATCCACCCAAAGTCATCTATTCCAACTCCTTCCTCAGCCAGTGGTCCCCCTCATAAGTTTAGGAATGGTGACAAAGATAGGGTGCTAGGCTCTAAATCTCAGGGCAGTGTTAGCAGTGCTTGAACCAATCCTCTTTGACAGACTTGTGGTAAGAACCATAAGGGTATTTGCAGAGCTGGCAGTGATGTGCATTTCAAATGTGGCAAGTCAAGTCATAGAGTCAGAGATTGTCTCTATTCAGGCTTTTAGGGTCAGCAGAACCAATCCTTAGCTCATTCTGGCAAGTCAAGTCATAGAGTCAGAGATTGTCTCTATTCAGGCTTTTAGGGTCAGCAGAACCAATCCTTAGCTCATTCTAATCACCCGAATCTACAGGGTGCCACTTTCAGCGCAACCAGTGGACAGTGCCCAAATAGACTTTATGCTCTTTAGTCTTGACAGGATCAGGAAAATTTTCCTAATGTGGTCATTGGTACCTAAAAAATATTTCACTTGTATGTTTACGCTTTGTTAGATCCATGAGCTTCTTTGTCTTTTGTTACTCCTTAAATAGCAGTCGATTTCGAAGTTAGTCCTGAAATTCTAGTAGAGCCTTTCTTAGTCTCTACCCCAGTGGGTAAAACTATCATAGCCCAATGGCTATACAGGAACTATCCAGTTATGATATTTCAGAAAGTCACATCAACAGACTTAGTTGAATTAGAGATGACTGATTTTGATGTCATTCTTAGCATGGATTGGCTTCATTCATGCTATGCCAAAGTCAACTGCAAAAATAGAGTGGTACAGTTTTAGTTACCAAATGAACCTTTCCTAGAATGGAGGGGTAGTACTTCACCGTTCAGAGGTCAACTTATTTCTTACCTTCGAGCACGGAAAATAATATCTAAGGGATGCGTTTATCATCTTATTTGAGTTAAGGATTCTAGTTCTGAAACTCCCAGTCTTGAATCAGTCCCAGTATTTAATGAATACTCAGATGTATTTCCAAAGATCTTCCTAAAATTCCTCCCAAAAGAAAAATAGACTTTTGCATTGATCTTCTTCTAGATACTCAGCCTATATCTATTTTACCATACAGAATGGCACTAACAAAACTCAGAGAGTTGAAAGAACAGTTGAATAATCTCTTAGATAAGGGGTTCATTAGACCTAGTGTGTCCCCGTGGGGCACACCAGTCTTATTCATGCAAAAGAAAGATGGTTCTCTCAGAATGTGTATTGACTACCATCAACTTAATAAAGTCATGGTAAAGAACAAGTATCCACTTCCTAGAATTTATGACTTGTTAGACCAACTTTAGGGTGCCAGTTATTTCTCTAAGATAGAAATCAGATCAGGCTATCATTAGCTTAGAGTCAGAGAATGTGACATTCGAAAAACACTTTTTTGAACGGTATGGTCACTTTGAATTCTTAATCATGTACTTTTGTCTTACCAATGCCCCAATATTTTTCATGGACTTAATGAACCATGTGTTTAAGCAATACTTGGACATGTATGTCATAGTCTTTATAGATGATATTCTTGTTTATTCCCATAGCGAGCAAAATCATGCAGACTACAGACTCTCAGAAATCATCAGTTGTTCACCAAATTCAGTAAGTGCAAATTTTGGCTAAGGTCTATAGCATTCCTTGGTCATATCATTACCAGTGATGGTATTAGAGTTGATCCTCAAAAGACCGAAGTAGTAAAAAACTGGCCTCGCCTTATCTCTCCATCAGATATCAGGAGTTTTTTATGGTTGGATGGCTATTACAGATGTTTTTTTGAGGGATTTTCTTTTATTGCATCCCCTATGTCCAGATTGACTCAGAAGAAAGTCAAGTTTTAGTGATCAGATCCTTGCGAGAATAGTTTTCAGGAGTTGAAGAATCGACTTACCTCAGCCCCAGTTTTATCTCTTCCAAATAGTTCATATGGGTTTGTGGTGTACATAGATGCATCTAAATTGGGTTTGGGTTGTGTCCTCATACAAGATGGTAAGGTCATAGCCTACGCCTCCAAAAAACTTATGCCCCATGAGAAGAATTATCCTACTCATGACCTCGAGTTAGCAGCTGTAGTATTTGCCTTAAATATTTGGAGACATTAATTGTATGGTGTTTATATAGATGTGTTCATTGATCATAAAATCCTTCAGTATGTATTTTCTTATGAAGATCTTAATCTCCGTCAGAGAAGGTGGTTAGAGCTCCTAAAAGATTCTGATATGAGTGCCCTTTATCATTTGGGCAAGGGCAATATAGTGGAAAACGCTCTTAGTAGACTGTCTATAGGTAGTGTTGCTTATGTTTAAGATAGTAAGAAGAACCTAGCTCAGGAAGTTCATCAGCTTGCCAGACTAAGTGTCCTCTTAATTGATTCAACCGAGGGTAGTATTTGGGTTAAGAGTAGCTCCGAATCATCCCTAGTTTCCAAAGTTAAAGAAAAGTAAGATAAAGATCCCAATCTAGTCAATTTGAAAAAGTTAGTCAAGGATTAGAAGGTTGAGGTTTTCTCTTGAGGGGGAGAAGGGTTATTGCATTGTCATGGTCGTCTGTGTGTGCCAGTTGTAGATGAATTGAGGCTAAGAATTCTTGTAGAGGTGCATGGTGCGTGTTACTCTATTCATCCAGAACCACTAAGATGTACCGCGACTTGCAAAAGATCTATTAGTGGAGTGGGATGAAGAGAGATGTTGCAGAGTTTGTGGCTAAATGCTCTATATGTGAGTAGGTAAAAGTAGAGCATCATAAGCCTAGATGGTCCACGCAGAAGTTTAGTATTCCTACTTGGAAGTAGGAAGAAGTGAACATGGACTTCTTAATAGGTTTGCCTCATACTCGTCATCAGCATGATTCAGTTTGGGTCATTGTAGACAGGATGATCAAATCATCTCATTTCCTTCTAGTCCATACCTCTTATTCAACCGAGTATTATGCCAAACTCTACATTAGGGAGTTGGTTAGATAGCATGGTGTTTTACTGTCTGTTGTCTCAGATAGAGGTACCCAGTTTACATCTCATTTCTGAAAAGCGTTCTAAAAGGGTCTTGGTACCTAAGTTTATCTCAGTACAACCTTTCACTCTCAGATAGATGGTCAAGCAGAAAGGACCATTCAGACCTTCAAAGATATGATAAGGGCGTGTGTAATTGATTTCAAGGGTAGTTGGGATGACCACTTCCTTTGATTGAGTTTGCATACAACAACCGTTATTATTCTAGTAATAAGATGGCTCCATTCGAAGCTCTCTATGGTAGGAGATGCAGATCTCCAATCAATTGGTTCAAAGTTGACAAGGCCATGAGTAGGGCCTGACTTGGTTTTCGATACCTTATAGAAAGTTTAGTTAATTAGAAAGAGGCTCAAGACAGCCCAGAGTCGACAAAAATCATACACAAATATGCGTAAAAAGGATCTAAAGTTTAAGATTGGTGATTATGTGTACCTAAAAATCTCTCCTATGAAAGGAGTGAATAGGTTCGGTAAGATGAGAAAGCTCAATCCCCAATATATTGGTCCCTTAAAAATTCTCAGTCACTCCGGCAAAGTAGCTTATGAGCTCAAATTGCCTTCAGATCTTGCTTCAGTGCATCTAGTCTTTCATGTCTCCTTTCTTAAGGAGTGCATAGGTGACCCAGCAGGCGTAGTCCCTGTTGATGGCATAGATATACAGAACAGTCTCTCTTATAAGGAAAATCCCAGTCGAAATCCTTGACTATTAGATTCGCAGACTGAGGATCAAAGAAGTCCCTCTAGTCAAAGTTCTTTTTCAAAATCAGTCCGTTGAGGGAGCTACTTGGAAATCAGAAGCAGATATGCAGACCAAGTATCCGTACCTCTTCTTCACAAATTCAGACTTAACCCAAGGTAATAGCTTTCCTTAAGTTCATTCAGTTTATGGTTAAAATTTCAGTTACAAACTAGGCTCAATTTTCATTTTAAACTTGGTATCTTTACCCTTACATGTTCAGTCGCATGTTCATGAGTTAGTTCATTCATGTATTCATGCATCAGATATGCGTGATCATCTTCTCAGTACTCTTAGTCATGTATTCATGTATCAGCTCAGTCATTAAATCATGCATCAAATATGCATAATCAACATGAATCTCAATAATATCATTCATGTAGTCATGTTTTAGTTGTTCATGTTTAGTATGTACTTTAGCTTATCATTTCTTCCATCTCAATAAGTCTCATTCAAGGATGAATGTTCCCAAGGGGGAGATATTTTAATACCCCATACTTCTACCTAGCTTAAAATCATCCTAGAAGTATGAAAGACTTTCTTTAAAAGATGAATCCACTTATATACACATGGAATTTTTAAGGTTTTGACTCTTTGTTGTGTAGGGAATTGAATTAGCTTTCGAACGATATCCAAATATAGAAAGCAGTCTGAATCACCCAGGTGCGACAGAAAGGGGCTGACGGACCATTGAGCTAGTGATGGGCCATTGGCCAAACCGTCACAGTGGAGGCAGTGAGTCGACCTTCTGGCCAAGCATGAAGGAATGGACGATGGACCATCGAGCTAGCGACGGACCGCCCAAACCATCGCAACCAAGGTAGAAAGATCACATTCTGGCCTAGAATGTCGAAAAGGTAGACGGGCCATCGAGCCAACGATGGACCGTTGCCTAAACCATCAAAGATCCCGTTCAGCAATTTAAAGCAATTTTTATAAGGGTTTTTGGGTCTTTTCCATCCTTTTTAACACCTAATTATACCAGACCAGGGCTCATAACTTCATTATTTATCTACAACACCAAATTAGGGTTTCTCTTAAAGATTAATCCCCAAGAATAAGATCCCAACCCTTCTTCAAGAAACTAAGAGATTCAAGTTCTTCAAGTCCAAGAACTTCAAGAAAACTCACAATCAAGGTACGTCACGTGTTGATTCATGGGTACCTTTCACCCATGAAGCTCAAGAATTTCTTTTAAAAATCCAAGATTTGTGTATTTATGAATGTTCATGATTTAGTTGAATTGAAATTCATGTCCATGTTGTTGTGGGAGTTTTATTCATGTTTTAAATTACATATTCCAAGGATTGATCCTTGTGTGCGATGATTTGCATAATATTTAGGATAAACCATTCAAATTGCAAATTTATTTATGCAACCATGATAATTAGATGCATTGATGATGGTATAACCAAAGTATTCTCCCCATGTGTTTGATTAAATGCCTATGTGAAGGAAAAAGTGCCATTATAGTATGATATATGAAATCCCCATTCATGTACAAGTTAATGCATGTCAAGTCTTTTGATGAAATGTCTTAGTCAATTGATTATGGATATATGTGTAGCCATCGTTGTACTTCTGAACTTGTGCCATGAATTACTTTTATGCTATCGAGTCCTGGGGGTAATTATACCCGACAATTTAGCTGTGTGCCTAGAGCCAGTGTCAATTTCATGATAATCTCAGGCACGCTATGATCAATAGAATTTAGTCAGTTACATGTCTCAAGAAAACTCAGTAATCTCATGAACTCTGTCAGTTAACAGAATTCAGTGAACTCAGTCCAGTTCAATCCAATATATTTAGTTCAGTATTTATTCAGATGGGAGTAGGATTCAACACCAAGTGAGCCCAAGGATAGGAACTCACCTATTAGTAGAGGGTGTGATTCTTAGAAGAAATCCTTGCGCTTTAGAACTACGTAGCCAACGTAGGTTGAGACATCAAACCTTCTAGATGAGGGTAGATAAGTTGACTTAAGATTTTAGATAAGGGTCCCGCCATTCTCATTAGAGTACCTGTTAGATGAGGGTTACTCACAAATTGTCTTTACCAGTGTCGCGGTATTGAAACCCAACTCAACTATATTGCTTATTAGGGGTATGTCGGTTAGATGAGTACTTCCCATAGTCTCAGTCTCAATCTCAGTAATAAAACTCAGACAGTTCTATAGATTTTAGGATTGTCAGATACATTCACTCAGCTCAGTATAGAACTCAGCTAGTTCCATCAGAACCTAAACTATCAGGCACAGTCACTCAATTAATGCAAAACTCATGTTATCAGCATTCAGATTCAGTATTATCATGATTTCAGTTACAAGTTCACGTATTCATGCATGTATTCTCATGTAGTCATGTTTGTACTCATGTCAGTTAGTTATAGTTCATCCATATGAGCCTTTGCATTCAGCTTACCTCACTTTTGTACCAATACATTCTCACGTACTGATGCATACTTTTCTTTTGCGCTATGGTGTTTTATACCATAGGTTCAGAAGTACGAGCTCCATAGCATCCTTAGTAGTAGATCAGCCATTCAACAGATAGACTAGCAGTGAGTCCTCATCATTTGAGGATGTTATTATTTGACTATTTCATTCTTTCAGTACATAGTTTATTTTAGCAGTTGGAGTTAGTTGGCGATATGTCCCACAACTCCTTATTCAGACAGTTTAGAGGCTTTCAAACCAGCATGTTCAGATAGTTATTTTAGTCATTTTGGTATTGATATACCGTATCTCCAGATGTTATGTTTTATCAGATTTTTGAACCTTATGGACTTTCAGCCATTTATTCCTCATTTATACAGTATGTTATGCAGTGCTCAGTTACAGATATCATTCATGGGTTAGATTGTGGTCCTTAGAGGTCATGAGCATCGTGTGGCATTCCGGGTACCAGATTCAGGGCGTTACACTTTCTGATTACTATGAAAAGTTATGACTTAATTAAGTCAAAGCTGCTAATTGAATTTTTGATTATTTTGATAAGTAGTGAATTTTCAAATTATTATTATTAATTATTTCTTAAATTTAAATAATCTTTTTCTCAATTAAACCATCTGTGCAACAGATAATCTATCTATTGCAAAAGATAATCTATCTGTTGTAACATATAATCTATCTATTGCAACATATAATCTATCTTTTTTAATAATAATCATATACTTTTATTAATCCAAATTGGTGAATTTTCTCTTAGATAAATTAAAAAAACGTATTTTAAAAAATGGTGAAAAGTCACTACTTGTCGCCAATTTAATATTAACAACAATTAGTCAAATTAAATAACTACTTTTTTATGATTATAAATAAGTTGTTTTTATCATTTATTTCCTTATTTTTTTTTTGTGAAAAGCAATGACTTAATTAAATTAAGGTGGCGACTTTTTGATTAGTGTGACAAGTCATGATTTTCAATTTATTATTGTTAATTAGTTCTTAATTTAAATAACTTTTTTCTCTATTAAATAATCGAAGGCTTCTCACCTTTTCAATAACCATTTCTATTAATAAAATAATAACCATTTTTATTATGTTGTGGCAATAGATTATATATCTGTTGTATCAGACAACCCATCTGTAGTAACTGATATACCATCTGTTGCAACAAATCAACCATCTGTTGAAGGAACTTTTTTTATTTCTTCTAACAGTTGATTCATCAGTAGCAACAGATGGGGAATTTGATTCATTAGCTGTTTTGAATGTGTTAGACAAAAAGTCACAACTGTTCACCTCTTTATTAACAATCATCATATTCCTTAATAAATAAATTAAAAAAATAGATTTAAAAATAAAAATTAATGAAAAGTCATGACTTGTCGCCTATTAAACATTAACATCAATTATGAAAATTAAATAATCAGTTTTTTATGATTATAAATTGTGGTTTATCATTTGTTTCCTTATTATTTATTTATGAATTATTTTTCATATTAAATAATAAAAAATTCATGACTTTTTACCCTATCAATAACAATAACCCTTTTTTTATTAATAGCCGTATGTTGCAACATTTGATCCATCTGTTGCAAAAGATTAACTATATATTGCAATATATGGTGCATCCGTTGCCACAAACGCTCAATCCCTACCTCCAACCTTTGACTATTGAGAATAACAAATAGACAGAATAAAAATTAAATATTAAATAAGAATTAAAAATCTAAAGTCGACCAAACATAGATTTTTGAATCCATACATTAGGTTCCTCCCTTAGGTAGATCTAATATATTAAAAGAAAATACATACGCTCAAAGAAAAAATATAACCTAATTATTATTATTATTACTAATGTTGTTATCATTATCATTATTATTAATATTGTCAATCGGCCAATCGTCATTCAGAAGAAAGAGGGACGTCCTCAGCCTTAATCTCATGTCGCCCGACTCCCACCGGAGTTCATGAATCTGCCTTTCAAGTTCCCGCAAAGAGTTGTGCAAAATCACGTTGTCCAAATCCGAATCAGCCATATCTAGAAGTGTGAGTTATGTATAATTACATCCCTTAATTAAATAAAACTAGTGAATTTTCGAATATGTAAATTTAAAAAAGGGATCTAAATACATCATTTTATCTTTTATTTTATTTCAGAAAGAAAAGAAAATTTCTTTAAAAGAAATCTAATAGATGGGTAATCTGTTGCAAAATATATTCTATCTGTTTAATAATTTACAACAAATAGACAATCTTTTGCAACAGATGCATATATCTTTTTGATTATTTCCAACAAATAAGTCATATGTTACAACAGATTGATCATCTGTCGTAACAAATGTCTATAATTCTTTGATAATTTTAACAGATATGTCATCTATTGCAATAGATTAGTCTTTTTTTAATTCAAATTAAGCCTTAGATGGTCTAGGAAGAATAATGTGCATGCAGATGGATGGATCCACTTTCATGTTTGGGAGTTATGTATTACTGATAAGGTCATCGGGACAACACACTTAAAGTACAATGTTTTTGTGAATACAATTTTTAACCGACTAGGTATTGATCATTCAAACAAGATCCTGCACTATATAGTTAAGTTTGATAGGTTCAAATTGATAAGGCTGAGGGGACCATGAAGATGGTGATGATACCCTGTTACGAATTACTGATGATTGTTGCTCATGTTTATGCATGTCAAGTTTTGAGAAGGGATCAATATTTGGTGTTATTATAGAGATCTAATAGTGATTGGACTTAACTTTAAGTGTGCATTGGACTCTGAGAAGGCCTTCTAAGCCTTGCACTGCATCAAATAAGAATGAAAAACAAATAGAAATTATGGCATATAATCATCACCCTCAGCAACCAAACAATATAAATTTGGGCTAGGGCAATAATTATATTGATTTCTGTTCCTAGTTGAAGAAGTGGAAGGCTTCGAAGGCCCTCTTAGAGTATAATGCCCCCTAAAGTTAGTCCAATCAGTATCGAATCTTTTTACAATACCGCAAAAACTTGATCCCTTCAATATGCTTAACACATAAACATGAGCAACAACCATCATTAAATCTTAATAGGGTATTAGAACCATATTCATGGTCCCTCATCCTTATTAGTTCAGATCTATCAAACTTAACTGTAAAATTACAGATATCTTATTTGAATGATCAATGACTAATCGATAAAAAACAACATTCACAAAATCAGTGTACTCTATGTGTGTTTTCACGATAACATTATCAGTAATACATATCTCCCACATATGAAGTATTTGTATCTGCAAACAGTTTATTCCTCCGAACCCATATTTACTGTAGCCTCTTCTGTTGGTCAAGAAAAAGTTGATCAACTTTCATTTCTTTATATCTACAAACAAGAGAAAAAAGTGATGTTAAATAAGAGAAGAACAGAAAAAACATTATCCATCTGTTATAATAGATTATCTATCTGTTGCAATAGCTTTCCATCTGTTCAATAGATTATCCATCTATTGTAACAGATGTGGAGCCTGTTGTAACAGATGTGGAGTCTGTTGCAATAGATGTGTAATCTATTGGAATACATCAAACCAGACTTGCTAGTGGTTTGATTTATTCCAATGGTTGCTCCATCTGCTGCAACATTAACAACGATATCAACAATAAAAAAACTACATTAACAACAACAAAGAAACAACATCATTTGTTCCAACACCATCAACAACAACATTAATAACAAAGAAGCAACATAATTTGTTCCAATAATATCAACAACACCACACCATAGGTTTCAACAACACCAACCCCACCAACAACATCAATAACATTATCAACAACAAAGAAACAAAAAAATACATAAAAAGAATGCTACTGACAATGAGGCTTTTAAACTTCTCCCAACAAATGACTTTTTTTGAATATTTTAATAAAAACAATTTTTTGTTCATTCAAGACTTAAAAGTAACCTTTCCTTCAAATTTTTTTAAATAAATATGATATGAGTAAAGTATAATTAAATAAAAAATATAAATAACTTACAATGAAGAAGACGAGAATGAAAAAGCAATAGTGAATCATACCTGCAATGTCAAAAGCAAGGGGATTAAAACAACAATTTTAGTCTAGGAAAGATATAGATCGGTTTAGATCTAAAAAGATTCTTATGAGAAAGAGGAGAGAAAAGAGAAAAACAAAATGACTGTCATAACCCTAAAGAGGAGAGAAAGAAAAAAAAGAGATAAATAAATTTAGGGCTGAAGGAGAGATAATTCTAGACATGGATTTAAATATTCATTAATATTCATTAATAACTTGAGGGCCACGAGGAAGACATGCGACATTGAAAAGATAAGATAAGACTACTCAACGAGGAGATTTTTGAGTTATCCAAGAAATATTTTTTACCGCCTTAGTAGTATTATTTTATCTTTCTTCTTTCTAAAAAAAGATTGCTTTAAATTTTAAAAAATATATTTTCAAATATATATGTCATATGTTGCAATAGATATCAATATTTATTTTAAAATTTCCAACAGCTCAGTCATGTGTCACAACAAATACAAATGTTTATTTGATAATTAAATCAGATATGTCATTTGTTGCAACAGATATCAATATCTGTTTGAAAATTTCCAACAGCTCAGTCATCTGTCACAACAGATACAAATGTCTATTTGATAATTAAATAAAAAATGTCATCTGTTGCAATATATATCAATATCTATTTGAAAATATTTAATAACTCAGTCGTCTATTGTAATAGATATCTTTGTAATTGATTTAGATAGAACTAGGGATAAGTACATGGGTCAACTATAACTTTAATTAAGTCTTTGCAATTGCATGATGTTGGTATTGCGTTCCTTTCAACTTGAGACTTTGATCGATCACTCTGAGTTAAAATGATTCGTATTAACTTATTGATAATCTAATTCCTAAATTGATTTATCTAGAACTAGGAATGAGTACATAGGATCAACTACAACTTTAATTAAGTTTTTGTAGTTACATGATGTTAGTATTGTGTTTCTCCCGACCTGAGTTCCAAATCGATCAATCTGTGTCAAAATGTTTTATATTAATTTATTATTGAGCTAATACCTAAATTGATTTAGATATAACAAGGGATGAGTACATAGGGTCAACTGCAACTTCAATTGAGTCTTTGCAATTGCATGATGGTGGTATTGCGTTCCTCCTGACCTGAGTCGTTGATCGATCACTCTGTGTTGAAATGATTTATATTAACTTACTGTTAAGATAATATTAAAATTGATTTAGTGAGAAATATGGATGAGTACATAGGGTAAACTACAACTTCAATTGAGTCTTTACAATTACATAATGTTGGTATTGCGTTCCTCCTGACCCAAGTCGTTGATCAATCACTCAGAGTTGAAATGATTCGTATTAACTTATTATTAATCTGATACCTAAATTTATTTAGCTAGAACTAGGGATGAGTACATAGGGTCAACTACAACTTTAATTGAGTCTTTGTAATTGCATGATGTTGGTATTGCGTTCCTCCCGACCTGAGTTGTTGATCGATTTATCTAAGTTAAAATGATTCATATTAACTTAATGTTAAGCTAATACCTAAATTGGTTTAGCTATAATTAGGGATGAGTACATAGGATCAGCTACAACTTCAATTGAGTCTTTGTAATTGTATGATATTGGTATTGTGTTCCCCCCGACCCGATTTGTCGATCGATCACTCTGAGTTGAAATGATTCATATTAACTTAATGTTAATGTAATACCTAAATTGATTTATATAGAATTAAGGATTAGTACATAGGGTCAACTACAACTTCAATTGAGTCTTTATAATTGTATAATATTGGTATTGCGTTTCTCCTGACCCGAGTCATCGATCGATCACTCTGAGTGGAAACATTTCATATTAAATTATTATTGAGGTAATACCTAAATTGATTTACATAGAACCAGGGATGATTACATAGGGTTAATTACAACTTCAATTGAGTCTTTGCAATTGCTTGATATTGGTATCGCGTTCCTTCCGACCCGAGTCATCGATCGATCACTCCGAGTTGAAACAATTTATATCTTTTAAAATTTAAAAAAATAATTAAGATCAATTTGAACCAAATTAATAATTTGAAAACTTGTTATTCTTTTCCAAAAATACAAATCAACCCATACAAATCATCCATTTGTAGGAAAATATTTCATCATTTTAAATCTCGAGTTCTTGATCTTTTCTTTCTCTCCCAATAATACAGATAACAACATCTCAACATATTGCTCAACCCTTCAAAACAGATTGATTTCTTCCCATTTCTGACTACATAGTTGTTATTTTCAATTTCATTCTCACTTGTATCCATTGTTTTCTTTGTCTTTGTAGGTAATAGAGTTCAAGAAGAGTTCTACATTTGTTGTTTATTCTAAATATTAGGGCTTTTTATTAAATGATAAAAAAAAGATTTTTAGTTATATTATCTTTGAGAATGGGTTAATAATTTTGAGTTTTGATGCTAAAAACATAGGAAGAACTCGAGAAAACCCTAGTTTTTAGTTCAGTGTTTCATTGAATAACATGGTATTATTGGATGGTGTTTGTGGTATTGTTGGTGGCTGTTTTTGGTGGTGTTAGTATTGGTGCTCTTGGTGGTGGTGTAGGTGGTCTTGGTGTTGGCATTGGTGGAATTGGTGGTGGTGTTGGCGGTCTTGGTGGCCTTGGTATGTGTATTAGTGGAATTAGTGGTGTTGGTGGTTTTGGTGTTGGTATTGGTATTGGTATTAGTGGCATTGGTGGTGGTATTGGTAGACTTGGTAGTAGTATTGGTGGTCTTGGTGTTCTTGGTGTTCTTAGTAGTAGTGTTGGTTGTGGTCCTGGTGGTCCATCTATTACAACAGAGGGAACATCTATTAGGAGATATTAAATAGGTCTTGAAACAGGTTCCCCATCTATTCCAACTGATGGGTTATTTGTTGGAGTATTTAGTTGTAATGTGGCGTATAATAATTTATTTTAATTTGTCTTACCTTTCTTTTAAAAATTATGCAGACATCAAATGTAATGTATTTTTTGTTTTTCTGTTGTTTGTAGTTAAAAGATGTCTCCCAAAAGAAAAGAAACTTAAAGTGGATCAACTTTTGACCACCCAACAAAAAAGCTAGAGTACAAATGGATTAGAGGAATTTCCTGAACAATCTCACTCAGGGAAAAATAAAGCTGAGAAAAGTTATGAAAAGAGAGGTGGAGAAGGATATATAGAGGCTGGTGAGGAACATAAAAGCGAGGAGGAAGAAGAATATAAAAAAGATGATAATACATCACCAATGGGGCGTGAATTAAGATTGAAATCCCGGTATGAGGCTGTCAAAACTATTAGTATTGAAAGGTTTCAAGTTGTGATGCCAATAGATGACCCTGCAGAACTAACTAGTGATCTTGTACTTAAATGTCAGTTGGGGAAACCTTTTGATGACTTTAGGAATATTATGAAGAATGAAAACATAGATGAACTTTTTAAGAAGAGCTACTTTGGATGCTTTCTTGAGATACTTGAGTACCATACTATCCATTTCTAAATGAGCAAGATATATGGACTTCTCAAGCACAGGATCAAGTATGTGGGGGATGATAAAGATTCAAAGAAGGAGGAAAAAGATGGATGAAATCTGGATCAACTACTATGGAATATCGATTTGTTTTGGCTTGAAAGATCTTGCCATAGTGACAGGATTAAGATGTGATCTCCCAAAAAAAAACACTCATCAAGAAAATACCTTGGGAAAGGTCTAAGGCAAGTAGGACAAACAAACCACCACCATCAAATAGACGAAAGGCATTTTCCAAGCAACCACCAACCAAAACCAATAAACACAAGGAAAAAATAGATGGTTATTGGACATTACTGGACGTAGCTACAAAGCGGCCGATTTGATAGAAGATATCAAGGATAAAGCCATACCAAAGTAGTATAGGGAGAAATTGTGCTTAGTTTGGTTTGCCTATTCTGTTATATTGGTAAGAGACGTCAAGAAAGTCATAGAAGATGATTTGTTGGCGCTTGCTGAGGATTTTGAGAAATTCAACGATTATCCCTAGGGATATAGCAACCACTTCTTGACTGTCAAATATTTACTGACAAAGCTATCCTCAAAGATGATCACATTATACAGCTTTCTTTGGACTTTCATGGTAAATTTAATCATTATTTGTTTACTCATCCATTATTTTATATTTAGTAATTATTATGACCTTTTTTTCTTGCTTTCTATTTACATATTTTAGGCTTGGGAATTTGAAGCCATTCCCCCCTCCGAAAGCAGGTCAAGGATTATCCAGATGAGGTTTTCCATCTAAGGATCCTTAGGTGGTTAGTTACAAAGAGTAGCACAATAATTAAGGAGGTTGATCTCTTTAACCCTTAGGATGAAGCAGTACGTCTTCTTTTAAGTAAAATAATTTGACCGAAATAAATATATTAAAATAGATGTGTCATCTATTGCGACGGATGGATCATTTGTTGCATCAGATTACTCATCTACTGAAACTAGTGCAATAGATGGGTAATCTATTGCAATAGACGATCCATATTTTACAACAGATTAACAATTTATTGCTCTGGTTCTCTGAACCTAACTCAACAAATTACCCATCTATGCAAATTATGCAACAGATTGGTAATCTAATGCAACGTATTGTTAATGTGTTGCAACATACAGATCAACTATTGCGATAGATAGATCATCTGTTGCATAAGTTGACTATGTTAATACGTAAGCCAACTGACTATAAATTATTATTATATGATTTAAAAATATCTGTCTTTTTTATAGGTGGTGCATCCTTGGATCGTGCCTACTGAGCAGGAGTTGGTGATGACTTTGTTTATTACTCTAGGTCTTATTGATACAATAGCAAACCCAACGGTAAAGTTAATAAAGAAGGAATTGTCTTGATCAATAGCCATAAGAAGACAAGTTAGGCAAGGTCAGCCTAATGTTAAAGCTCTTCATGACTAACCTACTGCAACAGATCCGGGTGTTTCTTTTGGGGGTGTTGCTAGTAGAGTTGTTGATATTGGTGGTAACCATTCTGATGTTGATGTTGATTCTGCTGCCAGTCAGTATCATGAGCATGTTGATGCTCAAGAAAAAATAAATACATTTGAAATCACCCCTTATAAAGGTCTCTCTCACCCTTACACTGGTCCTTCTCACCTTTATAGTGGTCCTCTCACCCTCTTCACCTTCATGTTCTTATTGCAAATGAAAAGTGTGAAACGATAGATAGAATAAACTCCTTGAAAAACTAGAGAATATCACTGAAGCTACTGAGGAACTAAAATCTAAGAGGGGTGTCATACCATCCAAGAAGGTGAGGGAGCCATACACTCATACTATGGAAGTTAGGAGGAAGAAAAAATAAATTAGCCAAATAATCTCTAGTCTGAAAACAAAAAAAATTGTAACTCCTCCCTCTCCAAAAGTTGTTGAAGTTCAGGAGCCACTGAAGAAGATAGACATATATGCGGCACTTGGCAATGAAGAGAGGAAGGAACTGAGAAAGACCACGTATGCCAAGAAGAAGAAATCTGCACAAGAATACACCATGCATATGTTTAAGGCCTAAGACTTCAAGAGTATGACAAATATGCGTTAGTGGTACGTGGACAAGGTAAGTTTACTTTTCCTAATCTAGCCTTCTAATCTACTAGTTTACTTTTCCTAATCTAGCCTTCTAATCTACTCCATCAAGATGAAGCTACATAATAGATGTGTAATCTGTTGCAACATCTGGGTATTCTGGTGCAATTAGTGGTGGTTCTATTGTAAAAAATAAAAAATCTATTGCATGAGATGCATTGCTGGGTAATTTTGAACAAATAAAGAGAATTCTCTTCAACAGATGGACCATCCATTGTATCTTTCCACTATGTTTTTGTTTTTTACAATTACAAACTTATTTAAAAATTATCTTCTTATATCATAGTATGTTGATGAAATTTTCTGCCTCATGAGGGGTAGACAATTAGCGTATCCAGATGCTTATGATGCTGCCGATATGATAATGGACCTCAACTTCTACAACAATTTCAAGAATAGGTACAATGAGCTCACTAGGATAGATAAAACTCCCGATCACCCGAGATTTAATTAGTTAGTTTCTACGTACAAATGGGATGGAGATATGATTAACTATGTTAGAGGAAAGAGGCCATATCCACAAGCTAAGAGATAGACCAAGGCAAAGAGAATTCTTATAGTCATGAACGTGAAAGTCATACATTTTCTCTCTGTTGAGTGCTCTCGAGGAGGAATAGATTAAGGTTTATAACTGCAACTTACCTATCCTCGACGACTGTGATTTTTTTACCCATATGTAACCACTGTTGGAGTTGCTCCTTAGGTTTTTAAGGCAGAGTAAACGGATGGATCATTTGCCAGCGGAAGTTTTGAAGAAGAAAACTTAGGATTTTAAAGGTCAAAAAAAGGACATAGACCTTTAAAAAAATAAAATTGGTGCTGCGTGTGGGCCGTACGTTCTTGCATACATTGAATGTTTGCTGACCGACACAAAAATGTCCGGTCTATACGACACCATTGTGGAAAAGATGCAAGAGGTCTGGGCTTATGGGGTACTAAATAAATACTTGGAGCCTGTGTAGAAAGAATATGTACAAAGACAAACTCCATAACAATTTTTTATTTCAAGCCACTTCACTTTACATGTGGCAATTTTTTTATGTTTGACAAAAGTTGAATTTTTTACAATGCAATAGATTGTCTATCTGTTGTAACAGATAGTATATCTGTTGTGACTGATTGATTAGCTGTTGCAATGGGTTGGTCATCTATTACATTATGCAGATGTTTCTCAGTCTATCTGTCCCAACAGATATACAATCTATTGCAACATATAGTCTATCTGTTGCAACTGATAGGTAATCTATTGGAAAAATCAAAATAGTAGGAAGACCTATTTGATAATTTCCAAAAGATGACCTACATGTTGCAACATATGTCTAAATCTGTTTGATAATTTCCAACAAATAGTCTTCTATTGCAACAAATGTATTATCTGTTGCGATATTTGAATCTTGTATTCCATTTAAATTAATAAGTTCAAAACTAAGGATTAAATTATATTCATAGAAAACAGAAAATAAATCGAAGCCTTCAGAAATTACATAAAATAACTCAATAAATAAATAAAATATAAAAAAATTATTATGGGTACAAATGATATATACTCACAAATAAATCAATAATTTAACCTTTGGTGCCGACAATTCCCAAGGAGAGGTTATTACTTTGACAAACTCAAGTTATAAAAATCTACTCAATATGGACAAGTTGTTCTTCATCCGGTGTTATGGAATTCGGCTTTGATCGTCGTGGATCTTTAATGTCTCTTACATACAACGCTTTCACTTCTCCGTATTTCCATAAATAGAAGCATATCTTTTGCGGAGTAATCCGGCATCGAGTCCATCATTTGGTACTTGTAATCCATCTCTCAAATACTTAGTGTAAGAGGCAACAGAAAGACCACAATCCATACGTTTTAAAAAATGGATAATCTATATCTTGCAATTAATGTAAGCGCTGTGAAATTTATGAAATAAAACTAAATCATGATACTTACAGGCTACCAATGGGTCATTGAGCAATTCCTTCAACATATTTTACATCAAATGGATTACCCATTTTATCCCAGTATGCTTCAATCGTCGACCAATCAATACGAATCTTTTGGTCTAAAAAGCCACTTATATTAGGGTAAGTAGGCAATATTTTGGCCAGCTTTTGTATCTCAGATTCCTTTGCTACATGGAGTCATAATCTTCTAAGATATTGCCTACTTACCCTGATACAAAATATTGCCAAAATATTGCCTCAGACTCCTCTGCTACATTTTATTAATGTTGTATCTCAGACTCCTCTGCTACCCTGATATAAGTGTATTAATAACATGCCTACAAAGGCAGTTAATGCATTAATAACATTAATCACTCCATCATGTTTCACCTTGCAGTGTTGACATTTGCATGCCGAATATTCGCTAGAAGTGGAAAAATCTTTATAACCAGTATGATCATAATCATAATAGTTTATTATTTTAAAAACTGTAAGAGGAACATCATTAGCCCCAACAGCAGCACCACTACCACAACCATCATCAACAACAACAAGCCCACCCTCCAAAATTATTTTTCTTATGATGGTTGTTGCTCCAAACAATTTCTTCTTTACTCTATCAATGACCTTAGGGTCCGCTAAAGTTTACATAGAC
This sequence comes from Capsicum annuum, assembly GCF_002878395.1. Lineage (NCBI taxonomy): Eukaryota > Viridiplantae > Streptophyta > Magnoliopsida > Solanales > Solanaceae > Capsicum > Capsicum annuum. The sequence continues at coordinate 44,391,771 of NC_061113.1, read as the reverse complement.
CGTTAAGTAAGAAAAAATGGCATCTTCAAATCTCGTTTGGTCGAAACAATCCGTGGATGGACAGTCTAAAATAAATAAGTAAATATATTAGAATGATGATGAAATCATTTTAAAAAATTATTAATTAAAACAAAAACTTAATTAGAATTAGACTTATCGCTTCCTTCAGGGGTTGAAGAGATCAAGAAATTTTACATTTTTATCAGTTTTGGCCAACAACTATCTCAGGATTCTTGAACAGGAAACTTCTTCCTGACAGTTCACTTCCTGTGTCAAATAAGGAACGACTTCAAATGCCCAAGCCTATAAAAGAACGCCAATAAACCAAAAGTATTATTAAATAAAAAAATGAATCATGTCATAATAAAAGAAATATTTACCATGAAAGCCCATGAAAAGCCATATAAGTTGACTGTCTTTGGTATTAACGAAGTCAACAAATATTTGCCAGTCATTTTGAAGCTTTCATAACCCCAAGGATAGCTGTTAAATGCTTCAATATCCTCGGAGAGCTTTATCAAACCAAGTGGTATGTTATTTTTAATGCCTCTCACCCAAAGAATATTATGTACAAACCAAACCAAGCACAATGATTGCTTATGCTTCTTTGAAAGTCTTTTACATTTCAACGCTTCTATCAAATTTATGTTTTTGAAGCTTGGACCAACAAGGGACACCAGGTCATCATGATCACTCGACTTACTTTTGCCTTTTTTGGGTGTGCGGGGACTTTTGGGTTACAATATGTATAACTTGAGAAGGAGAAGGAGGATAACATTTTAATCCAGTAACTATGGCAAAATCCCTCCAACCAAAATAAACAAGCATGCCATGGTACTTTTTCCGCACCTCATCCATCTTATCTTTCTTTTCATACATAACTTATGCTTGAGAAGACCATGTACCATTTTTTTTGGAAAAGAGCATTGCTATCCTCCTGTAAATCAAGATATTGCCCAAAATAGCTGTCCCTAAAATAAGCTTCCAAATTCTTTTCTCGAAGTATTTTTCTAAAGGCGTCAATAGATTTTCCCATGACTGACTTAACCACGAAATCACCCGCTAAATTTGTGGCACCATCGTACTGCATTCTCATAGGATAACTATCAATGCTGAAGGCTTTGACCAACTCTTCCGTGAAAGGGATATTAGTATTTGGATCATCTCTTTTGAAACATTCCTCCCTCCATGTTCATTATCTTCTACTTCTGATTGAGATAACGTTTGTAAAGAAAGCTCATAGAGTGGTGGATGTAGCCTAGCTGCTTCACTTGTTCCTTTACTTAGACTTGATTCAGTTTCTTTTCTTTTGGGAGCCATATAATCTAAAAATTACAGGAACATAAAATAGATTATAATTGATTAATGCATCGTTGAAAAAAGATAACAGTATATCTGACATGTAAAATAGTAAAATAACAGTTTCAATAGATCACATATCTTTTACACTAGGTAGGTTATCTGTTGCAATATATAACTAACCTATTGCAATAGATGAGTAATTTGTTGCAATAATAAAAATAGATCACTCATCTATTGAAACAGATTACTGGTCTGTTGCACCAGGTGTGTTACCTGTTGCAATATATAACCAACATGTTGCAATAGATGAGTAATCCATTGGAAATAATAAAAAAGCTAACTCATCTGTTGAAACATATCACTCCTCTATTGCACCAGGTAGGTTATCTGTTGCAACATATAACTAACTTATTGCAATAGATGAGTATTTCGTTGGAAATAGTATAATGCACTAGGTAGGTTATCTGTTGCAATATATAACTAACTTATTGCAATAGATGAGAAATCTAATAGAAATAATAAAAATAGATCACTCATTTATTGAAACAGAATCACTCATCTATTGCCAAATGCATTATCTATTGGAATTATTATCAACTGTTAATATTGTTTAGGTTTCTTCCAAACAGAAGAGTCGTTTGTTACAATAGATAAATGATCTATTAGATTGTTCATCTATTGCATCAAATTTTCATTGTTGAATCAGATTTTAATCTATTGCATCATATTTCCATCTGTTGCATCAGATTTTCATCTGTCGTATCAGATGGTTAATTTGTTACATTAGATGGTTCATCTATTTCATTAATATCTGTTGTATCAGATAATTCATCTATTGCAGAAAAAAGTAACATAATTTTGTTCAGTAAAACAACAACACTATCACTATTTAATATCAAATACACAATTTTTATCAAGAAAAACAACAAATCAACCCAGCAATACCAATACAACACACACACACTAAGAACATCAATGGTGACCAAAAATCACGAACATTGTTGTTTTGCGTTTGTACAAACACAAATAATCAAAATTAAATTTCAAAAAACTTAACAGACACTAATAAATTGAATCAACAGTTCGACAACAAGAACTATAATAACGATAAAAAATTATATTTCACACCGGAAAGAGTAGCGAAAAATGTCAGAAATTAGGGTTTTCTTCAATCCATTTTTTAAATTTAAGCCAGAAATATTGAAATTGTTAACCAATACTAGAAGAGAAGTTGACTTAAGTCCCTATTTTTTTCATAATTAAAAAGACATAATTTTTTACTTGTGAAAGAAGAAATGGGATGACAAAGAACTCGAAGTTGTTGTCATCGAGAACACTGCTGTCATGTCTATTGACGGTTGAAAGTTAAAAAGGAACTAGCCCAAATATTTTTTGCCAAAGGTTGAAATCATTTAGGATTGAAGAAAGAAATTTTGCAGAACTGTTGGTTTGGGGAGAGAGAGAGAGGAGAGGAGAAAGATGGTTGATGACATGGAGAGGAGAGGGCTGTGAGTTGAGTTGTATTTTTAAAAGTGGGTTGATTTGCATTTTTTAAAATATTAGAAAGTTTTGAAAATATTAATCAAGTCCACAATTAATTAATCAAGTTTCTTAATTATGTTTGATCCTTTAAGCTGGTCAATGTCACGAATCCTTATTCAAGACTTAAATGACACCCTTCCTTCAATTTTCTCAAGATAAGAAAGAGGTAAAGTATTGGAGTGAAAATAGGAGAATTTACCAAGAAACAAGTATGTGTCCAGTGTCCCACCATAATAATGCTACTTTTTTTATAAACTGTAATTTTGATAAAGTTTTGCTATTTATTGTAATTATAGTCTTAAGTATGTCACATTCTATAATTTTTCATTATAGATTATAGATATAGATATAAATTATAGATTATATATATAGATATAGATAAATATTACAGATATAGATATAGATTATAGATTATAGATAAAGAAACTCTGTGTCCATCCGTTATTTGTTTGGATAAATTTCAGTCACATAATTATGAGTATTTTTAAATCAAAATTACGTAATTATACATCGTTAACATAAAATCACAAAATTTTATCCTCAATAACACAAAAATCACATATATTAATAAATTTATATTTTAGTGAGTTATCAATTTTTTTTTTGGTGAGTTATCTTTTTATTTTTAATCTAGTATTATAAACTCAATTAAAAAAATGAATCAACATAATCTTATCTGCAATCTAAATTAGATGAATAATATTTTTGTTCTTTTTTAATTTACTTTTAGTCTAATATAAATTCAATTGAAAAAAACCTATTCAATCCCGCCTGAATAAAATTCATATGCAGTAATTAACTATTAAAAGCATGATTAAATCAGAAAAAATTATCACAAGAATAGCAGGTTCGATGCAAACAATAGTAACTATTGGAATATAAATCTAATTTTTTACTATCCAATAATATGTAACACTTTATTTATCTGGGTAAAGTCATTAAATAAATCCTGAACTTGTCCTGAAAAGTCGATGACACACTTAAACTATTATGACGACCTATTACACACCTATACTCTTTTGAACTAAATTTATTTCTACCTTAGACCATGTATAACCAGTCACATGATGGGACAATGCATGCCACTCGCACCACAGTGTCGCAATATCACTGCCACATCATATGCTATCTCATATTTCAAGTTTATTGCTCTCAATATCACTTAATTGCATCTTCTTCATTCTGCACCACAAATCCACCATAAAACCATCATTATTTCCGTCATACAATCACTAAATTCATATATTCAACCACCAAAAATATAAATAATCACCACAAATTTTGTCCCCCACAAGAAAATCACCATTGAAATTACACCAAATCTATTGTCACCTCAAACAATGCAAAGAAATACCACAAAATTCAACATCCATAATCAAATCTATCATTGAAATCACCATCATCGCCGTCAAAATCCACTTTCAATTCCTTGTTCTTCACTACCCAATAGTTATAACAACATCATCACAACATTGCCATCAGTATTTACTTGTCCTTAGTACCTCATTTTTTCTTTTCTTTTAGATCTACACCTTTTTTAATCGAAATTTCACTCATTTAGAGAAATTATATCAATAGTACAGAGGTAATCGATTATGAAATTGATCAAAATTACCCTTTTGAATTAGTATGTAAAAAAAAGATTTGTTGAATTGCGTATACCAAAAAATAACCGTTGAATTGAGTTTCCCCAAAAAATAAAATTCTCATTTAAAATCCACTGAAAAATTTATACTTTTTGAATAAAACAATAATTCTCCATCACCAAAAGTTATATTTTCTTAACCCACGAGTCATCAATTATTTTAGTTTGTTTTATTTTTTAGTGAAATGGATGTATGAGATTTCTTTTTTAAAAAATTAAGATGAAGATGGAATATCTAAGTGAAGTGAAGAAATAAAAGGAATGAAGAAATGAAGCTTTTTGAAGCTTTAAATGTTGAAAATGGTGATTAATGAGTGTTGAGGAAGAGAGAGAGAAAGTGATGATGAAGATAAGTGAATAAAAAGACAATATAAAATGGTTTGGAAGTTTAAAAAAATATAAGTAAATTCTAATAAACACGCCTATAATTTATTTATTTTTATTTTGTGCCACATCAGCTTTCAGGGTGGAAATAAAATCACTTTAAAGTAAAATAGGTGTGTAATAATAGGTCGTCATAATAGTTTGAGTGTGTCATCGATTTTTTGGGACAAGTTCAGGGTGTATTTGATGACTTTTCCCTATATACTTACTTCTGTAAGACTTTATAATATTGAAACATATACATATAAACAATGATATACATATTAAATAACACCAAATGGAGAGAAACAGGCATGAGAGCTTTTCAAGACAGTAACTATGAAGCACCCTGGGTTTTGCCCTTAGAAATTTCCTAAGCTTTGAGCTTACTGTTCTTGTAATGACTTACCATACGAGTCGTATGGTGTGGTTACGGGTCTAGGGATCCTAGTCGTATATTGGTCAGTGTGTTGATTGACCAAGTTCTATCCTAGGTACGATAGAATCCATACGAGTCATATATTGATGTAATGAGAGGGTTGAGTCCAATCGTATGTTGTACAGTGTCTAGCCCTGGATGTTCTGCTTAGAATACAACTTGAGGATACTAGTCGTATGGTATGGTGATGAGTTAGGCAAGAGAGGCGCATGTTGGACAAAATGTGGTGTCCAACATTCTGACCTAGTGACAACTTAAGGGTACCTCTCATATGTTGTGGTGATGAGTTGGAGGGTCTACTCGTACCCACCTACAAATTTTTTATAGCTTTTAAGCTGGGGGTACTTTGGACATTTCCCACCCCAAAGCCCTTAAAACCCCACGTCTTATAAAATAAATTAGTCATTCATGCAACACTTAGCAAGATTAAAACACTCTCTAAATACTTAAAAGAAAAACCTCTCAAGGAGATTAGGCTAGGGTTTTATCAAGCTATCCAATTAAGGCTCTCAAGGGTGGTTTCTCTCTGTCTTCCTTGATGTCTAAGGTATATTAATCCCCCCTCATTATTATTTAACAAAAAAGCTCATGGTTAAATATATGGTTTTCATGGTATTATTGTGGTATTATTTTGGTTTTGAAATAGATGTTGGGGCTTTTGGTTATTCTTAGTTGGATAATGCTTTTTCATGTTTTACTTATGATTTTTCATATTATAATTATGATTTGAACATGTGGTTGCATGTGAATGGTTAATTGATACTTGGTTTTGCTTTTGAAAACTATACACCCTCAACATGTTAGTTAAAATTCTAATGAGAATGATTTTTTCACATAGTTTGACTATTCTTGAAACCTTTGCATTGCATAATATGGTAATGGAACTTAAATTGAGTTGGTTGGTTTTAAATGGATTAGAAAGGCATTGGTAGCCATGGTATTGGTTTAATTGGAAAGTTTGGAGTCAAATTGATTTACTGGCTTTGTTGTGGCATAAATGGATAGAGTTACAAGCTCTAATATTGGTATGACGATACCAATGGTAAACATTGAAATAAAAAGACTCCTCGATAAATGATTGGTTATGTGCGAATGATTTTAATATGGGCTTAAAGGGGATCGTGTTAGCAAAAATGTGGAAGGTGGAGGTCCCAAGGGGACCAAAACTAGAAACTCATGTTTGCCGGTGTGAGGTTTAGTCTTGGTAACCGTATGCATATGTCACACATATATTTTGGGAGATGTTCTAGTCATCTCAGAATTTTCTCTGGTTCGTGTGGCTAAAATGCATCAAGTCCCTTTAAACAAGGGGAGCTGAACCCATATAGCCCATAGGTGGATTTCAGATGGCAGAGCTAACATAACCGAGGTTAGCATTTTAAATGCATGCTAAACCTGGTTACCTTTTCTGACATAGTGTGTATATATATATGTGATTGCATATGGTTATTTACTTTGGTTTTAAATAATGACATTATTTTATCCTTATTCCTGAGTATATGCTAGTGTTCATTCTACTAACCGTCTATGGGAGCTGTATCTCCACGCGATGTAGGAACTAGCCATACCACTCCTCCTGCTTAGTGACTTGAATTCGGGAACAACTTTATGTCAGACTGAAGTGATCAGCCTCCATACTCTAAAAGACTTCATTTAATGCTATGGACTTCTTTTCACTATTTTTGTTTCTTGGACTTTGATTTGGCTATGGTCGGGGGCATGTCCCGACCGGATGTCCTTTATTTTTGGTTGGAGGCTTTGTGGGACTACTATTGACATAGAAAGTGTCGGTATTGGTGTCAAAATTGGTATTGGTTTTGGTATTGGGGTTGACACCGGTTAGATATTTGGTTGGTTATGGTTATGAACTCCTTTAAATATATTTGAATTTTATTTATTTACATTGTTATATGTTCGAAATTTATCCAACATAGGGTGCTAGGCAGTTATGGTTGGATATTGGGGGCGGTCTTCAATTCGGGTTGGACTTGAGATGGCTGACACGACTAGGCCCTGGTTCAGGTTTTGTAAATCTAGTAGTTGTCAGTAGTTTAGTGTGATGAAAAAACAAGCTTATATAATCAGCCAGTGCTAGAACCCCACTGTCAGTAGACTTCTACTCCTTCCCATCAAAGAATAAGTCATCTAAGAGGCAAGCCTCATCTAGAATTTTATCAATATTATCACCAAGTAATATATATATAATAACTATAAAATTTCATATATGTAAGTATAAAATCAATTAGTAATGTGTGGGTCATACTTAATGAGAATCTAACATTCTCCTACTTTAACCATATATTACTGATTCAAGTGATAACAAATAAAAATTTTAATGAGTAAACATAAAATAGTATCATGCAAGAATCATGGTGGTCCTGCCCATTATGAGTCGAATGATTCTTTCTTTCATGTATCACATGCATAATTCTACCTTGTGAATTTAGTGAGAAAAATTATCTCTCTAGCTTTTAATAAATTTTCATCAACAACACTATGGATGTTGATCTTTATGGGTTAACCTTATGTATCCTCATGGATGCTGGATAAGAAAACTGAATGCGCAATAAAGATAATTTCATATCTCAAATCAGTGGACATAAATTAAGTAAACACTTTATAGAGCTAACATCATACATACCCCCAACATGATCCATATACTTAAGTGCTAGCAAGTTAAGGATCTAACACCAAATGAGATGTACGATGTATTCAACATAAATTTCATCCGCCCCTCATTTTTACTTAAGTGTAAGCACTTTGTGCCAAGTGTTTTCTTGACTTCCTATCACTCTTCATGATGAAAATAAAATTAGGCCTTATTAATAGATTCGACTATCAATAATCCAAATCAAATAACCCGTTTCATAAATACAATCTCATAGTATACAATAAATTTATTTTCAAGATAGATAAGTTGAAATGAACTATTAAACACTCATTTATAGACAACCACATTTATCAAGATTAAAATCTGTAATAGTTTACTTTATTATTCCTCAAAATAATTGTGCGATGAACTCCCACTAATTTATGAGTCCTTAAGAAATTGTGATGACTCAATAAGTTATCATAGTACTCACTATCCTTATGAGATGGAACAATCTTCATTTTTCTTATTTTGATTTTCTAATTTAATATCAAATATATTGAACATAAACCGTTTAAGACCCTTAAAAGCAATAGATGTATACATATCTCAAGTGGTCATTGCTTAATCGGACAAAAATTTCTAATCATTAAAGATGGATATGAGTATATGATTCAGGTGTATAATCTTTAAGTCTTTATATCGCTTCTTCAAGTATCCTTAGTGAACTTGTTAGTTTGCTTATCCATATGCAATCTCTACAAGTTTTAATATCTAAAAAGTCAAGAGCTTTAATAACTCTATCTCTTTATAACTTCTATATTTTATTAATGGAGATAAATTCAAATCTTCTTTACATAGAAGAAGTAGTATAAATTCAAATCATCAATCAATTTCCTTTATGGCAGTAGAAATGCACATGGCTAGGATCTTACCTTTCAAATAGAGTCTAATTCAAAATTCAAACAATATATCATTAAAATTTCCACCACTAAAATCACATTATTTTCAGAATATTAAATTTTACAAAGAGAAATTTATAAAATAGATTTTTTCTAAAATTATAACGGAAATATCAAAATTAATGAAATTATACTTTTCCAAGAATATAATTGAAAACCTAAGTTTCAAGCCTAAATGATCCCAAATCTTTGCTTTAAGAAAAGCCCTTTTCCAAAATTAGAGGCTCTCTTTATTCCTTTATGACTTTCTTAAATAACAGCAGCAACAACATACATAGTAAATTCTCGGCAAGTTGGGTTTGAAGAGGGTAAGTGTACTCAGTCTATATCACTGCCTCAGAGGTGAGATAGAGAGGTTGTTTTTGGGTATCCCAGCTCAAGATAAAATACTCTATAAAATAAGTAGTAAAAGTACAAGTTTTTTTAATCAAAAAGGCCAAACAACATATTTTATTCGTAATATAATATGTACTCAAAGGATGGACCAAGTCGACCCGAGCTCAATCCAAAAAATAATACAAATAACGAACGAAAGATAAATCGTAAAGCCAAAACTAAAAACAAAAGTGGAAAGTTAGGTGAATAAAGTTCTCGATCTTCTTTACAAATCTCCTCCTCAATGTGCATCTCCTCAACTTCAATGGATGACACTCTTTCTCGATGTGCATCTTCTTAAATTTAATAGTTGAAGCTATCAATGGTCTGATCAATCATCTTTTTCTCTTCTTACTGAGCTGAAATGATCCTTGTGGTCAAATAGGTGTAACAAAACTTCACCCAATCTAAAATAATCTAAATAGTTACTTTGATCCAAATACATGTCAAGTCACCTTAAACTCTCACCAGGTGCTATGCATTCTATTTTGATTATTTTGATTAAAGCTAATTATTATCTTTGCTATCTATTTTTCAATTCGGGTATTGATAAATCTATCTTTGGAGAGACAATTTAAGGTGCATATTTCATATTTTCATTTATTTTCTTCAACATGTTAATGTAAAACCCCATATTATTGTCCTTGAAAATTTTTTAAATTTATCCTCACTGTCCTGACTACGACTCCTCATACAAGTCATAGGGAGTCTGAACGAGTCATAAGACCCAAATCATAGCCTGTCTAGTGTGTGTGGCTAAGTTTTCTACTTTGGGCATGAGTAGCTCACAATGATTCGTATAAACTCACCATGAGTCATGATACCCCAACCATAGTCAAACCAATATATTCTGCAAGGGTTGCTGTCCTGGTGACGACTAGGTCCTAATAGTCTTAGGGTCCCCTAACAAGTCATCTGATATAAGTCATAGGGTCAATAGTAGGTGTGCTTAATGACACTATATTGGCTACGAATCATGGTAATGAGTCATAACATGTCGTTATAAGTCATAGTGTGAGCTATACTCACTAGCGATAATTTTTCAGTTTTTAACTTGAGGGCACTTTGGACATTTCCCTCTTTACCGACATAGACCCCACGTCCATAAGACATCTTTAGGGAATTATTTTAATACTTTAACAAATCAACAACCCTCTTTACTTTCTCAAATTCCTTCAAGCAAAACAATTTAGGGTTTCTTTAAGGTTGAGCATCTAGGGGTCAATTCATGGTTTCTTCTTCATTATTGAGAATTTTTCAGACATGTTACTCTTCCCCAATTGCTACTTTATTAAAAACATGTGTTTTAAAGAATTATTCATCTGATTTTCATGCTAGTTTTTGAATGTGGGTTGAGGCTTTTGAATAATTATTGCTTATGTGATGTTTAATGTTTGTATATGCATTGGTTATATTTTAATGGTGGTTTAAAAAAGAATTTAATGCATGCGTATGGTGAATAATCTAGGGGATTGTGAATTCCCCAAATTTTATAAATATTAATAATTGAATTATCCATAACCCCAACCTAATTTTTTGAAAGTGATTTTGAGTACGAGTAAAATTGCATTGAATAATTTTTGGAACAATCTCAGGATATAAAGAGGTTATTACAACATGGTGGTTTCATTTAATGAACAAAGAAAGTCATTTTCCCAAGTTAATGAAATTGTGATGGCATGCTGATATTACCTCGGAAGTATAGTTGGTATGATAATACCAATAGTATATGCCTAAAAATATGTATTGCTGATCAATGAATGGGAATGTATGACAAATGATTTAATTAGTCTTTAATGAGGGTTGTGTAGCTGAGTTATAAAAGTGGAGGTCTTGAGGGACCAATACTGAAAACTACGGTTGCTAATGTAGGGGTCTAAATGATTGGGTGGTTTGAGTGCCCCTTATTATTATTATATGATTGGGAGGTTCGAGTGTAATACCCCGTATTTTCCTATTTCCCTAGCTTAAATTAACTCTCAGTCCATGAGTTAGCTAATGTAAAATTTTTGAAAAACCCAGTATTTCATAGTTTAGAGATCACCAATGCATAGGAAATTCAGTTAGCTTTCCAACGATATAAAATTCACCCAAATATGATACCCAAGCGAAGAGTTAGAGCCATTTTAGTGAAATAGTGTACCACCTGGTACGTCAGTGCATCGCGGAGGTAGTCCAAATGGCAATTGTCATTTTTCAGTGAGTTAATGCGATACCACCGCGTTGCGCCACTGGCCAATTTTTTAATTATTAATTTCCAGTATTGCTTCGCAATAGTGACATATCGCGCCAAGGGCCGGATTCCCATACAGTGAAGCAACACAATTGTACCGTATTGTGCCAAGCTTGCTGGTCATAGTTTTCAGTTTCCAGTGGCACAACGCGATTATGCCAGGTCACGCTAGGGGCCGGGGCCTAAATTAGGTTTTTTAGTATAAATTTTTATATCTTTTACAAAGGTAATTGGGTCTTTTTCCATGGACTAATTAGTATAAACAACAAATTAAACCCCTAAATAACCTATTGCCTTATTATTTCCTCACTTTCTCTCAAGAATAAAACATTCTCTCTCAAAGAGGCAAATACCCTAGTTCAAGAAATCAAGAACAAACTCAAGAAATCCTTCAAGAACTTCAAGAATCCATATGATTCAGTTATGTTAGGTGTTCATCTATGGGTTCCTTTCACCCATAGAGTCCACAAATCTGTTTTTCTAAAACTACAAGATTGTTGAATTACGAACTTTCATGTTTGAATTGAATTCATGTTCATGATATTAGTTGGGGTTTAAATCCATGATTTAAGTGCAAGTTCATGAAATTAAATAGCATGTGTGATGAATATGTGATTATCTTGATAAAATCTTGAATTTATAAAGTGATTAATATGTCTATGATGTTAGTTTGGTTTTCAATCCATGATTATATAACATACATAAAAATAGAATAGTATTTATGGAAAATTTATGAATTGCATGTTAAATCCATGAAATTGCATGTTTGGGAATTGTAGTTGCAATGTTTATATGTTATCTATGATTATGTGCATTAAGTTGTACTCCCCAAATGTTTGATAGAATATCCATGGGAATTAAAGGTTGAAATCATTACATGCTAGTATATGTACAAGCTTATGCCCTACAAGTGTTTGATGAAATACGTATGTAATTTAACTAATGAAAGCATGACATGTTATTATGTGATCCCATTCATGCACAAGTTCATCCATATCAAGTGTTTGACAAAATTTCTAAGTGACTGCATTGTTAGCAAACAAGTATTATTATGCCTTTATGATCATGATATATTTTACTTTCCATGCTATTGAGTCCTGGGGTTATTTAATACCTAAAAATCTAGATTTTTATATAGGTCCAATGTTAGTTACAGAATAGTATCAGTCATATCACGATCAGTAGAATTCAGTCAGTTACAAATCTCGGGAAAACTCAGTATCAGTCCAGTCCAATTCCATATACTCAGTTTAATGTCTTTCAGTTGAGAGTAGGATTTAGCACCGAGCGAGTGTGGGGATGACGGCTTCCTTTTCAGAGAGGTAGAGTCGTTAGTAGCAGTCCCTGTACTCTAAAACTACGTAGCTAGCGCATAGTGAGGAGTCACCCGTCAGACTAGGCTTGACTACATCCCAGGGGTCACCCATTAGATTAGACTTGGCTCCGCCCAGGTGTCACCTGTTAGTTTGGCATGGCATCCTGGTTTTCTAGTATTAGTACCTGTAGCACGGTATTAATACCCTTCCAACTGGGGTCACAGGTTAGACCTCTATCAGCTCAGATTTGGGTCATGTCAATTAGCTGATTACCTTCCATAGTCTCAGTTTCAGTCTCAGTGTAGAATTCAGTTTACTTCTATAGAATCAGGACTATCAGACACAGTCACTCAGTATCAGTAATTCAGTTATCAGTAACTTCAGATATTAGTTACTCAGTTATCAGAACTCAGTACTTAACTTCAGAAAAGCTTAGATACAATATATATATATATATATGTGCACAGTATTACATACTTAGTATTATCAGAACTCAGTACTTAACTTCAGAAAAGCTTAGAGACAATATATATATATATATATGTGCACAGTATTACATACTTAGTATTCACAGCAGTTTCAGTTATCCATGTATTCTCATACCTAGTTATTCTATATCATTCAGTCAGTTACTATTTATACATATAAACCCTTGCATTTAGCCTTAGCTCATCTAGCATACCAGTACATTCCACATACTGATGCATAATTTCTCTTTGCGCTATGATGTCTTATATCATAGGTTTGGACGCTCAGGTTCCTGACCGCGCTCAAATAGATCCAGCCTTCATTCATATTTTAGTAGTGAGTCCCCATCTATTGAGGGTATACTTTATTTCAGTATTTCAATTTATCAGTAGTTCAGTAGACAGAGCTAGTTGGGGGCTTGTCCCATCAACTCCATATTTAGACAATTTCAGTTAAAGATATTCAGACTAGAACAGTTCAGAAAGTGTTTAGGTTTCAGATGTTTTTACCAAATATTATTATTTATCAGTATTTCAATTTTGAAAATTATGGCAATTCAGCCTAAATCTGTATTTATTTTAGCAATATTATTCAGTGCTCTTAGTAGATATCAGTCATGGGTTAGCTTGTGGTCCTTTAGGGTCGTAAGCACCATGTAGCATTCGGGGTACAGACTCGGGATGTTACAAATGTTGGTATCAGAGCCTAAGGTTCAGCCAAGTCCTACAAAGTCTAAAAGCCGCATCTAGTAGAGTCTTGTGCAGGGGTGTGTAGCGCGCCACACTTATGGATAGGAGGCTATGTGATTTTTTAGGAAATATTTCCCTTCTTTCAGTATTCATGTCATGTGAGTAAGTATAAGCTCGATTTAAACTCTCAGTCTAATCTTTTTCTTCTTTCTGGTTACAAAACATGCTTCCTAAAAGGACTAACAGAAGTAGAACTGGAAATCAGTCAACACCTCAGCCCATTCAGGTAGACCCCCCTAGATGAGCATGTCTCCCATGAAGAATTCAGAGCTGCCTTCACTACTTTAGCCAATTTAGTATATGCTCAGAATAACCTATAGACTATTGTCCTATCTATTCTTAGGGTTCATATTCAACAGAGCAAGAGGAAGAAGCGTAAGAAGAAAGATAGAAAGAATAAGAGAGTCAGAATAAGTGGATTTAGGCTAAGGTCAGAGGGTGGTAATCAATTTAAGTTACATTAGAAATTCTCATCCATAAATCCTTTTGTAGCTAGTGCTTGAGTGCCAAAGTTTAGAAATGTCAATTGAGATAGCATGTCAGACTCTAAATCTCAGGATAGCATAAAAAGAGGCTGTACCCACCCACTTTGCTAGAATATGGTAGAAATCATCAAGGTGTTTGTAGGCCTGGCAGTGATGTATGTTTTGGATATGGTAAGTTAAGCCACAAATTTTGAGAATGTCCTAAGGCTGGTCTATAAAGTCAGCGTAATCATCCTTTAGCTCAGTCCGATCACTCGAATCAGCAGGGTGCCACTTCCAGTACCATGATTGGGCATTTCCAAAATAGGATTTATGCACTTCAGTCCAGACAAGATCAGGAAAGTTCTTCTAATGTGGTCACTGGTACGTTACAGATCTTCTATTTACATATTCATGCCTTATTAGATCCAGGAGCTTTTCTATCTTTTGTAACTCGTTGCATATCAGTCAAATTTAAGTAAGACTATAAATATTAACAGAACCTTTCTTAGTGCTTACCTCAGTAGGTAAATCTATTCCAGCCAGATGAGTATACAAAAATTGCTCGGTTACAGTATTTTAGAAAATCTTTTTAGTTAATTTCAGTAATAGAGTCATTCCATTTCAATTTCTTGATGAACCAGTCCTTGAATAAAGGGGTAGTACCTTAATTTTAGTTGATTTAAGTTTGAATCTCTATATTAAAATAGTAGAAAGAGAATTTGAGAATTCTAAGTTATTCAGTGTTGAGGTTGCTAAATGATGATTGTTGGGGCAATAGAAAACTAAGAATCATTTATCAGAAGAAAGTACTAGTAGTGGACGTTATATTATCAAGAGTATTTCTTCAGAATGAGTTTAGTGTTTGTGAGTGTTAATATGTTTACGAGTATTGTTATATCTTAGGTTCTAGAGTAAAGTGGTTTTAGTTCGATTTAGAGTTATTAAGTGGTTCACAGACTTGGAATAATGGCTTTCAGCCAAGGGGGAGATGGTAGAACAAGTAGCCAAGTCAGACTTTCAAATTCTTGTAGTAATGTCAGCATGTGTAGAAAAGCAGTGGGAAGGTTGATGCCTAACCCATCGTTACCTCAGTACAAAGTTTTGCACTTCAGCTATCACGATATCTACTCATGTATTATATGTTAAATCTATGATCATAGCTTCTATTCATTCACATTATCAAAAATTATGTACGTTTACTGTTCCTAGTATGAACAGTTCCAGTTCACTCAGTGTTACGAATCATGTTCCATGAATACAAAACTCTAAACTCAGGTCATGCAGATCATGACTCATGTACTCATTCTTTATAGTATGCTCAGTTCCCATGAGTTATGCTATACTCCTAATGATTAGCTAAATTCAGATTTATGTCGTGTATATCCTCAGTCTAAATCTCTAGATAAAATCCATGAGGTTGATGTTCTATTCCTCAGGCCTTAGTTAAGTGTCAAGTTTGGTATAGTGTCCATTCATGCTTCAAGTCCTCATGTTTTAACCTTCAGTGAACTCTTCTTATTAAATGATGTAGTGATGAGAAGTTGATTAGAAATGAGATAGTAAATGTTTTATGTTAAGAAAAGATTGTTGCATGCTAGTTTTACACGAGGCTGTAGTTATGAAGATAGGCTTGAATGTCATGATGATGTGTAAGGGTATAAATGTATTTTGGAGATTTGAGTAGGCTTGAACATAGTGGGAGAATTTAGTCCAGCTTAGACCTCAGAGGACAGAGTTATCAGTGCCCATGTAAAAATTTTCAGTATCCCCAACTGGAATGCAGTGTTAAAGTAGAAATTACAGTTGAGGGAATAGTTGAGAAATGTGGCTAGGATGACAAGTTAGTAGTTTCATGCATGAGGCTTAGTAACTTTGTCTTAGATGACATTTCATAGTCTTTGCTCCATATTATAGAATTAGAGCCATGTTGTGATTTCTTATTCAGATGTCTTATTCAGACCATGCTAAGATTTTCTTGTACCCTAAAGTCAATAGAACTTCATAGAAAAGGTGTCAAGAAATGATTTAGTTGAGTATAAGTTTTCTGTATGAGTTAGTGCATACACCCAGGAATTCAGTTTAGCAGTCAGGCGGACAAGTTCGTACGATTTCCCCATCTTTCCACCCAGTCATACTATCCAATGTTTTGTGAATATGATTGTTCCAAGATAAAGCATCCTAGTAGTTACAAGTTTAACCCAGTTCATGTATCATGCCTCAGTTTTATATCTTAAATATTCAGTCATGATTTAGTCTGTAGGTGCTCTGTGCATCATCTCAGCCAAATCAGTATCCTTTAGGGGATGTATTATCCTAAGGGAGGAGATGCACTACAACCCCCAAGCTTTTATTTCCTAAACCTTCCAATTTATCTTCATGCAACAAGATCCATTTTAAAGTAATGGGTACTCACAAGTTGACTCTCTCTTTCCTATCTCAGCCGTATGACTATTCCCATGGCATGGCATGTATTCAAGGAAATCGATTCAGTTTATGATATTCTATCCATGTATCATATTTTAGACCCAGTCATGTTCTCATATTCCCATACATACATGTTTAGTATATGATCTCAGGTTCAATAGTATTCTCAGCTTGAGGTGATAGTCTTTCTTAAATTTACTCAGTTCCATGATCCAGTTATAGTTATACACTTAGTATCCATTACTATTGCATATTTGGTTATGTATTCATGAATCAGTTCATCCATGTACTCATGCATCAGATATGCATATTCAGTACAAGAACTCAGCTTGTCAGTAGTTCAGTCATGTAGTCATGTTTCAACGTGTATGTTCAATGTGTAAACTCAATCTATCAGTGTTCCTCAGCTTAATCAGTCTCATTCGAGGATGAATATTCCCAAGGGGGAGATATTGTAATACCCTGTATTTCCCTAGCTTAAGTTAACTCTCATTCCTTGAGTTATCCAATGTAAAAATTTTGAAATACTTAGTATTTCATAATTTAGAGCTCACCAATGCATAGAGAATTCAATCAGCTTTCCAACGATATAATATTTGCCCAAATCTGATACCCGATCGAAGAGTTAGGGCTATTTTAGTGAAACAGTGTACCACCTAGTACTTAAGTACGTCGCGGAGGTAGTCCAAATAGAAATTGTCATTTTCTAGTGAGACAACGCGACACCACTGCGTCACTCCACTAGCCAATTTCCCAATTGTCAATTTCCAGTGTTGCTTCACAAAAATGGCGCATCGCGCTAAGGGCCAGATTCCCATACACCGAAGCAAGGTGATTATACCACGTCACACCAAGCTTCTAGGTCGCAGTTGTCAGTTTCCAGTGGCATGACGTGATTGTGTTGCATCGTTCCAGGGGCCCAAATTGAGTTTTTTAGTATGAAATTTTATATCTTTTCCAGGGGTAATTGGGTCTTTTTCCATAGCCCTAATTAGTCTAAACACGAAATTAAAGCCCTAAATAACTTATTGCCTCATTATTTCCTAACTTTCTCTCAATAATAAAACATTCTCTCTTAAAGAGGCAAAAACTATAGTTCAAGAAATCAAGAACAAACTTAAGAAATTCTTCAAGAACTTCAAGAATCCATAAGATTCAGGTATGTTAGGTGTTCATCTATGGGTTCCTTTCACCCATAGAGTTCACAAATCCATTTTTCTGAAACTACGAGATTGTTTAATTATGAACTTCCATGTTTAAATTGAATTCAGGTTCATGATATTATTTGGGTTTTAAATCTATGATTTAAGTGCAAGTTCATGAAATTGAATAACACGTGTGATGAATATATGATTATCTTGATAAACCTTTGAATTTACAAAGTGATTAATGTGTCTATGATGTTAATTTGGTTTTCAATCCATGATTATGATAAGATTCATGATAATATAATAGTATTTATGGGGAATTTTATGAATTGCATGTTAAATCCATGGAATTGCATATTTGGTCATTGTTGTTTCAATGTTTATATGTTATCCATGATAATGTGCATTAAGTTGTACTCCCCAAATGTTTGATAGAATGTCCATGTGAATTAAAAGGTGAAATCATGACATGCTAGTATATGTACAAGCTTATGCCCTACAAGTGTGTGATGAAATACTTATGTTATTTGACTAGTGAAAGCATGACATGTTATTAGGTGATCCCATTCTTGCACAAGTTCATGTATATCAAATGTTTGACAAAATGTCTAAATGAGTGCATTGTTAACAAACAAGTATTGTTATTTCTTTATGATCATGCTATGTTTTACTTTCTATGCTATCAAGTCCTGGAGGTACTTAATATTATGCTATGTTTTACTTTCCATTCTATCGAGTTCTGGAGGTATTTAATACCCGATAATCTAGTTGTTTATCTAGAGCCAGTGTCAATTATAGAATAGTATTAGTCATATTATGATTAGTAGAATTCATTCAGTTATAGCACTCAGGAAAACTTAGAAAACTCAGTATCAATCCACTCCAGTTCCGTATACTCAGTTCAGTGTCTTTCAGTTGGGAGTAGGATTTAGCACTGAGCGAGTACATGGATAACAACTTCTCTGTCAGAGAGGAAAAGTCGTTAGTAGTAGTTCCTGCACTCCAAAACTGTGTATCTAGCGTAAGATGAGGAGTCACCCATCAGACTAAGCTTGACTACCTCCCAGGGGTCACCCGTAAGATTAGGCTTGGTTCGCCCAGGTATCTCCCGTCAGTTAGGCATGGTATCCTAGTTTTCTAGTGTTAGTACCCGTGGCACGGTATTACCACCCTTCCAACTGGGGTCATAGGTTGGACCCCTATCAGCTCAAATTTAGGGCATGTTGGTTAGATGATTTCCTCCTATAGTCTCAGTTTCAGTCTCAATCTATACTTTAGTTTAGTTCTACAGAATCAGGACTATCAGAAACAGTCACTCGGTATTAGTAATTCAATTATCAGTAACTTCAGATATGAGTTACTCAGTTATCAGAACTTAGTACTTAACTTTAGAAAAGCTCAGATACAATATATATATATATATATATATATGTATGCGCATAGTCTTACATACTCAGTATTCACAGTAGTTTCAGTTATCCATGTACTCTCATACGCAGTTACTCTATATCATTTAGTCTATTACTATTCATGCATATGAACCCTTGTATTCAGCCTTACCTTATCTAGTATACCAGTACATTCCACGTACTAACACGTACTTTCTCTTTGCGCTATTATGCCTTAATCATAGGTTCAGACACTTAGGTTCCCGACCATGCTTAGACAGATCTAGTCAGTAGTCGCAGATTTAGTAGTGAGTCCCTATCTATCTAGGGCATATTTTATTTCAGTATTTTAGTTTATCAGTAGTTCAGTAGCCAGAGTTAGTTAGGGGCTTGTCCCATCAACTCTATAGTCAGACAATTTCCGTTAGAGGCTTCCAGACTAGACCAATTCAGATAATGTTTAGTTTTCAGATGTTTTTACCAGATGTTATTATTTATTAGTATTTAGATTTTGAACCTTAAGGCAATTTAGCCTAATTCCACATTTATTTTAGTAATATTATTCAGTGCTCATAGAAGATGTTAGTCATGGGTTAGCTTGTGGTCCTTCGGGGTCGTAAGTGCTAGCATCCAGGGTACAGACTCGGGGCATTACATTGAGTCCCTCACATTATATCACATGAATGAGTGCTTAAGTCACCTTGGTATGCTGGGAGGTTTGAGTCCACCATGGTACATATGTATATCCTCTTGGTTATGTGACTACACGCACTGGGGCCCTTTTAGCTAGGGAAGATCTAGACACATATAGCCCGTGAGTGCCTCCAAATAGCAGTTGAGCGACACAATCCAAGCTAAAGTAAGTGCATGCTAAGCCTTGTTCTCTTTCCTAATATATTATTTATGTATGTTTATGATGATGTACACATGGTTCTGAATTGGATTTAACTTAGCTTTATTTTATCTCCTATCCCTAAGTTATCTGGTAGTGCTCAACCCACTAACCATCTTCAGATGTTGTATCCCCATACGATGCAGGCACTAGAGATACTTCTACTTTTTTTGCACAATGTTAGGTGGATCAGCTTGGCTCATCGTTTTTTGGTGGTGAAGTGGTGAGCTTCTATACTTTGAAAAACTTGGTCATTTCATCAGTTTCCAATCTTAGATTAGAATTTAGAGATTAATTTATTATTAACATTGTTATTGTCAGGGCCGAGGGCATGTCCCAATATTTTATTGATTTTAATTTTTTTAGAAGGCTTTGTGGATTTCTTTGGACTTGGATGATGTTGGTTGGTCATTTCTAGTCGATTATCGGCTATTGACATGTCTTAATTTCCCTGAGCATACATTATTCTATCTTTTTATTTGTTTGGGATTTATCTGATGTTGGTGGTATTGTGTTCTGTTTGGTTAGGTGCAGTGGGTGGTCTTCAATCCTTATTGGACTTGAAATATTTATCACGGCCATGTCCTAGTTTGGGTCATGAAAAAATTGGTATACAAGCTTAGGTTTGGTGTCATTGGGTGTCCATAAAGCCATGTCAAGTAGAGTCTCTTTTATGGGTATGTAGTGTGCCATACTTATAAGGGAGAGGCTACGAGGCATTTAGGAATGGTTCTCTTTATTGTCATTCTATTTTGGGCTATTGAGTCTAGATCTTGAAATCTCCTCTAATTTCCATATGTTCGGATTTAAGATCATGCCTCCTAGAAGATCTGATGCTTATGGAAACTCTTCTATCCTGTCTAAGGACAATATGGACGAAGCCCATCCTACTTAAAGAGTTTAGACTCGATCTAGGGTCACTGTTTCTAATTGTGCTAGTGTAGTTCCACCGATTCCCCTATCCCTCCTTAGATACCTCAGGCAAGTGTGTCTAAAACTTAGTGTGTCTAGTCGATCCATTTGATTGCATAATTAGTGGCCTCTTAGAATGAGAGGTTGCTTTTGTTGCTCCATATTCTAAGGTTACTAGAGTTGGCCAATTTATAAGGTTGAGTCCTCCAACCTTAACTGGTTTTAAAGTTGAGAAAGATCCTTAAAATTTCATTGATGAGATGGAAAATATTTTTTGTATGATGCATGTTACTGATATGGAGGATGTGGAGTACGCTGCCAATCATTTGATGGATGTGGCATATCAGTGGTATGAGGAAAGGGACTAGTCTAGGGGTGATTATGCTAGTCCGCTTTATGGGATGACTTCTCCAGTACTTTTCTTAATCTCTTCTTTCGTCAAGAGTTAAGAGAGGCAAAGGTTGAGGAATTCATGAATTTGAAGCAAGGAAGGATGACTGTAAAGGAGTATTCCTTGAAGTTTCATCAGTTGTCACGATATGCTCTAGAATTAGTGTCTAGCATGAAGGCTAGAATAAGGAATGTTGCTTCCAGGGTATCCGGTGATTTGATCTTAAAAATCTAGGACGCCTTGTTGAACAAGGATATGGAAATATCTAGAATTGTGGTGTATTAAACAAGTATAAGAGGAAAAAAAAAGCAAGCAAAGAAGAGTGAAAGCCAAAATAAGAAGTTTTGATATTTGGATCAGGATGGAGGTTAACAGCAGAGTGGTAAAGTGTAATACCCCGATCGTTTCTTAAGCCTAAATCTATCTTTTGAGTGAATATGGATGACTTCCAAATTAATTGTTATTTATCTCATGTTGTATTTCCCTAAATTATACTCTCGATCATGTGGATAATTAGATAAGCTTTCCATCGACATAAGATTCACCCGAATCGGACACCCGGTGAGGAAGTTAGAGCCATTTTGTAATTCCCCGAGACTTTAACCAATAGTACAACCATGAATCAAGATGTTGAGAAATAAATTATATTGATTTGTTTGTTTTATAATTAGGGATGATGTGTATTAAGGCCTTAAAGATGTCCTAATGCTTGGGAGAATCAAAACATTCCTTACCGATTGAGTTCTTGGGAAGGATATTGGTATAGTCAACTTGAAACGAGCATATCTCTCATTATACTTGGAATTTTTGAGCTCATGACCTATCAAAAGATATATAATTGAATTATATTTCCAATGATACCGATTTCTCCAAAATCCAATATCGAAGCAAAGAGCTATGCCCATTTTACTCCAACATGGTCAAGCTGGAAAATGGTGACGACGGTTCTGATGGGTTGTCACGTTTCTGACGCCATTTCTGAATACGTCGTCACTTTCTAATGATATTTATGAAGACTTCGTCATCCTTAGGCATAAAAAAAATTCGACCCTTTGGTGACGACATTTTATGACGGCCTATCACGGGTCTAATAGCCTATCACGGATGTCGTCAGCCATTTTTTCAGCAATTACGAGGCATTTTTAAAAGTGTATTTTGGTATTTTCCACCCATTTTGACCCTCTATATATCCAAGTAAAGAATAAAACTTCATTCTTATTCCATTTCATCAAGAATACTAGGGTTTCTCTCTCAAAAATTCAATCCAAATTTCCCAAGAACATCAAGAATCCAACCATAGATTTTATAAATTGGTTCAAGATTCAAGTTACCCAAGTCAAAAGCATCAAGAACCCTAACTTAAGAAGTGGAAAAGGAGTCTATAACAATTTTCTTCATTCAAATCCATAATCAAAGTATGTGGGGTTTGAACAAGAACACTTCTTTCCTTCTTGTGCCGAAAGATTTAATTTCCACTATTGAAATCCATAATTTTGCAAAGTGGGTTTACACCCAAATTACTTTATTAATGATTTATGATATTTGAGCTATTCAAGATCAGTACACATGACTATTTTATCATTTTATTTCTTAAATTGAGAAATTATGCCATGAGTTGAATATTATTATTATGAGTTGATGATTTCCGAATGATTTGAGATAAGAGTCATGATTTAAGCTTTTTTATGAGAATTTTTAGTATTGAATATATATATATATATATATATATATATATACTGGTATTTGAGCTTGAGAGTCAAGAATGAGTTCTATGATGTTTTCTTGAAGTTTTTGATACATGATTATTTTACAACTTCCAAATTATGACTTGATATTTAATATTGTGAATTTCATGTTCTACCATGAGTTGGTATTTCAAGTGCTTTCAAGACATGTGTCAAGCTTTAAGCTTCCTTATGACAAATTAGATTATTGAGTATATTGATTCATAAGGTTGAGTTGTTATAATGAGTCTTGATACTTCCTCAAAGTTATTGATGTTGCCATGACTAAATGAATTGATACAACTTGATGTTGAGAAAGATTGTTTGATTTTTAGTCGAGTTAGGAATCCACAGTTGTATATGATTTACCGATGAGATATATATTTATGTTTTGGTCTTTATAATAGACCCATGAGTTGATATTGATTAAGGTGGATTTCCTAATGCGTTCTGAGCTGAGTATGGGAGGAGTATTTAGCACTGAGCGGGAAATGTGGTATTTCTACAAAACTACGTGCCACCGTAGGATTGATATTGATGATTGTGGGCCAGAGGCTGAGTATGGGATTGAGGTTGTACTCTTTGGCAAGAGTACGACACCCCCACCAATGTGGGGTTCTCTCCTTAGGAGGGCAAAACGTTGGACTCCATATGGCTCACATGGTGTAATTATGTCGGTTATAAGAAACTCCCAAGTCCATAAGAGTTCAAGTTTCATGAGTTACCGAGTTACTCTAAGTAATGATTTAAAGAGTTTGAGTTAAGTATAATGATTTATGAGATTTATAATGATTGTATTACTATTGATGATTTACAAGGAATATATTTTAGTTAATTCAAGCGAAGAAAGTTGTTATCGTCAGCATGGATGATTTTCATAATCATTTATGATATTATTTATAATGTTGCATTGCACCCCCACATACTCAGTACATTTCATAAAGTACTGACCCCCATATATTTCTATATGCTACAGTGCCTTATAATGTAGGTACAAGTTATAGCGTAGATACCGCATTTAGTTAGTTCGCAGCTTCCAGTTAGTAGGTGATGAGTCATTTTGTTTCGAGGGCATGAGTCAGTTATATAGTTCGAGAAGTGTTATATTTTTCTTACTTTATTTGTATTGAGATTGGGTAGTTGGGAGTCATGACCCATCTATTTGAAGTCAATACCAGTAGAGGCTTCATAGACAGTCAGTAGAAGTTGATGTATTCAATTTTAGTTTCATTTGTAAAAGTAGATTTGTAATCTTGTAAAGTTCATGTTTATATTGATCAAGTTTAGAGAAGTTCTATATTTTCGCTGATTTTATATATATTTAAGCATTTTATCCAGTTGTTTATGAGTTATGCCAGTAGGAGGGTTAGCTTGGGGTCACTTGTGCCCCTAAGCACCGTGTGACGTCTCGGGACCCAAATTTCGGGGCATTTCATAAAGATAGTGGAAAATAGTCTAAGAAGAAGTGGGGAAATTCACATTTCTACTCTACGGCTAGTGCTCCTTGTCTGAAGTCATTAGGTGATCATCGTTTTTAGAATAGTATTGGTCCCAGGGAACAGGGTGCCCAGGCTCAGGCTATTAGGGCTCAGTCAGCTCCATCATATCCCCATCATAGATTTTGTGGTTAGGTGTATCATGGTGGTTTTGAAGAGGGGAGGAACGAGTGCTTTAAATGTTTTCAGATTTGTCATATGCAGAGGAATTCCCTCTAGGGTTTCTTATGGGGAAAATATATAACACCCCGAGTCTACATCCTGAACGTCACATGGTGCTTACAGTCCTGAAGGACCACAAATTAACCCATGACTGGTACCTGCTGTGAGCACTGAATAATAATACTGATAACATATGTGGAAATGTAACTGAAATGCCATGATGTTATCAAAATACTGAAATAAATACTGAATACTGATAGTAATATTGAAAAACTGAACATCTGTCTGAATTAGTCTAGTCTGAGAGCCTCTAACTGTCTGAAAATATGGAGTTGATAGGGCAAGTCCCCAACTAAATATGACTACTGAACATACTAAACTACTAAAATGCTGAAATAATAAATTTGTCCTCAAAATATAAGGACTCACAACTATAACTGTTGTTGATAACCTGAGCTGCTAAGTACGGTCAGGAGCCTGTGTGTGAACCTATGATATGAGACATCATAGCACAAAAGAAAGAGTATTTTTCAGTTCATTGAATATACTAGTATGCTAAGTGAGGTAGGCCAATATACATGGTTTCATATGCATGAGATCATAGCTGACAGAATGAACATCATAAAACAACTGAATAAGAGTACATGAATAACTGAAACTATTGTAAATACTGATTATGTAATATTATGCATATATATATATATATATTGTATCTAAGATCATACTAAGACTGAATACTGAGTTCTGATAACTAAGTGACTGATATCTGAGATTTATAGATAACTGCATTACGATAACTAGGAGACTATTTCTCACAGTCTTGATTCTATAGAACTGAACTGAGTTCTATACTATGTCTGAAACTAAAACTATAACTGTGGGAGTGTTCATCTAACCGACATACCTTGATTTTAAACGGAGTTGGGGTCTAACCTATAACACTAGTTGGAAGGGTGTTAGCACTATGCCACGGGTACTAACAATGGCTATGTATCCACTAAAGAATCATCCTCATCTAGCAGGTGAGAAATGTGTTACCCTCAATTGGCAGGTGAACACTTTATCAACCCTCAACTGGAATGTTGATATATTCAACCTACGCTAGCAATATAGTTCTAGAACTAAGGGCCGACTACTAAAGGTCACTCCCTCAACTGGCTAGTGAGCCCCCATCCATAGGTTCGCTCAGTGCTGAATCCTACTCCCAACTAAATAGACAATGAGTTGATCACTAGAATGTACTAGGATTGACTGAACTATTACTGATCATGTAACTGACTGAACTGGATTGAGTTCACTAAGTTTTGTAACTGACTAAATACTACTAGCCGTGACATTACTGAGACTATTCTATAGCTACTGTAATTCTAGGTAAACAGATAGATTTCTAAGTATTAAATACCCCCAGGACTCGATAGCATCAATAGTAAAACATGGCAAAATCTTGAACGCATACTAGCTAGTCACTTAGTCATGATTCATTTATTGAGACATTTTGTCAGACACTTGCAAGGCATGAACTTTTTCATGAATGGGAACACATGTTAACATGTCATGATTGCACTATTCAATTCACATAGGCATTCTAACAAACACTTGGGGAGCATGATTATTTTACATAATAATAACCATATATAAATATCATGACTACAACATTCAACTTGTAAATTCAAGGATTAATCATGAGAATCACATAATTCATCACACATGCTATCTTAATTTCACGAAACTTGTAATTAATCATGTATTGAAGACCATTTAACAATACACACATGAACACAATCTAACTAAAACATCTAAATCATGAAATCAATAAACTTATATTTTAAAAAGGGTTCTTCAACTCCTAAGGTGGAAGGAACCCCAATGATTAACACCTAACATGCCTTGGTAATTAAATTCGTTAAAATCATTGGTTCATTCTTGAAGCTTGGACTTGAAATTGAATGACCTAGGGTTTTGTTCTTGAGAGGATTTGAGAATAGACAATGAAGTTTGCCCGTTTTAGGGCTTAATGTTGTGTTTAAGCTGAATTGGGTGAAGGGAAAATGACTCAACTTCCCATGGAAAGTCAGATTTTTAAATGAGCAAAGCTGCCTAGTGATGCGATACCCGACCAATTGCATCGATGGGATCGACTCGATAGGCACCGCGCTGCATCAAATTCGTGTCGGTTGATTATTTTAGCGATACAATCATCGATATGTTGCATCGAGATTATGTTGACCCACTATTTTGGTCATCTGAACGTGCCTCAAACGACATCCAAAAAATTTGAAACTCGTCGGAGAACTCCTATTGACATCCCTGATCATGAATAAATTTTAAAATTGACATTTTAAGGTTGTAAGGATAAAAAATAAAGTCATTGAAATATCAATGCCAAAAATGAGACTAAGTGTCAATACTTTGCTGAAATTTTCTAAGTTTGGGACCTCTTTTGGCATGCTATACATGACTGAAATGGCTGGGATTTTGCAGGGTCTTACAATATCTCCCCCCTGGGAACATTCGTTCTCAAATAAGACTGACTAAGCTGAGAATACTGATAGACTGTGTTTACATGATGAACATGCATAATTGAAGCATGATTACATGGCTGAAATTACTGATAGACTAAATTTTCATACTGAACATGTATAACTGAAGCATGATTACATGACTGAATTGATTTATGAATGCATGACTATCATGAGGATGATATAAAATGGTAACTGATACCAAATTTGTAAGGGAAAGCTGAGCATGGAACTGAGTAAATCTAACAAAGGTTGTTCCCTTGAGTTGAGTCTGATTTTATGAAAAAGAGGTAAGGATACTTGGTTCACATATCTGCTTCTGCTTCCCAAGTATCTCCCTCAACAGATTGATTCCACCAAAGAACTTTGACCAAATGAACTTCTTTGTTCCTCAGTCCGCGAATCTAATGATCAAGGATTTCCACTGGGACTTTCTTATAAAAGAGACTGTTTTGAATATCTATACTCTCTATAGGGACTACAACTATTGGGTCACCTATGCACTTCTTTATCAAGGAGACGTAAAACGTAGGGTGTACTGAAGCTAAGTCTGAAGGCAACTCAAGCTCGTAAGGACCAATATATTAGAGACTGAGTTTTCCTATCTTGCCAAACCTCTTCACTCCCTTTATGGGAGAGATTTTTAAATACATCCAATCGTCAATCTCAAATTCGAGATCCTTTCTCCTTACATCTGCATATAATTTCTGTCAGCTCTAGGCTATCTTAAGCCTCTCCCTGATCAACTAAACTTTTTCTAAGGTGTCAAACACCAAGTTAGGTCCTTCTACTGCAGCCTCACCTACTTCGAACCAACCAATGGGAGATCTACATCTCCTCCTATAAAATGCCTCAAATAAAGCCATCTGAATACTGGAATGATAGTTGTTATTATACGTAAACTCAATCAAAGGATAGTGGTCATCCTAACTACCCTTAAAGTCAATGACACACTCTCTTAATATATCTTCTAGAGTTTGAATAGTCCTTTATGCTTAACCATCTGTCTGAGGGTGAAAGACTATACTAAGGTAAACTTGGATACCAAGACCTTTTGGAAGGCTGTCCAAAAGTGAGAGGTGAACTGCGTACCTCTATCTGAAATGATAACCAATAGGACATCATGCAATTTGACCAACTCTCTAACATTGAGCTTGGCATAATTCTCGGCTGAATAGGAAGTATGAACTGGCAAGAAATGGGCTTATTTGGTCTTCCTGTCCACAATGACCTAAATTGAATCATGCTGATGACGAGTACAAGGCAAACCCATCATGAAGTCCTTGTTCACTTCCCCCCATTTCCAAGTGGGAATAATAAACTTCTGCATAGACCCACTAGGATTTTGATGCTTAATCTTAACTTGCTAACATGTAGAGCACTTAGCCACAAACTCTTTAACGTATCTCTTCATCCCACTCGACTAATAGATCTCCCACAAATCATGGTACATCATCCCCTGGGTGAATTGAGTAACCATGCACTTCTTTAAGAATTCGTTGCCTCACGCCATCCACACATGGCATACATAATCTACCCTGGAAACGCAACATACCATCTCCCCCTTAGGAGAAAACCTCTACTTTTTGATCTCTGACTGACGCTTTCAGGTTAACTAAACTGGGATCTATGTCCTGCTTTTATTTTACTTTGGAAACTAAAGATGATTCTAAACTATTATGCACCCAAACACTACCCTTAGCAAAATCAACCAACCGGACACCTAGTCTGGTAAGCTGATGAACTTCCTGAACTAACTTCTTCTTACCCTCCTCAACATGAGCAACACTACCCATGAACAAGCTACTAAGAGCATCAGCCACAACATTGGCCTTGCCCGGATAATACAGAACACTTATGTCATAGTCTTTAAACAACTCTAACCACCTTCTATGATGGAAGTTCAAGTCTTTTTGAGAAAATACATACTGCAAATTTTTATGGTCTATGAAAACATCAACATGCATCCCATACAAATAGTGCCTCCAAATCTTTAAGGCAAACACTACAGCTGCTAACTCAAGATCATAGGTACGGTAATTCTTTTCATGAGGCTTAAGCTGACTGGAGGCATAGGCTATGACCTTACCTCTCTGCATTAAAACACAACCTAAACCAACTCTAGAAGCATCAAAGTACACAACAAACCTATCTGCACTATCTGGTAAAGTCAAAACTAGGGTTGAAGTGAGTCGAGTCTTCAACTCCAGAAAATTCTTCTCATAAGAATCTGACAACTGGAACTTAATTTTCTTCAGAGTCAATCTGGACATAGAGGATGTAAAAGATAAAAATCCTTCAACAAACCATCGGTAATGGCCATCCAAACCCAAGAAGCTCCTAATATCTAACAGAGAGATGGGTATGGGCCAGTTTCTCACTAGTTTGGTCTTTTGAGGATCAACTCTAATGCCATCATCGGAAACTATATGACTAAGGAAAGCTAATGACCTTAGCCAAAATTCACATTTACTAAATTTTGTGAATAACTGATGGGCTCTGAGGGTCTGTAATAATATTTTAAGGTAGAGTGCATGATCATGTCCACTGCAAGAGTAGACAAGAATGTCGTTTATGAAGAGATGAACATGTCTAAGTACTTCTTGAACACTTTGTTCATCAAGTCCATAAATGTTTCTGGGGCATTAGTAAGACCAAATGACATGACCAGAAATTCAAAGTGATCGTACTGAGTTCTAAAAGCTGTTTTCAGAATATCACATTCTCTGACTCTGAGCTGATGATATCCTGATCTGAGGTCTATCGTAGAAAAGTAATTGGCACCCTGAAGTTTGTCAAATAAGCCATGACTCTAGGAAGTGGATACTTGTTCTTGATGATAACTTTATTCAACTGACGATAGCCAATATATATTCTAAGAAAATTATATTTTTTATGCACGAATAGAACTGGTGCGCCCCATAGGGAGACATTGGTCTGATGAATTCCTTATCTAAGAGATCCTTCAACTACTCTTTTAGTTCTTTGAGTTCTACTGGAGCCATTTTGAATGGAGGAATAGAGATAGGATGAGTATCTAGAAGAAAGTCTATTCCAAAGTCAATTTCCCTCTTGGGAGGAACTCTGGGAAGATCTTCAGGAAACACATCTAGAAATTCATATGCTGCTAAAACTGACTCATGGTTAGGGGTCTCAGAATTAGAGTCTTTAACTTGAATGAGATGATAGACACACCACTTAGATATCATCTTTCTCGCTCTAAGGTAGGAAATAAGATGACCCCCAAGTGCTGAAGTACTACCCCTCTATTCTCGGACAGGTTCATTCGGGAACTGAAAATAGACCACTTTGTTTCTACAGTCAACTGAAGCATAGCATGAATGAAGCCAATCCATGCTAAGAATGACTTCAAAATCTATCATCTCTAACTCTACTAAGTCTTCTGAAGTAACTTTCTGAGAAACCATAATCGGATAGTTCCTCTATACCTGTCGGGCTATGATAGACTTATCCACTGGGGTAGAGACTGAGAAGGGCTCTGCTAGGATTTTGGGACTGACTCCAAAGTCAACAGCTAGATAAGAAGTTACAAAGGACAAAGAAGCTCCTAGATCTAGTAAAGCATAAATATGTAAAGGATAAACTTATAATATATCGGTGACTATATCAGGAGAACTTTCCTGATCCTATCGGGACTGAAGTGCATAGAGTCTATTTGGGTATTTTCTATGGGTGGCATTAGAAGTGGTACCCTACTGATTTAAGTGACCATACTGAGCTGAGGGACGATTAAACTGAACTTGTGAACCTGACTGAGGACACTATGATTCTATTACCTAGCTTGCCACACCCAAAACACACATCGCTGCCAGCTCTGTAGTCACCCTGAGTTTTTTTGCCACACTTCTTGCAAAGAGGATTTGTTTGAGCTCTACTAACATTACCCTGAGACTTAGATCTTGGTGCTCTATCCTTATTACTATTTCTGAACCTAGGCACTGGAGCACTGGCTGAGGATGGGGATGGAACTGAGGATGATTCCCACCCTCTAAATTAGGTTGAGTGAAATTAAAGCTATCTATTCTAGCCTCCTAGTTCAACTTCTCTTTATCCTTAGTTTTCTACTCTACTATTTGCTGAGCATGACCATCAACCTAGCCAAGTCCATCTCCTTAATTAGCATCATGGTCCTACACTCCTTGACCACACTATCGGAGACCTCAGAACCTAACTTACTCATCTTAGACCTACTATCAGATACCACATAAGGAGCATATCTTTCTAATTGAGTAAACTTGGGAGAGTACTCCTTCGCTGTCATGTTTCCCTATTTCAAGTTAATGAATTCTAATACCTTAGATTCCCTCGAATCTAATAGGAAGAACCTATCTAGAAAGGAAATAGTAAACTCCTCCCATTCTATAGGCCTTGTATCTACGTCCCTACTTGCCTTCCACTGCTTAAACTATGTATGAGCCATATCCTATAACTGATATGCAGCTAACTCAGAATTCTCACTAGCAGTTTTTGCTAGAATATTTATGACCTTCTGCACCATTTTAAGAATTCCTGTGGGTCCTCTTCAGACTTCGACCCTGAAAATAAAGAAGGGTACATTTGGGTGAAGTCCCAAATTCTAGCTGCAGCAGTATTGGCCATTGGGTTGTCCTAAACAGCAGTTGGGCATTCATCCTAGGTTGCTATAGAATGGGCTAGACTGATGAAAGCTACTCTAAATTCTGCGTGAGAGACATACTTATCCAGGGGATCTGGCTGAATAGGCGGAGGTGCTGGCTGGTTTATAGTTCTTCTTCCGTTAGACCTTTTGGGATGCATATTCTATAAATTAAAGGGAAACTTGTATTAGATAGAGATTTTAACTTGAACTCATGCTCACTCGCACGACATAAATACTGAAAGAAGAAAAGTTTTTCCTAAAAATATCTCATATCCTCTTGTCCATAAGTATGGCGCTCTACACACCCATGCACAAGACTCTACTTAATGCAAATTTTAGACTCCCTAGGACACTGTTGAACCTTAGGATATGATATCAATTTTGTAACGCCTTGAGTCTGCACCCTGGACGTCACACAGTGCTTACAGTCCTGAAGGACCACAAACTAACCCATGACTAGTATCTACTGTAAGCACTAAATACTAATAATGATAACATATGCAGAAATATAACTGAAATGCCATAATTTTCTCAAAATATTGAAATAAATATTGAATAGTGATAGTAATACTAAAAAATTGAACATCTGTCTGAATTAGTCTAGCCTGAAAGCCTCTAACTATCTGAATATAAAGTTGATAGGACAAGTCCCCAACTAAATTCAACTATAGAGCATACTGAACGATAGAAATGCTTAAATAATAACTCTACCCTAGAAATATGAGGAACGACCACTAAAATAGCTGTTGATAACCTGAGTTGGTAAGTACAGTCAGGAGCCCGTGCATCTGAACCTAGGATATGAGATATCATAGAGCAAAAGAAAAAGTATGCATTAGTACTTTAAATGTACTGGTATGCTAAGTGAGGTAGGATGATAAACATGGGTTCATATGTATGAGATGATAGCTGACTGAATAAACATCATGAAATAACTGAATAAGGATACATGAATAACTGAAACTGCTGTAAATAATGATTATGCAATATTGTGAATATACATGTATAAATATATACTGCATCTGAGATTATACTGAGTTCGGATAATTAAGTGACTAATATCTAAGATTTATTGATAACTATATCACTGATAATTAGATGACTATTTCTGACAGTCCTGATTATGTAGAACTAAACTGAGTTCTATACTGAGTCTAAAACTGAAACTATAACTTTAGGAGTGTTCATCTAACCGACATACGCCGATTATAAACTAAGTTAGGGTTCAACTTGTGACCCCATTTGGAAAGATGTTAGCACATGCCATGGGTACTAACAATGGCTATGTGTATCCACTAAAGAATCACCCTTATCTAGCTGGTGAGATATGTATAAACCTTAATTGGTAGGTGAACACTTTATCAACCTCAACTGGCAGGTTGATACATTCAAACTACACTGGCTACATAGTTCTAGAACTAAGGGACTGCTACTAAAGGTCACACCCTCAACTAACAAGTGAGCCTCCATACCTAGGTTTGCTCGGTGCTGAATCCTACTCCCAACTGAATAGACGTTGAGCTAATCACTAGACTATACTAGGATTGAATGAACTGTTACTGATCGTGTTAACTGACTAAATAAAATTGAGTTCACTAAGTTCTATAAGTGACTGAATACTACTGGTCATGACATTACTGAGACTATTCTGTAACTACTGTAATTCTTGATAAACAGCTAAATTTTTAGAAATTAAATACACCTAGGACTCGATAATATCAATAGTAAAACATGGCAAAATCTTAAAAGCATACTAGCTAGTCAATTAGTCATGATTCTTTCATTGAAACATTTTGTAAAACACTTGCAAGGCATGAACTTGTACATGAATGGGAACATATGCTAGCATGTCAGGATTGCACTATTCAATTCACATAGGCATTCTAACAAACACTTGGGAAGCATGAATATTTCATATAATAATAACCATGTATAAATATCATGGATACAACATTAAACTTGTAAATTCAAGAATTAATCATGAGAATCACATAATTCATCACGTATGCTATCTTAATTTCATGAAACTTGAAATTAATTACTGATTGAAGACAATATAACAATACACATATGAACATAATCTAACTCAAACATGTAAATCATGAAATCAATAAACTTGTAGTTTTAAAAATATTCTTGGACTCTAAAGATTGAAGGAAACCCAAGGCTGAACACCTAACATACCTTGGTAATTAAATTTGTGAAAATCGTTGGTGCATTCTTGAAGTTTGGACTTGAAATTGAATGACCTAGGGTTTTGTTCTAGAGAGGATTTAAGAATAAAGAATGAATTTTTCCCTTTTTATGGCTTAATATTGTATTTAAGCTGAATTGGGTGAGGGAAAAATGCCCCAATTGCCTTTGGAAAGTTGGATTTTTAAATGAGCAAATTTTTATAGTGACGCGATATCCTATGGATCGCGTCGATGGGATCAACGCGATAGGCGACGGTCCATATCGATTTTGCATCAGTTCACTATTTTAATGATGCAATCATCGATGTGTCGTGTCGAGACCGCATTGATCCACTATTTTTGTCATCCGAATATGCCTCAAACGACATCTGAAAAATCTGAAACTCGTCCCAAAACACTTTTTGACATTTTTTATCATTAATAACTTTTAAAATTGACATTTTAAGGTTATAAGGATCGAAAATAAAGTCATTAAAATATCGAGGCCAAAAATGAGACTAAGTGTCAATACTTAGCCAAAATTTTCTAAGTCTGGGACCTCTTTTGGCATACTATACATGACTGAAATGACTGGGATTTTGTGGGGTCTTACAAAATAAGATTCCTATTACTATTTTCTCATCTCCTACACCAAAGGGTGCTACTTCTACATCTAGTTATGGCACTGGTTGAAATTATCTGTACGCTTTTGTCACCCGCCAAGATTCTGAGGCGTCCTTAATATTATTACTAGTATGCTCAAAATTTTATCTCGTGATGTATATTGTCTACTTAACCTTGGGTCTACCCTCTCTTATGTGACAATATATGTGGCTATTCATTTTGGTTTTGATCCTGACTGTACTCTAAATCTTTTTTCTATGTCTACCCCGGTAGGTGACTCAATTGTGGCTAGAAGGGTCTCTAGGGGTTGTGTGATGTCATTTGGTGGTAGGAAGATGTAATACCCCATATTATCCTTAGTTCAGTTCAGCTCCTAGTGCATACATAAGAAGCTTAGAACCTGAAAATTTCACTAAGTGATGGAGACTTAGTCATATATTTGACTCCTTAACTTTGCGGATTCTTAAGTTGACCTTCTGGGCTCTGATACAATGGTTTTTGAGTTGATTCATGATCAGAGGTGTAAGGACCATGTCTTGGAAAAGTGTCAGAATTTTTAGACGTGGTTTGAACCGTGTTCGGATTATATTTCCAATGGCTCACTGCGATCGCACCACATCACGGTAAAGATAAAAATCGCACTCTTCCTTTGGATGGAAAATTCCAGTGGCTCAATGGAATAATCTCGTGTCTTGCCAAGCCTCTAAATTGCACTCATCCTTTGAATGACAAATTTCAGTAGATCAATGTGATCCCACCGCGTCGCGGTGAAGGTGTATTTGCCATGTTCTTGATCCATAATTTGAAATTCATATGTCATGACCTTTATCCTAGTGTGTGAAGTTCTTATTAGGTGAATAATGTTCATATGTTTGTAGAAATCACTTCTAGCTAAGTTGAGCTAAGAACCTTAGATTCGTCCAAAGTTTGGGGTTTGATTTACAAGGGTCAACTTCATAAGTGTATAACTTTTAATGTATGTAGAATTTTACAGATAAATACTGACCAATTTGTAGATAATTGAATCAGTTTTCCAACGATATCAATTTTGCCTTAATTTGGTACCCGAGTGAAAAGTTATAGCATTTTTTGGTGAGGCAATAAGTTGCCGCGATGGTACCGCATTGTGGTAAAGTGCAGAATTGCGAACTGAGTTATGAATTTTTGATTTAAATGAGTGAGGGGAAATTGGATCTTTTCCCACCTCAACCCAGGTCGTAAAAACAACAGATTAGACATCAATCTAAGCAACAAATAATCATTATTCACCAAATTTCTCTCCAAGAAACCCTAAAACTCCAACTTTAACTCCAAGAGATCTAAAGTTTCACCATTCCTTTTTCAAGAAAAATCAATAATCAAGTTTTCCAATTCAAGAAAACCTTAAAGATTTTATTTCTTCTTCAAGATTTAAGGTTTTAAGGTACGTGGGAGTTCATCCATAGGTCCCTTTAACCCATGGAGCCTAAGAACACTTTTATTTTAATTAAATAATGAACTTTTTATCATTATGATATTTCTATGCTCAAGAGGATTGAATTTCATGTTTCCATGGTGATTTGAATTAAATTCAGCCCATGAATTATCCCATTCAGGATTTAATTTCCTCATGTTATGGATTTTGTTTTCCCATGTTATACTCAAGTAAATTTCACATTGTTGAATTTAATTCTCATGTTTTGAATATCCCCATGTACAAGTCCATGCTTTCTACATCTTTGATAAATGACCCATGACTTGGGTTGAATCATGATTCCCTTAGTAATTTGACTAAATCCATGTCCAAGGATGTTTTCATGAAAAGTTAGGTTACCTCATGCTTTAAGTTTTAATTTGCATGACGTATCCAAATTAATTTCATCTTATGATATCGAATTATGAATTTTTCCATGTCTACGAGAGTTTTCAAGAGAATTAATCTATTCATGCTTTGAGTTGCAAGTTTTCATGTCCTATTTCGTTGATTTCATGTTAAAACCCCAACTTATGAATTTAGTCATGCACTCATTTTTTTCACATGTATATCATATTTCCATGTTCAAGTTCATGCCTCCCATGTGTTTGATGAAATGTCTAAATGTTGAGTTTTGAATAATGATTTCCTATTATGGATTTTAAATCTTTCATGTGTCCTCATTGTTATTGCTATCGAGTCCTGGGGGTTATAAATACCTAAATTTAGTTGTTTACATAGTTTTTAGTATCTTTAGAATGGTTTCAGATAAACCATGAGCCTTGTCATCTAGTTAGTATCATGTTCTGTTAAACTCAGTCCAGTTTCAGTTCCAGTATCAAATTGCATATTAATAATTATCTTAGAATCTATATGCACTGTTATTTTTGAAATATCATGACCTAAGCTTATTAGTTATTAGTTATCTGTGCATGCACTAGCTAGTAATCCATGTCAATTTAGTTGGGAGTAGGATTTATCAGCGAGTGAATATAGAGATGATGACTTTCTCGTCAGTTAGGTAGAGTCATTAGTAGTAGTTCCTATATTCTAGAACTACGTAGCTAGCATAGGATAGGATGAGTCATCCATCAGTTTAGGCTTGACTATCTCTTAGGGGTCACCCATCAGTTTATGTTTAAAACCCTTGTCCTTTGGGAGATCAGTTAGTGGATCCACATATCCATTGTTAGTACCCGTGGCACAGTACTAATACCCTTCCAACTGGGGTTACAGGTTGGACCCTAATTAGTTCAAAGCAGGGCATGTTGGTTAGATAATACCTTCCACAGTCTCAGTACAGTATTCAGTGTCTCTTTATTTCAGGTTTGCCTAACTAAGTGTACAGACTTTTAGATATTCAGTTTAACAGTTTTTAGTCTTTTAGATTATCTTAGTATCATAAAAGATATACACTTAGTCTTGCATGCTCAGATATTACATATTTTATGCATTCATGCTCAATTATCTCATGTTGTTTTGATAGTCCTTATCTCATAATCATAGTACTCCACAGTTTCAGTCCAGTTATTTAGACTAAGTACAGTTCAGCCTTAGATGACCAGTATTCTTCTATCAGTTATTCAGTTAGTCAGATAAGCTTAGAATATGTTATGTTTGGTTTCATATGTTTATGAATACGTGCTTCGTATGATTGTCTATTCAGATCCTCGAGATATGTCAGTCTCCATCATGTAGTTTCAAACTCAGTATTGATACATTATCCATGTTTTACTATATTCCAGCTTCAGTTGTACTTATTCTACAAAAGTAAAGAGTTTTAAGAAACCAAGTGTAGTGATTCACCATCTTATCAGATTATGGTTGTTACTCATGTTTTAAGATATTTTCAGCTTTGGTTTATTCTCGCTTATTGGTGAGTCTACTTACACTTAGCATGCATGTTTTAAGATTTCATACATAATCATTTACCCTTGCATACTTAGTACATTCCATAAGTACTGATCCATATATACGTCTATATGGGTACATTTTTTCATAATATAGGTACCATTTATAGCCCGTACATCATGATTAGACAATTGCAGTTTCCAGCTAGTAGGTGATGAGTTCTCTTATTTCGAGAGCTCCAGACAGCTTTAA
The DNA here is from genome assembly GCF_002878395.1 of Capsicum annuum. NCBI lineage: Eukaryota > Viridiplantae > Streptophyta > Magnoliopsida > Solanales > Solanaceae > Capsicum > Capsicum annuum. The sequence goes on along the minus strand of NC_061113.1, from coordinate 44,353,271 downwards.
TTTATGTATAGTTTATTTTTTTCATATGTATTAATTAGTGGTAGTTGGAGGCATATCCCAACTACCTATAGTCAGTATAGTAGAGGCTTCATAGATGTTAGTCAGAGTCAGTCATGTAAATTTAGTTCTTTACTCAAATTTATCAGATTGTAAGACTTTATCAGTTACATACTATTTCTGATTTTCAGTATGATTATGTTTCCGCACTATAGAACTTGTTATTTAATGTATTCTAGTTCAGTTGCTTAATAGTATGCTAGTTCATGGGTTATCTTGGGACCAGTTATAGTTCCTAGCACTATGTGGCATCTAGGGTGTACTCTCGGAGTGTTATAAATTTGGTATTAGAGCACAAATTTTAAGCGTCCTACGGTATCTATGAAGCTGTATCTAGTAGAGTCTTGTGGAATGGTACAGAGACATCTGTACTTTTCTTTAGGAGGCTACAAGAATTTAGAAAATATTTCCCCTATTCATGTCTTAGATTGTGCTATAGAAAGGTTCTCTAAGAAACTTATGTAGATTCTCATCATGCTTCACTCATGTCAACTCTAGCTTACTTCTAAGGTAACAGAAAAAGTGAAGCTCAAATTCCTACTGATAGAGGTTTCTTAGACAGTTCCCACAGATAGTTGTGGATCGCACACAGGCTTAAAAGTATCCTATTAGTTCCATCATATTCCAAAGTTTTAAAGATTTTATTCATGATCATGAAAACTTGTGCACTAATCCAAAGTCAGATGTGTTTTTAGATCCCTCCCCAGAATCCTATGATAGCATATATCTAGAATTAGAAGTATAAACCCAGATGTTTAGCAGTAGTAGAGTTGGAATAGTGTTATCTGGATTGAGTAGATTTTGGTATCCATGGAGCTAGTTGTATAAAGGGTGAATTAGTGGGCTTGAAATAGTATATACAAGAATTTAAGTTTGTTGAGTCAAAAGTATATGTTATTGATGTTGGGTATGTTGGTGTAATGGTAATTCTCATGGTTTACATATGATGTTAGTAGTCTATGAAGGAAGTTAGTATGGTTCATTGAAGGTTTGGGGATATCCATGTTAAGTCTTAGAATTTAAGTTTGAATCTTTGAAAATTATGCTAATAAAAAAAGAGTTGAAGCTCTAGATGGTGTGAACTCAGAGTAAATTGATTGCAATTCAGATTAGAGATTCTAAAAGGGTCCATATACTTAGAATGACAGGTTAAAGCTAAGGGGGAGATGATAGAAAAAGTAACCAAGTCAGGCTCTCAGATCCTAATAGTGGTGCAGTATATGTAGAAAAGCATTAAGGGAGGATGATGCCTGACCCATTCTTATCTCAGTGCAAAGTTTTGTACTTCAATAATCATGATACCTATGCATGCTTTACATGTTAGTTCCATAAACATAGCTCATATTCACGCACTTTCCATAGAATCATGTACACTTTTAGTTTCTAGTGTGAGGAGTTCTAGTTCATTCATCAGTATGAATTATGTTCCATGAATTCATGAGCCCCAAACTCAGGTCATGTAGCTCATGACTTATGTACTCATGCTTTACACTATGTTAGGTTCCAATACTTATGCTACATTCCTAATGATCAGTGAAATTTAGTTTATGTCATGTATGTCCTCAGATTAGACTTCTTTAATGAATCCATATTAATATTCTATTCCTCAGGCCTTAGTTAAGTGTCCAAGTTATGTATAGTATTCTCTTACATTTTGGGTCCTTATGTTCTAACTTGCAGTGACCTCTCCTTATGTCATGATTAGTTGAAATTCTATGTGTGTTTTGTTAGGGTAGTGTATGGAAGTTTCAAGGATAAAGGTTTAGATAATATGAGAAAGATGCTTTTGTGGTTGTCTGCCTACAAATTCATGTGAGAAATATAAGTTGAATCAAATGAGCATGGTATTTAAAAAGGAATAGTATAGTTGAGGGAGTACTTAAGAAGTATTGCTAAGCTTGAAAGTAAGAAGTTGCATTGCCTAAGGCCTAGTGATTCTATCCTAGATTATGATTTATATGTCTTGTTTACATCATGCCATATTATTAGAATTTCTTAAAAGAGTGTTGGAGAAATACTTTATTTAAGTATGGGCAGTCAGTATAGTTCAGTTCATAGTGCTTGTGATCCAGTTTAGCAATCGAGCAGATCAGCTCCTATAGACTTCTAACCTTCTATTTAGTCTTACTACCTAAAGCTTTGAGAGTAAGGAAATTCCAAGAGGTAATTTGTTCGCTTCATGTACCTTGCGAATTCAGCTTATTCATGAATCAGGCATCAGTTTCAGATTTAGCTATTAAGTCATGTTTTAGACTCATTATGTAATCATATCCTAAGTCATACATATTCAGCATATAATCTCGTTACCTTAGCACAGTACTCTCAGTCTAACCAGTCTCATTTGAGAATGAATACTCCCAAGGGGGAGATATTATAATACCCTGTATTATCCTTAGTTCAGTTCATCTCCTAGTGTATACATAAGAAGCTTAGAACCTGAAGAGTTTACTAAATAATGGAGACTTAGTCATATATTTGACTCCTTAACTTAGCATATTTTTAAGTTGGCCTTTTGGGCTCTGAGACAATGATTTTTGAGTTGATTTATGTTTAGGGGTGTAAAGAGCATATCTCAGGGAAGTTTTAAAATTTATAGACATGGTTTGAACCGTGTTCAGATTGTATTTCCAGTGGCTCACAGTAATTACACCGTGTTGAGGTGAAGTGCAAAATCGCACTTGTCCTATGGATGGAAAATTCCTGTGGCTCAATGCGATAAGCTCGTTTCACGCCAAGTCCCTAAAGCACACTCGTCCTTTGAATGGAAAATTTCAGTAGCTCAACACGATTCCACCGCATCGCAGTGAAGGTGTTTTTACCATGTTCTTGTTCCATAATTTTAAATGTATCTATCATGACCTTTATCCTAGTATGTGAAGTTCTTATTAGGTGAATAATGTTCATAGAAATCACTTAGAGCCAAATTGAGCTAAGAACCTTCGATTCGTCCAAAGTTTAGGGTTTTATTGTACAATGGTCAACTTCAAAAGCGTATAAATTTTAATGCAAGCAGAATTTTCTAGCTAAAGACCCACCAAATTATAGATAATTGAATCAGCTTTCTAACTATACCAATTTTGCCTTAATCCGATACCCGAGTGAAAAGTTATATCATTTTTCATGTGAGGAAGTAAGCTGCCGCGATGGTACCATATCGCATTAAGGTGCATAATCGCGATTCGGGTTATGAATTTTTTGTTTAAATAAGTGAAGGGAAATTAGGTCTTTTCCCACCTCAACCCAGGTCGTAAAAATAGTAGATTAGACATCATTATAATTTAGTTGCTTAAAAATATGCCAGTTCATGGATTAGCTTGGGATCACTTGTAGTTCCTAGCATCGTGTAGCATCCAGGGTGTACTGTTGGGGTGTTACAGAAGACCTTGGTAGATCTGATAGAGTTAGACATATTAGACTTTGATGTTATTTTGGGGATGGATTGGTTACTTTCGTGCTATGCGTCTCTTGATTGTCATACCTGAAGGTTCATGTTCCACTTTCCTAATAAGCCGGTGATTGAATGGAAAGTTAGTTCCCTAGCACCTAAGGGGAGGTTCATTTTGTATCTTATATCCTAAAAAATAATTTCCAAGGGGTACCTCTACTATTTAGTGTATGCTAAGTATTCTAGATCTAAAGGTCCTTTCCATGAAGTTTGTCCCTATGGTCTATGAATTTTCTGAGGTGTTCCTTGATGATCTTTTTGATATTTCTCCCAATAGGGAAATTGATTTTGGGATTGATCTTCTTCCGAAAACTCATCCTATTTTTATCACTCACTATAAAATGACTCTGGCATAGTTGAAAGAACTCAAGGAATGGTTAAAAGATCTTTTGGATAAGGGTTTTATCCATCCTAGTATTTCTCCCTGGGGTGCTTCAGCTTTTTTTATGTGTAAGAAAGATGGGTCCCTTCGGATATGTATAGATTATCGCCACTTTAATAAGGTGACCATGCAGAATAAGTTTTGCTTTTGAGGAATGATGATCTCTTTTATCAACTTCAATGTGCTAAGTGCTTTTCTAAGATTGATCTTTGGTCGGGTTATAACTAGATGAACATTAGGGAGGTTGATAACCCTAAGACTACTTTTTGAACCCGATATAGTCATTTTGAGTTTTTGGTGATGTCCTTTTGATTGACTTATAACCCGACGACATTTATGGATCTTATGAACTAGGTATTCCATAAGTTCTTGAATTTTTTAATAATTTTGCTTATTGATGATATTTTTGTGTATTCTAAGAGTGAGAAAGATCATGCTAATCATCTTCCCCTAGTGTTGCAGACCCTTAAGGGGAAGCGATTGCATGCTAAATTCTCTAAGTGCAAGTTCTGGTTGAATGCTATGACTTATCTAGGATATGTTTTTTCTAGTAAAGGGATCATGGTGGATCCACAAAAAGTTGAAGTGGTTAAGAAGTGGCCTAAACCCACGACTCCAACCAACATTTAGAGCTTCTTGGGTTTAGCCAGATATTATAGGAGGTTTGTGTAAAGTTTCTCTTCTATTGCTGGCCCATTGACTAAGTTAACTTAGAAGAAGGTGAAGTTCTTATGGTCAGATGCTTGTGAGGAAATTTTCAAGAAGTTTAAAGATAAGTTAACTTTGGCTTCAATTATGACTCTACCCGGGTGGGACTGGGTTGTGTGTTGATGTAACATGGTAAGGTAGTTTTATTTTCTTCTAGGACGTTAAAGATACATGAGAAGAACTATTTGACTCATTATTTGGAGTTGTTGGTTGTTGTCTTTGCTTTAAAGATTTGGCGCCATTATTTGTATGGAGTCCATGTTGACATCTTCTAGGACCATAAGAGTTTGCAGTATGTATTCACCTAGAAAGAGTTGAATCTCAAGTAGAGGATATGTCTTGAGTTGCTCAAAGACTATGACATGTGTCTTTATTAACATCTAGGAAAAGCTAATATGGTCGCTGATGTTTTTAGTAGGTTGTCCATAGGAAGATTATCCCATGTAGATAAGAAGAAGTAAGAATTGGTGAAGTATATTCACCATTTGTCTAGTCTTGGAGTTCGTCACTTGGACTCTAAAGATGGTGGTGTGATTATGCAAGAGGTAGCGAAGTCATCTCTTGGTGTTGAGGTGAAGAAGAAATAGGTGTTGGACCCTATCTTAATACAGATCAAAGATAGTGTAGGTCACCAAAAGGTGATGGATTTTGAGATCGGTGGTGATGGTATCATGAGGTACAAAGACAGGTTATGTATTCCAGAATTGATAGGATGCAAAAGAGGATTTTGGCTAAAGCTTATGAGTCGAGGTACACTAGTCATCCTGGTTTGATGAAGATGTACCACAACTTAAGAGAAATTTATTGGTTGAATAACATGAAGAGGGATGTGGACAATTTTGTGGCTAAGTGTTTGATTTGTCAGCAAGTGAAGGTAGAACTCTTGAGGCTCGATGGATTATCTCAAGAGATTGAATTGCCCGTGTTGAAATGGGAAGTGATTAATATGGATATTTTTATAAGTTTTCCATGATCCCATCATCAGGTTGATTCCATTTGGGTTATCATTGATAGGATGACCAAATCCGCTCACTTCTTTCCAGTGAAGACTAATTATTCAGTAGAGGATTACGCTAAGTTCTTCATTAAGGAGATCTTGAAGTTGTATCGTGCTCCAGTTTCCATCATATCTGCTCGAGGTACTCTATTCATATCATTTTGGCCATTTCTTTCAGCGAGTTTTGTGGATTAAGGTGAGCCTTACCACCACTTTCCACCTTCAAATGGATGGACAAGTGGAGAGGACAATACAGACTTTGAAAGATATGCTAAGGTCTTGTGTGATTGATTTTAGTTGTAGTTGATTGACTATTTGACTCTGGTTTAGTTTACATATAATAATAGCTATCACTTGAGTATTAGGATAGCTCTATTTGAAGCTTTGTATAGCAGGAGGTGTAGGTCTCTTATTGGGTGGTTCGAGGTTGGTAAGAATACATTATTTGGTCCTGACTTGGTTCACTAAGCTATGAAGAAGGAAAAGGTGATTCAGAATAGGATTAAGACCACTAAAAGTCACCAAAAATCCTATGTGGATGTAAGGTGAAGGGACTTGGAGTTTGATGTGGATGATTTAGTATTCTTGAAAGTATCTCTGATGAAGGGAGTGATGCAGTTTAGAAATAAAGAAAAGCTCAATCCTCAGTATGTTGGTCTCTTTTGTATTTCGAGGTGAGTGGACAACGTGTCTTATGAGTTGGAATTGCCTTCGAGTTTGGGTTCCATTCATCCAGTCTTCCATGTGTCGATGTTGAAAAAGTGCGTAGGCAATCCTTCCTTGGTCATTCTTTTAGAAAGTGTGGGTGTGTCAAATTCCTTATCCTATGAGGAAGTCTCGGTTGAGATTTTTGATTGCCAAGTTTTCTTGTTGCAAGCAAAAGATGTTGATTTGGTAAAGCTTCTATAGCGGAACTAAAAGATCGAAGAGGCCACTTGGGAAGCTGAAGAGGACATGAAGACCAAGTACTCATTCTTGTTTCCTGCTTTTAATAGTTATGCTTGAGGTATGTGTAATTGGTAATATCTTTATTTTGTCTTTGTTAAAGGTAAGTGCGGTTTTGTTTGGAGTAAAATCATGTTAATAAATATCTTGTCCTATCATTCGGGGATGAATGATCCTAAGGGGGAGAGTATGCAACACCCTGAATTTTTGGTCCTTGAAAAATTCTAAAATTTTGTTTTGGGTATCCTGACTACGACTCCCTTTCCGAGTAGTAGAGAGTCTTGACGAGTCGTAAGGACCCAAATTATAGCCTAACTAGTATGTGGGGCTAAGCTTTTATCTCTGAGTACAAGTGGCTTACAAAAACTCATATGGAATTATTATGAGTCGTGATGTCCCAACCATAATCAAACTAGTGTATGTTCAAGGGTTGATGTTCTGGTGATGACTAGGACCGAATGAGTCATAGAGTCCCCTAACGAGTCATCTGATATAAGTTGTAGGGTCAACAATTGGTGTGCCTAATGACATTGTTTTGGCTATGACTCTTGGTAATGAGTCATAATGTATGGCAACGAGTCACAGTGTGACCTGTAGTCACTAGCGATAATTTTTTACATTTTATGTTGAGGGAACTTTAGACATTTATCTCTTTACCTACATAGACCCCATGCCCATAAGACACATTTAGGGTTTCATTTTTACACTTTAAGAAATCAAAAACCCTCTTTACTTTCTCAAATTCCTTCAAGTAAAGTAAGTTAGGATTTCTTGAAGGTTGAGCATCTAGGGGTCAATTCAAGGTTTCTTCTCCATAATTGAGAATCTTTAAGGCATGTTACTCTTCCTCAAATGTTACTTTGTTAAAAACATGTGTTTTAAAGTATTATTCATATGGTTTTGTATTTGGTTTTTGAATGTAGGTTGAGTGTTTTGAATGATTATTTTTTATGCAATGCTTGATGTTTGTACATACATTGGTTATGTTGTAAATGGGGGTTTTCAAACCAATTAGATGCATGGGTATGGTGAATAAACCAGGGGATTGTGAATTCCCCAAATTTTATAAATATTGATAATTAAATTGGTAATAAACCCAACCCAATTTTGTGAAAGTGGTTTGAGTACGTGTAAAATTGCATTGAATTGTTTTTGGAACAATCTCAGGATATAAAAAGGTTATTAAAACATGGTGATTTGATTTAATAAACAAAGGAAGTTGTTTTCCCAAGTTAATGGAATTATAATAGTATGCGGATATTACCTTGCAAGTGTAGTTGGTATGACAATACCAATAGTATATTCCTAAATGTGTATTGTGGATCAATAAATAGGTATATGTGACAAATGGTTTAACTGGGCTTTAATGAGGGTTGTGTAGCTGAGTCATAAAAGTTGAGGTCTTGAGGGACCAATAATGGAAACCGTGGTTGCCAATGCGGGAGTCTAAATGACTGGGTACTTCGAGTTCCCCTCATTATTATTGTATGATTGGAAGGTTTGAGTCCCCCACAATATATCACATAAATGGGTGCTTAAGTTACCTTAGTATGCCCGGGAGGTTTGAGTCCCCCATGGTACATATGTACATCCTCTAGTTCGTGTGGCTACATGCACTGGGGCCCTTCCAGCTAGGGAAGAGTTGGACCCATATACCCCGTGAGAGCCTACTAATGATGGTTGCGCTACACAATCCAGACTAAAGTTCTAAAGTGCATGCTAGCCTTGTTCCCTTCTCTGACATATTATTTATGTATGTATATGATGATGTACACATGGTTTTGAATTTGATTTGACTTGGTTTTATTTCATCCTTTATCCTTGAGTTACATGCTAATGGTCAACCTACTAACCATCTCTGGGCATTGTATCACCACGCAATGTTGGCACCAATGATACTTCTACTTTTCCTACTCAGTGTTCGTGGATTGAGTTATTTCGTCGGTCATCAATCGTTGGTGGTGAAGTGGTGAGCTTCCATTCTCAAGAATACTTGGTCATTTCATCATATTGTAGTCTTAGATTAGAATTGAGAGTTTACTTTATCATTAAAATTGTAATTGTCATTGTCATTGTCAGGGTTGGGGGCATGTCCCAATATTTTACTGGTTTTAGTTTTGTTAGAAGACTTTGTGGATTACTATGGACTTGGGTGAAGTTGGTTGGTCGGTTATCGGCTATAGACGTGTCTTAAGTTCCTTGAGCTTATCTTATGCTATCTTGTTATATGTTTGGAATTCATCTGATATTGGTCGTATTGGGTATTATTTTATTAGGTGTAGGGGGTGATCTCTGGTCTTCGTTAGACATGAGATAACTATCACGGGCAGGCCCTAGTTTGGGTCATGACAGTTAAATCCTTATCAAAATTATTAACGCCCTGTTAGGATATAAATGAAAATACTATTATATAACTCGTCCACTCTCCAACTAATTTAATGTACTTTAGCATTATGTTATGTGTATTATATGACTATGTGTGTGCCAAAATTAACCCTCCCATCATGTATGTTACATTTATTAGGAGGTGTTTCTTTAAATCATCTCTTCGGTGTCTTTTCCTTCACTTCTTTTATACTCATTTGTGATATTTGTTGTTTCTCCAATATGAGTATGCTTCCAGCGTCTATTGGTAATTCTGAGACTGTACTACAACTCTGTGTACCAACAAAACAAAAATACCAATTAGTTAAAAAATTTGTCATGTTATTGCCCACTCTGAAAGTATGTTGAAACTGAATTTATTTGCATGTTATTTATCCTTTGATATTCCTAATTAACATAATTATAATCCATGGGCACTCCCAATCTCCTTTAACAATTTTTGTAAGAGATAATGAATCAGTCCCTATAACCAATAGCAAGAATTATTTCAGCACACAGTAATCAAAACCCTCTTTTAAAGTAAGGGTTTCAGCATACAAACTAGTAGAATCTGCAATTACTTGTACATAGCAAACTGTACCTCACAATCATGGTTCCTAATGCAAAAAGCAATAGAGTTTTGACTAGTATTTCCTTTTGATGACCCATCTGAATTACACTTAAACCATCCTTGACTAGGTAATTTCTAGCACACTTGCACGGTCCTTAAAATGGACTTATAATTTTGCAAGTAATTCACTATAAGAGATCATTCTTTTGATCTATCCTCTATCCAAGGGTATAAAGTCAAATACAAGAAGTGTATACTTCTTGATATCTCAAATATCACTCTCCTCTAGTTCATCGTATCTCCAAAATTAGTTTATTTATGTTTTTTGATATATGCAAGTAGATCATAGCTGGAACTACCTGGATTATTGATTTTAATATACTGGAACTGTCCACTGGCCACCACTTATTTAGAGTTTGATAAAATTGCACAATATGACCCTCCACACCTGAGCATACTATAAAATAGTTTCAAATTCTTTGTCCAAATTAAATACTGATGTAAACATGATGACAAGTCTCTAGATGAGGTCATCATAGAATCTACATCTAGAGACCAATTGAATCCCACACCTTTGCAAAATATCATATATAGGTAACTTAAAGTTCCACAGTCTTCATAATATGAAATTTACCTTGAACGGAACTCCGTTACTCCATAACATTTACATCTTTTCTGATGAAGTTCTTCTTTATTTGAATAATAAAAAGGCACTTGCAACTATAAACTTACCAGTAGTGGTAGGCAAACACTAAGGAAGATCCCAAGGTGATGCATGGGACTTAATGTAATGTTTTCTTGAACATATTGCACAATATCTTATGACAAAATCTGTATCAACTTCTGTTCATTCCAACTACCCTTAGTCAGTAAAAAAATTAATATTACCTATTTCTTTTTTATCCCAAAATTATGTTCTACAACATGATACAAAGCCCACAACTTTGTCCAATTGTCATACCAGATACTAGATGAACCCACAGTAAGTTCCTTCCAAATTTCATATTTCATAGAATATCTTACTTCTAACATTTTTTTCCATATTTGACAACTACTTTTCAATTGCACCAAAGTGAGAACAATCTTTTTATAGTACTTATTCCACATATAATCTATCTAGAGTTATCTTTTTGTCATGAATATCCACCACAGCTTTGTATGCATAGCTTTTGACATATCAAAAAGTGATCTAATTTTCAATCTACCTTCCTTCTTTGGGTAGCATATCTTATCCTAAGCTGCCCAATGTTTACTTTTTCTTCATCCTTATTACTCCAAAGAATCCTATTAAAGATCTTATTTAACTCATATAATATGAATTTGGAGGGGAAAAAACTACCAATAAATAGAGAGAAATATTCTTCTAAACACTATTAATTAACATAACCTTACCTCCATGTAATAACAGTTTACCCTTTTACTCTGGAGTTCTTCTTTCACTTTTTTTATCAGCTCATTATAGTAAGCTTTTCTTTTTCTGCTATAAGTAATAGGGCAGTCCGGATATAGAAAAGGAAAATTTACTTTGATTAAAATCAGTAAGCAACCTCACTTTATTCGACAAGTCAATAGAAAAATTTTTGTATATGTACAAGCTACTTTTGTGGCCATTGATAAGTTGTTTGGATATTTGTTGATATTCTTTAACCACTACCAACACCATTTATAATGAAACCTTATCAGCAAATATAAAGATAATTGTATCATTTGCAAATGCGAAATGATTAATTACCTTACTCTATTTAGGAAGACCATATCCCTTATATTTGCAATCTTCAACTAGGGCATTAAGAGCTCTAGAGAAGACTTTTGTTGTAAGAATAAAAAGGAGAGATGATAAAGAGTCACCTTGATTATTCCCTCTTGTAAATGAAAGAAACCATTTGAGTTACCATAATTATGATGATCGAATACCAATTATTAGCAATCAACCTCCACAGCATATTAATAACCACCTCTTTAAAACCCATATTTCTCATAACCCTTGTGGAAATAACCAAGGAATCCTATCATAGGCTTTTGACATGTCTAACTTTTAAATAACATTAGATAGCTTACCTCTCAATCTAATGTCAGAAACTATTTCTAGAGTAAGAATAATATTCTCTATGATGTTTCTTTCTTTTATGAACCTTGATTGATTTTAGAAAATTAATCAAGGAAACATACCCTCTAATCTCCCATGAACACTAAGAATATTATTTTATTTATAAGATTGATAGGTCTAAAATTAGTGAAACCTTCAATTTTCTTCTTCTTTGGAATAAAGAACCAAACTAGTATGAGTAACACTCTTAGAAAGAGCATTACCCTAAAAAAATCCTTCACTGCACTATACACATTCATCTTCACTATGTCCCAACAATGCTGATTAAAAAGGCTTGAAAAAGCATCAGGCTCACATGCACTAATTTTTTTATAAAGTAAACAACTTGTTGTTGAAACATCCCAAACTTTGGCCCTTTCAAATTTCTTGAGTTTTGAGCCTTCTGCTGATTATACAACTCAACATACTAGTTGTATGGTATGGGTACGGGTCTAGGGATCCTAGTCGTATGTTTGTCAGTGTGATATTGGCCAAGTTTTATCCTTGGTATGTGAAGACTCCGTACGATTTGTATGTGGATGTGATGAGTGAGTTGAGCTCAAATCATATGTCATCCAGCGTCTAGCCTTTGATGTTCTGCCTAGTGTACGACTTGATGATACTAGTCATAAGGTGATGATACAAATTAGGAAAGGAATTCTTATATTAGATGGAATAAGGTATCAAAATTTTGGATCAAGTGACAATTTGAGGGTACCACTCATATGATATAGATATGAGTTGAGGGGTCCTATTGTACCCACCTGCATTCTTTTTACAACTTTTAAGTAGAGAGTATTTTAGATATTTCCCACCCTAAGCCCTTAAGACCCCACATCTTATAAAACTTATTGGGCAATTATTCTATACTTAGAAGATTAAAAACACTCTATAAACACTCTCTAAAAGCCTCTTGAGATGATTGGGATAAGGTTTCTTCAAGGTGGTTATCTAGAGGCTTAAAGATCAAAATCTGTTTATGAATCTTTGTAACTCGGACAAGTGACTCTTTCTTTATTGTTATTTCACAAAAATCATGTGTTTTAAATATTGTTCATGATTCATTAATGATGTTTTTGAAAACCATGGTTGAGGGTTTGAATGCTAATATTGAGTATTATTTTCTCATATTTTATATTATGATTATTCATGTTTTGATAATATTTTTGCACATGTGGGTGCATGGTAATTATGGTTTGATGAATAGGACATGTTTAACCCTAGACTTGATTGTTTTTGGCTTGAATAATGGTTTGTTAATGATATGCCCCCAGCCTGTTTGTAAAAATGTCAGTGAGAAGAATCTTATCCCATATGAATTGTGTTTTGAACTAAGGTATTGACCTAAGAATGTTAATAATTTGTAAATTATTTCATGAAGGCCTTAATGGCCATAGATTGATTTAAATTGTAACCATGGGGTTTAATTTACTAAGCATGTTTGAGTCCTTAGTGTTTAATTAAATTGGTGTCTTGTTTGGATGAGGGGTTCGAGTCCCAAATAATTATTTGCTTTAATTGGGTTTGAGTCCCAAAATGATTGTCTACTTGAGTATCTTTTGAATAAATGGTTGGACTCCTAGGTTGGTTGAATGGATATTATGGCATGGTGACGTCGACTTACAAGTGATGTTGGTATGACAATACCAACAAGGTACCATGGTGTATAATTGGTTTGATAAAATAGGAATACATGCTAAATATTTTAATTAGGCTTTAAAGAGAGTTATGTAGCCGAGTTGTAAAGGTACAGGTCCTGAGAGATCAACACTAAAAATCGTATTTACCGACGCAGGGGTCAAAACGGCCTGAGGTTTAAGTCCTCTTGCTTGCTATGATCGGGAGTCTCAAGTCTCCCATATTATATGATATGGTATTACATGATATGGGAGGTTTGAGTCCCCCATATCATACTACATGATCAGGTGATTATGTCACCTTAGTACATGAGTGGGAGGTTCGAGTACCTAATACGTATATGTAAGATTATTCTCTGGTTTGTGCAGCTACACGAATTAGGCCTAACCAGAGGGTGAAAGTTAGAGTCCATATAGCTTGTGGGTGTTATTATCATAAAAGTTAAGCAATACAACCCAGGCTAAGAATTCAAAGGTTTATGTTAAACCTTGTTCCCTACCCCATCACGATATATATACATATATATATATGTATATATTTATGTGATTGCATATGGTTACTTGGTTTGGTTTTGAATGATGGCATTATTTTATTCGTCTATCCCTGAGTTATATGCTAGCACTCTAACCACTAACCATCTCCAGACGCTGTATCCCCATATGATGTAGGCGTCAGAATGTCTTCTACTTTTTCTGTATAGTGATCAAGTTTTGAGTTGTTTGTGAGTTGAAATTGAAGTAGTAAGATTCTATACTCCAGAAGGCTTTATTTCATGGTCTTTATATTCAATGTCTTACACTTTGTTTAGACATTGTTTTGGCTATCGTCGTGGGCATGTCCTGACCTTTTTTTAACTTTGGATTTGTAAAGGCTTAATTAGATTATTGTGGATTTGGGGAGTTATTAGGTAGAGAAAGGTTGTTCGGTTGTCGGTGACAGGTTTAGATATTTCATACTGTAATATTAGTCTTATCTATGAACTATATTATTATATGATCGGAATTCATTGACACTTAAGGTTGTTGTGCTGACTAGGTTAGGTGAATAGGGTGATCTCCAGTCCACATGGGACTTGGGATACCCATCATATCCAGGCCCTATTTTGGGTCATGAAAAAGTTGCTATCAGAACCTAGGTTCATGGTTAATTGAGTGTCCATAAATTCATGTCAAGTAGACTCTCTTTTATGGGTATGTAGCGCGCCACACTTATAAGTGAGAGGCTATAAGATATTTAGTAATGTTTCTCTTTCTTGTTGTTCAATTTTGAATGATAGAGTCTAAGCTCTCAAATCTCTCTAATTCTTATTTATTTGCCTTTCAGATCATGACTCCAAGGAGATTTGAAACTCGTGGAAACTCTTATGTCCCTATTGAGGATAATATGAATGGAGCTCATTCTACTAATGAGGTACAAACCCAGTCTAAGGTTGTTGCTACTGATTTGCCTCATAGAGTCCTACTGGGCCCTGCTGATCTTTTCACAGGTGGTGACACCCAGGCCAGTCACTTTAAGAAGCTATTTCTAATGAGGAGTTTTTTTATTCTATTCATCTGTTGACCCAAATAGTGGTCTCTTTGTCACACTAGTTTGGTCTTATAGGTAGAAGAAAGAGTTAGATGATGATGGGGGTAAGGCAGAATAAGAACTTCAGATATTCAGAGCAGGGTGGGGGTTGTCGTAATAATGGTAGTCATAGGAAATAATGGACTAAAGAAAGAAGTTAGGGAAATTATGGTTCTTACCCGTCGGCTAGAGCCCCTTACCATAAGACATCTAGTGAACGTTAATTTCAAAATAATAGTGGTCCTAGGGCACGAGGTGCCCAATACCAGTCTAGTAGGGCCAAGTTAGTTCCACCCTATCCTCCTTGCTAGTTTTGAGACCAGTTACATCATGAGTTTTTTCATGAGGGGAAGATTCGATGCTTCACTTATAGTCAGACTAGTCATATATAGTGGAATTGTCATTTTAGAGTTGTTTAAGGGTCCAACAGCATTCCCGTTACCTCTTCATCAACTCCTGCACTGGTCGGAACCACCTTTATGCTCTCACTACTCACCAGAGCCCAAAGTATCTCCTGATATTATCCCTAGAATGTCAAAACTCTTTTCCTGTGAGGTGTACTGTTTGCTTAATCTGAGGTCTACTCTCTCTTATATGAACCCATTTATGGCTGTGCATTTTGATTTTGGTCCCAAGTCATTTTTAGACCTCTGTTCTATTTCTACCCCAATAGGAGACTCTATGGTTGTCAAAGGAGTCTATAGGGAGGTGTGGTATCTGTTGGTAGTAGAAAAACTCTGGTAGACTTAATAGAGTTAGACATGGTTGGCTTTGATGTTAGTCTAGGAATGGACTATTTGCACTCCTAGTATGCTTTTTTAGACTGTTGGACCCATGAGATCACGTTTAATTTTTCCTAATGAACCAAGTGTTGAATGGGAGGGGAGTTCCCTTGTGCCTAAGGGGAAGCCCACAACATATCTTCGAGCCCGTAAATTAATTTCTAGGGGGGTCTATGTAAATAGGTAAGGTTAAAGATTCTAACTTGGAGCATCCTTACTTATGATCTGTTCTCATGGTTAGTGCATTTCCTGAGACTCTTCCTAATGATCTTCCTAGTGTCCCTCCCGATAGGGAAATTTATTTTGGGATTGATCTTCTTCCAAACTCCTGCCCTATATTTGTTCCCCCTCTATAGAACTGATTCTTGATAAGGGTTGTATCCACCCTAGTATTTCTCCATGTGGTGCTCTTATGGTTTTATGAGTAAGAAATATAGGCTTCTTCGGATGTGTATAGGTTGTCGGCAATGGGATAAGGAATTTAGAGTGATCTCTCTCTGTTAGGTAGACTAGTGTGTTTTGTGGTTGTTTCATGGGTGATATGTGATCATTGTTAGATACTAATTTTGAGATTTTGAAGCTAATTATGGTAAAGGGAATATTAACTTGGGGATAGTGATGCGAGGTTTGTGGGGGTAAATTTGTAGGGTGATATTATAAATGAAAGAGCTTGGGTTGATGACCTATTATATAGGTATGAGGCCTATATGTTGGATTAGAAATGGTGGCTAAATCATTAGATGGATAAGAGTCTTGGGTAAAGTATACTCGGTTTCAAAATAGGAGGTGGTTTACTCCTAGCTTATGCCCTTAAGATTTCTTAGCATGGGGAAGTCTAAGGAGTTGTTACATAATTTTATGTAGAGCTGGACTGGGGAAGAAGTAGATAGCCTATGTGCACTCTTAGTATAAGTTTAAAACTTGTAAAGATATGGGGATATGATATTAGAGGAGTAATATTAGTGTTCCAAGGAGTTAAAAATAGAGTATTGAGTGTTAGAAGCATAGATGTCCAAACCCTAAATTAGTGGCTGCAAGGCGATGATTTTAGAGGTTACTGGATCTTTAGAGGGGTAGACTGTACAGTGGGTATATCAAAGGGTAGGCTTGAATGTTGCGAATTATAGATATACCAACCATTGTGTTAGGTAGTTAGAAATCTTAGTGGGAGCAATGTCTTTATAGAATCAAGCTCTTGTAGTGATGTGTCTGTGGGAAGTTATAAGGTTAAATAGGTGAGGTGTGGTATTCGTAGCCGATTTTATAGGTTGAGGACTAAAGGTAGGGATTTAGTAGAGATTCCTTGGGAGAAACATAAAGGAGCCATCTGGGAAGCAGAGGAGAACATAAGGTCCAAGTATCAGTTCCTATTCCTGATTCTAGAAATTTATGCTTGAGATATGTGTTGCTTTAAACATCATTATTTTCTGTCTTTATTAACGAAAAGATTGATTTCCTTACATCTTTGTTTTCTAAGTTAGTTAAAGGTTAGAATAGAGGCATGTGGAATCTAATCGTGCTTGTATTGCCTTGTTCCATTATTTGAGGATGAATGATCCTAAGGGGGAGACTGAAATACCCCACACTTTGGCCATTGTAAATTTCTTGAGTTTTGAGCCTTTTGTTGATCATATGACTCTCCATACTAGTCTTATGGTATGAGTACGGGTCTAGGGACCCTATTCATATGTATATCAGTATGATATTGGCCAAGTTTTGTCCTTGGTATGATAAGACTCCATATGAGTCGTATGGTGATGTGATGAGTGAGTTGAGCTCAAATCATATGTCATCCAGTGTCTAGCCTTTGATGTTCTGCCTAGAGTACGACTTGATGATACTAGTCATAAGGTGATGATATGAGTTAGCCAAGGAAATCATATGTTGGACTGAATAAAGTGTCCAACTTTCTGATCAAGTTACGATTTGAGGGTACCACTCATATGATATGGATACGAGTTGAGGGGTCCAATCGTACCCACCTGCATTCTTTGTACAGCTTGTAAGTAGAGGGTATTTTTCATATTTATCACCCTAAGACCTTACGAATCCACGTCTTATAACACTTATTGGGCAATCATTCTACACTTAGAAGATTAAAAATAGTCTCTAAAAACCTCTCGAGAAGATTGGGCTAGAGTTTCTTCAAGATGGTTATCTAGAGGCTTAATAATCAAAATCTCTCCGTGAATCTTAATAACTCAGGCATTTAACTCTTTCTTCATTGTTAGTTCACAAAAATCATGTGTTTTAAACATTGTTCATGTTTCATTAATGGTGGTTTTGAAAACCATGGTTGAGGTTTTGAATGCATAATGTTGAGTATAGATTTCTCATGTTTTAAATTATGATTATTCATGTTTTGATAATGGTTTTTCATATGTGGGTGCATGGGAATTGTGGTTTAATGAATAGGTCATGTTTAACCCTAGACGTGATGGTTATTTTCTTGAATAATGATTTGTTAATGGTATGCCCTAAACCTTTTTATAAAAATATCAATGAGAAGAATCTTGTCACATAGGAATTGTGTTTTAAACTAAGTCATTGGCCTAAGAATGTTAATGATTTGTAAATGGTTTTACGAAGGCCTTGATGGACATAAATTGATTTAAATCATAACTATGGGATTTAATTTTCTAAGCGGGTTTCAGTCCCAAGGGTTTAATTAAATTAATGTCTTATTTGGATAAGGGGTTCGAGTCCTAAAATAATTGTTTGCTTGAATAGGTTTTGAGTCCCAAAATGATTGTCTTCTTGAATATATTTTGATCGAAGGGTTTGAGTCCAAGGTTAGTTGAATGGATATTATGGTGTGGTGACGTCGACTTGCAAGTGATGTTGGTAAGATGATACCAACGAGGTGCCATGGTGTATAATTGGTTTAATAAAATGGGAATGTGTACTAAATATTTTAATTGGGCTTTAAAGGGGGTTATGTAGCCCAGTTATAAAGGCGGAGGTCTCGATGGATCACCATTGGAAATTGCATTGGCCGGTGTAGGGGTCAAAACAGTTTGAGGTTCCAACCCTCTTACTTACTATGATCGGGAGGCTCAAGTTTCCCGTATTACATGATGTGGGAGGTTTGAGTTCCCTATATCATACTACATGATCAGGTGATAAGTCAAGTATATGAGTGGGAGGTTCGAGTCCCCCATATGTATATGTACGATTATTCTTCAGTTTGTGCAGATACACGAATTGGGGACCGACCAAGAGGTAAAAGATGAAATCCATATAGCCCATGGGTGTTATTATCATGACAACTAAGCTACATAACCCAGGATAAGATTTCAAAGGTTCATGTTAATCCTTGTTTCGTTCCTGGTATGATATATATACATATATTTATGTGTGTGTGTGTGTGTGTGATTGCATATGGTTACTTGGTTTGGTTTTGAATGATGGAATTATTTTATTCCTCTATCCTTAAGGTACATGCTAACTCTCCAACCGCTAACCATCTGCGAACGTTGTATTGCCATGTGATGCAGGCATCGGAATGTCTTCTACTTTTCCTGAGCAGTGATCAGGTGTACAAGTGATTTATGATTTGACATTGAAGTGGTGAGCTTCCATACTCCAGAAGGCTTCATTTCATGTTCTTTATGTTCTATGTCTTACACTTTATTTAGACTCTATTTTAGCTATCGTCGGGGGCATGTCCCAACATTTTATTGACTTTGAATTTGTAGAGGCTCTATTGGATTACTGTGGACTTAGGTGGCAGACGGTTGTCCGATTACGACGATTGGTTTAGACATTTCATAAAGTAATATTAGTCTTATATATGCACTATCTTGTTATGTGATCGAAATTTATCCAACACTTGAGGTTATTGTGCTGATTAGGTTAGGTGAAGGGGCTAATCTCCAGTCCACGTGGTACTTGAGATACCCATCACGGTCAGGCACTAGTTTGGTTTGTGACAGTTGTACCTCCTACATAGTTAGTTTCTACTCCAAAATTATAGTATCATCCTTAGTAACTAATTTGGCAAGTATTTCAAGATATCATAATTTAAACACTCCTCCTCTTGTGTTAATTGTTCTTTATAAAACTTTATTTTAGCATCCAGAACCTCTCTTTATCCTCTATCTAGATGCCTTCCCCATGTTGATACCATTAATCTGAAGTCTTTTCCTGCTTTTCTTCACTAGGCTTGGAAAGAATTTGGCATTTCTATCTTCTTTCTAAAATCAAGTTATGTCAGCCTTTGCCTACAAATTTCTCTTCAAAATATAGATTATTACTCACCTCTTCCTGGAATTTCTATACAAATCAGTACATTAGGTATTGAAGAATCTTCCTCAAACAATTGCTCCTACAATTTCTTGATCGCCTCCCTAATTACTAGCTGTTGAAAAATTTCACCAAATCCTTCTCTACTCCATGCCCTCAGGGACTTCCTCAGATTTCTCTATTTATATTTTAAAATCCAAAAACTATTCGCTCTCTCTATAGTATTCATGTTGCTTAACCACTTCTTTCAGATAAATTTTATCAACCTAAACATCAAGAAACTTAAAAGGCCTTACACTTGATTGCTCTTCTTTCTATATTTATTGTTAATAAAAGTGGTGCATGATCTGATCCAATCCTAGATAAATATTTCATTTTTTATGCTAGGAAACCACTCCAATAATGATGAATTATTCAACATTATGTCCAAATATTTTAAAAATATAGTCAGCACCTACTCTGCCATTTCACCATGTAAAGGAACTTCCCTTGAAAGGAATTTCTTTCAATTTCGAAGAATTAATACAAAAAGTAAAATATTCCAATTTTATTGAATAACTGGCAATCCTTCTATATTCTCTTATTTATTAGGTAAATCATTAAAATTCCCTTCAACCAATCATGGTAAAAATGTATCTGCAAACCTAATATATCTTTTCATAATGAAGGTCTCTCCCCTTCTGTAGATTTGACATACACCATAGTGATCAACATTTGTCTTTGGTCCTCCAAAAAGGTTTTCATTATTGTAATTTGTTGGTCTGCATCGCTGATTGCATCAATCTTAATCCCTTCTCTTACAAAAAATTAAATTTTATTACTATATTTGCTCCTGCCAAATTCATATTATACTTTCTTTTATAACCCTGCATTGTCTTTTATTTTTAAAAGGTTCTATAAGAACTATTAAAAAGTATTTATGATAGCTATTAAACATTTACAACCTATTAAAGGCTTGTTATGTGTTAATAAACCTTATATTTTAAAAAATAGCCTTCATCATTATTTAATAGACTTATTTAGAATCCCTCTGTTTTGCACAACCCTTTTAGGTGGTTGGTTAATTGAAATTGTAATCTTTTTGTCTCTTCTTGTGTTTCTTCTTATTGATTTTGGAGATAAATCTTCTTTTCTACCAACTTATTCCTATACTTCTTCATCCTCCACTGTATCATTTGTGTCTATATTTGATGCTTTTTTCACTATTTCTGTATCCTTCACTTGATGTGTAACTATTTTATGTAATATCTAGGAAGGACTTTTATGCATAGAGTTAGCCTCCAGGAGTATTTATTTGTGTCTTTGACCTCTATCCTCTATCTCTTTTATAGTTTTATGTGCATTTTCTACCTCTATTCCTTTTATTTATTCTATTGATAAGTCAATGTCATCATTTATCATAGCCAATGTTGTAGGTTGAGTGGAGATAACAATATCTTGACCATTTATATTACTGTCAATTTCACCTTCTTCTACCTTTATGTACTTCTCTATATCCACTTTGTCACCCCACTTTTTCTTCATTAATACTTCAGGATTGACTGTAGATGTACTTTTGGGAGCTTTCTTTGGTGAAGAGATGAAATCGTCTTGCTTCGGTGATTGAGGTTTTTGGACTTTAGAAGTGCTATTGAATGCTTTGTCCACCCAGTCTCTTGTGTTTCCTTATATCTCTTTGTTGTAAATTATAGCCTCATCATCTCTTTTATCATTTGTTATTTCTCTTCATCTACCAAGGCCTCAAAATGGTCACATGTGACAAGTTTATCATCCCTTGCAATTGCTTTATCCTAAAAAAGCTCCCCTTTATTCTTTGTGACGTATATATTGGTAAGGTTCCATGTTCTCTCAATTTTCTCTTTTCCATACACCATCTGTTTTTGCTAATTTTTTTTATTTTCTATTTTTTCTTCCTTTGATTTATCAAAAATATTCTTTAGCTCTGAATGCAAAACTCTACATTCTTTTTCACTATGACCCTACAGCTTGCACTTCTTGCAGCAAGAGGAGAGAGAATTAAACTATATCTTACCTTTATAAGTAATTGTTTACTATTCAATTTATCTTCAATTACCATCTGAACAAATTATGGTTTCTCTTTTTAAGGGGTTCAATTGAACTTTCACTCTTGCAAAGCTCGGGCGAGTTTTGTCCACGGTAACAAAATACAAATGCGGTGTTTTGCCAATAACTGATGTCAATAAAAAGAGAGCTTCTTTGAAAAAAATGGATAAAAGATCAGGGAAGAAAATCCAGATTGTTGCCAAAGAAGTTTCTTCTTCCATTTTGAATTTGGCATCATAAATTAGAGGGCACATTTAGTATGAATAACCATCTTTAGCAATAATGTAATGAGCATTCTTATACATAATATTAATGAAGACCTCTAGTAGCTCAAATTTCATTAAAATGTCTATTTCATATGAAATCAATTTTACAATTATCTTTTACTCCACATTGCTTAGGAATAATCTCATGTAATTCTACTATTTCAGGCCATCCACATGAAAATTTACCAACCACAACGTATTACAAATTTTTAATTATGTTCATCCTATTTACCTCTTGTTCAATACACTTCACCATCGGAATTCCCTCAGTAAAATCCACATTCTTCAATGGAATAGGATCCACTTATAACTTTTTCTTAAGAGCGTTATGATTATTGGAATTGGGGTTTGTTATTGTTGCATAATAGGCCATTGGTATTAGGCTTTTCAAATGAAATTTGAAATTCTAGATATAGGTTAACCAAAGGGTGTGATGGAGGTAATTGAGATGTGGTATCTAAAGGAGGGACCTGACCAGCCACCAGCCAGCCTTATCTATGGATTTGAAGGTTAGGGTTTAAAGCATAACTAGGAGAGACAAAGGAACATTTTCATCTATATTCTTTTGTAATATATAGTTTTTTCACGCCCAATACTATCATAAACAATAGAAATTACTATACCCAATAATACCATAAACAAGACTTACCAAGTAATACAATAGTTGTTAAAATATTTTAAAATAATACTAGTACTATAGCTACTAACATGAATAACAAAGTCCTTCTACCTACTAGCACTGTATGCCTAATAAAGATATTTTCTTATCTCACCATAGTCGACAAAAACTAAGTAAACACACTTTATAAGGCTAACATCATACATATTCCCAACATGATCCATATAATAAGGTGCTAGCAAGTTAAGGATTAATCACCAAATGAAATGTATGATGTATTGACATTAATTTCATCTTCCCTCATTTTTATTTAAGTATAAGAACTTCATACAAAGTGTTTTATTGACTTCTTATCATCCTTCATGATAAAAATAAAATTACTTCTTACAAATAAAGTCGATTATCAATAGTCCAAACCAAATAACCTATTTCATAAAAACAATCTCGTAGCACACAATAAATTTATGTTCAAGATAGATAAGTCTTAAATGGACTGCTAAACACTTATTTATAGAAAACCACATCTATCAAGATTAAAATTTGCAATATTTCACTTTATTATTTCACAAAATAATTGTGTAAGAAAATTTCACTAATTTATGAGTTCTTAAAAAATTGTAATAACTCAATAATTTATCATAGTACTCACTATCCTTATGAGATTGTATTATCTTCATCTTCCTCTTCTTTGCTTTTTTGATTCATCATCAAATATCTTTAAATATAAACTATTTTAGACCATTTTAAAAGAAAATATATATATATATATATATATATGTGTGTGTGTATGTGTGTGTGTGTGTGTGTGTGTGTGTTTGTTGTAAATAATAATAATGTGGATGTCCAAAATTTCTTGGTGTAATTCCTCCTTTAAGTGTAGTAACTCCCACACCTTCACTACCACCTCTTTGATCATCTACTCCTCCATATTCTTCCCCACCTTCTCATGAGTTAATG
The DNA here is from genome assembly GCF_002878395.1 of Capsicum annuum. Taxonomy (NCBI): domain Eukaryota; kingdom Viridiplantae; phylum Streptophyta; class Magnoliopsida; order Solanales; family Solanaceae; genus Capsicum; species Capsicum annuum. The sequence goes on along the minus strand of NC_061113.1, from coordinate 44,329,579 downwards.
GCATGTTTATGACACCTCTTGAAGTCCCTTTATGTAATACTATAAATAGAGGTTTTGAGAAAAATATTTCATACACTTGAAAGAAATTTATCTTACATTTTTATTTTGCTAATTGTTGTCTTATTCTATATTGTTATTATTTTTCTTTTCTTGGAATTCTTATTCTTAATATTGAAACACATTATCAACACGATTCTACTCTTTTTTAAATTTTCAATTCGTCAGGTATAATCAATTTACTTGTCTTGAACAGTGAAGTTTTTTATTTTCTTTTACAAAATTTTTGGTTTTAACGTTAAAGTTACACATGAAAACTGCAATAATATAATAGCATTTGCCAAATTTTTATGCACACTAGAAAAATTTACGTTACATGTTTGTTGTCCTAAGTTTCTGGCACTTTCATTTTTTTCACTATCATAGTTTGTCTGTCTCTAGCACTTAAGTTTTCTTATCATATACAACATGAAATTTTATTTTAAAGTTATTAGGCAGTAATATTTTTTGTATAAATTTTTTGTTTCATATTTTATGTTTTGATTATAGTTATTATTTGGGTTGATATTTTTATTAGCTTGAAGCTACTATTTATTTATTATTTTTTATACTTTCTAGATGTTTATGTTGTATTTATAAAGTTACTGTTTCATGGTATATTTTTAAAAGCCTTTGATTTGTGAAAAAAATGTAACACACTATTTTATTAAAAAAAATTAAATCTTTGAATAAAAAGGTCTACTATTTTGAGATAATGTTATTGTATTTTTTTCTAACTTCATTATTTGTATGATAGTTTTCATCCTGTCAAATTTGTCAAAGTTTGAGTTTGTGGCACTTGACATCTCCATAAAAAATTACTTTTCATGGAATTTCGATGCTAAAATTCACCTAGATGCTAAGGGTCTTAGTGCTACTATTACTCCGAATAATACAGCGTCGAGTCAAGACAAGTCCAAGGCTATGATTTTTCTTTGTCATTATCTATATAAAGGACTGAAGTTTGAATACCTGACAGTGAAAGATCCACTTGAATTATGGATTGATTTGAAGGGAAGGTATGCCATCTAAAGGCCGTGGTACTACCTAGAGCTCGTTATGAGTGGATGCATTTATGGTTTTAAGATTTTAAAATCATTGTTGAATATAATTCTGTAGTATTTAGGATTGTTTTTCAATTAAAATTATGTGAAAAAAACTATCAATAATGAGGACTTGATGGAAAAGACACTTACTACTTTTCATGCCTCAAATATGATATCATAACAGCAATACCGTGAAAAGAGCTTTCAGAAGTATTCTGAATTGATCTCATGAATTCTGGTGGCTAAGCAACATAATGCTCTTTTGATGAAATCCCAATGGAGTTGCTCCATTACCAAAAGCAAATAGGGTACAAGCACATGGCTAGCCTGAAAAACAGCAAGATCGGAGTCATAATAATATGCGCGGGCATGGCAATGGCAGGATACTATATAATAATTATCGTGGTGGTGGTAACCAGAAAAAGAAGAACCAGATGGGTCTTCAAAATAATCCTTCAAGAGGCAATTTCCATCATTGTTCCATGAAAGACCATTGGAAGAATGATTGTCGGGCGCCTAAGCATTTTGCTAGTCTTTATCAAGAATCTTGCAAAAGAAAGAGAAATAATGGTGGGACCTCTTCTAATGCCCGAATGAAGTCACACTTGACTTTTAAAAATGATAATGAGGCAAGACCTTCACAAAAATAGGATGACAATTTTGAGGCAAATGTGATTTTGATAGATGATGATTTTGATGGCCTTGATGATAGTACTCATTTGGAAGTTGAAGACTTCTTTGGAGATCAAAACTAAATTTTTATTAATTTATTGGCGAAATAAATTATGTTGTTTTATTTATGTTGTTTTATTTTAGTTATCCTATCTTTTCATCATGGTGTTTTTATTTTTCAAGAAAAAAGTATTCAAGTTTCACTTTAAGATTGTGAGATTTCACATTTCTTATCATGTATTTTTATTTTTTAAAGTTAATAAAAATTCTCAAATCTTCAAGTGGATCAAAGATGAGTAATGGAGATATGTGTCTTCTTGATAGTGCTACAACTCACACTAGATTAAGAGAAAAGAAATATTTCTCTAACTTAGTTATGAAAATGGCCAATGTTAATACAATATCCGATAGTACAAAGTTAATTGAGGGCTTTGAAAGAGCAACCTTATTACTACCTAGGAGAATAATATTGGACATTGATAATGCATTATATCGTAGTGAATCTCAAAGAACTTTCTAAGTTTCAAGGTTATTCACAAAAATAGCTATCATATTGAGACTGCAAATGAAGAAAAACTTGAATACCTTTATATTACTACAATAAAGGTAGGAAAGAAGCTTGTGCAAGAAAAACTACCAGAACTTTCTTCAAAATATTATCATACAAGTACTTGTATGATTGAATCACATTGTAGTAAGCAAAAGGTTTATAGGTTCTAATAATTTTATCATTTGACATGACCGGTTGAACCATCCCAATTTTAATATGATGCGTAGAATTATTGAGAATTCACATGGGCATACTTTAAAGAATCAAAATATTCTTCAATCAAAGAAATTCTCTTATGCTACTTGTTCTCAAGGAAAGTTGATTATTAAATCATCAGTAGATAAGGTTGGAATTGAATCCCCCATATTTCTAAAACATATACAGGGTGATATATAAGAACCAATTCACCCTCTATGTGGACCTTTCAAATATTATATGGTTTTGGTAGATGTATCTACAAGATGATTACATATGTGCTTATTATCAACTCGTAATATGACTTTTGTGAGATTGTTGGCTCAAATAATAAGGTTAAGAGCATAATTTTCAGGTTATGCAATAAAGATTTCGTCTTGATAATGTTGGTGAGTTTACATCTCAGTTCTTTAATGACTATTGTATGTCCACTAGAATAAAAGTTGAACATACAGTTGCTCATGTTCACACTCAAAATTGTCTAGCAGAGTCATTGATCAAACGTCTTCAATTGATAGCTTGACCGATGTTAGCAAGGACAAAATTTTCTGTTTTAGTATGGAGACATGCTACTTTGCATGCAGCAGCACTTGTGCACATAATACCAACCAGTTATCATATATTATCCCCATTATAGTTGGCTTTTAGTTAAGAACCAAACATTTCTCTCATAGAATTTTTGGGTGTGCAGCATATGTTCCAGTTGCTCCATCACAACGCACAAAGATAGGAACCAAAAAAGGTTGGGAATATATATTGGGTATGAATCTCATTTCATTATAAAATATTTGAAATCTATAACAGGAGATTTGTTTACAACAAGATTTGTTGATTGCCATTTTGATGAATCGGTATATCCAACATTGGGAAGAACATAAGAAGTTGAAATATGAGACAGATTGAAATACATTAGCACTATATTATTTAGATTCTCAAATCAATTAATGTGAGCAAGAGTTTTAAAAGATGATTTACATACAAAATATTGCAAATCAACTGCCAAATGCATTTACTGGCTTTTTAAGGATTATTAAATCTTATATTTCAATTGCAAATATTTTAGTTCAAGTTGATGTCCCAATAGAACAAGTGGTTAAGTCAAATGAGTCTAGGTCTTATTTGAAATGTGGTATACCAATTAGTTTCAAGGATAAAAATTTTCAAAAAAAAGAAATAAATGATCAGAATGACCAAGATATAATGGCAATTGCTCAAAAGAGCCTAGAAATCTAACCAGTGATAACACCCTTAAGAAGGTTAAAATAACTAAAACTAATGAGAATAAAGAAATCTTAATAAGTTATGTCTCAGTGTGAAACAGGTGGAATCAAAATAATATTGTGGTTGACAATATTTTGGCTTAGAATATAGCTATTGAAATAATGTAACAAAATGAGGATTTGGAACTAAAATTTGTTAATGAATGTAGATAAAGAAAAGATTGACCAAAATGGAAGGATCCAATTCAAGAGGAATTGACTTCACTTGAAAAACATAAAGTTTTGAGACAAATAGTCCAAACACCTGAAGGGGCCAAGCTAGTGGAGTAAAAATGGACTTTTGTGCAAAAATAAAATGAAAAAGGTGAAGTCATAAAATATAAATCACAACTTGTGGCACAAGGTTTTACACAAAGTCCTGACATTGACTATGTGGAGACATATTCTGCTGTGGTGGATGAAATTACCTTTAGATATATAATAAATTTGGCATTTCATGAAAAGATTGATATGCGCCTAATAGATCTTATCACGATCTTTTTGTATGGCTCATTGAATAATGATATTTTTATAAAAATTTCAAAAGCCTTCAAACTGCCTGAAGAATATAAAAGTTCACAAGAAACTTGTTCAATAAAGCTTCAGAAATCCTTATATGGATTGAAACAATCAGGTCAGATGTAGTACAATCGTCTTAGCAAATATTTTCTAAAAGAAGGGTACAAAAATGACCCTATTTGTCCTTATGTTTTTATAAGAAGGTCTGAATCTGAATTTGCTATAATAGTTGTATACATTGATGACTTGAATATCATTGGTGTTACTAAAGAAATTTCAAAGTTGTTGAGTGTTTGAAGAAAGAATTTGAAATAAAAGATCTGAAAAAGATAAAATTTTGTCTCGGACAACAAATTGGCATTTAAGAAATAGAATTTTTGTCCATCAATCAACATATATTGAATTTTAAAGCAATTTTACATGGATAAATCACATCCATTAAGCACCCCCAATGATTGTGAGGTTTCTTGATATACACAAAGATCCATTTCGGCCTCAAGAAAATGATGAAGAGCTTCTTGGTGATGAAGCTCCATATTTTAGTGCAATTGAGGCATTAATATATCTTGAAAATAATGCTCGACCATATATTTATTTTATGGTAAGTTTATTGGCAAGATTCAAATATTTCCCAACAAAAAGACATTGGAATGGTGTCAAACTCAGATATCTAAAGGGAACTATTAATTTTGGATTATTTTATTCTAATAAATCCAAGTCAGAAATGATTGGCTATGAAGATGCAGGATACTTGTCTAATCCATATAAGGCTCGATCTCAGATGGGATATTTTTTTACATATGAAGGAAAAACTATATAATGACACTTAATGAAGCAAACCTTAGCTACAATTTCTTTAAATAATGCAGAAATCATTCCGTTCATGAAGCAAGACGGGAATGTATGTGATTGAGATCAAAGATTTAACATATTCAGGAAATGTGTACATTTTCTTTGAATAAGGATATTCCAACTACATTATATGAATATAGTGTTGACTGTATAGCTCAGCTGAAGGGAAGTTACATTAAAGGAGATAGAACAAAACACATTTTGCCAAAATTCTTTTTCACTTAAGTTCATGAGAATAAAGGTGAAATAGATGTTCAATAAATTTGCTTGGTCGATAATTTGGCGAAACTGTTCACTAAAGCATTGTCAACCTCAAAATTTGAGAAGATGATATTCAAGATTGGGATGCGTCGTCTCTGAGAAATGAAATAATGTTTGGGGAGTAAAGTTCGTGCTACACTCTTTTTTTCTTGGCCTAGGTTTTGTCCCAATAGGTTTTTCAAGCAAGGTTTTTAATGAGGAAAAAAATAATGCATATCAGAATATATGTAAACTCTTTTTTCTTTACTAGGATTTTCTTCCATAGAATTTTTTCTTAGTAAGATTTTAAGGAGGCACATTGTCTATCAATGGACATTCAAGAGGTAGTGTTGTAGATGATTATAATAATGTGAATGTCCATAACTTCTTGGTGTAATTCCTCCTTTAAGTGTAGTAACTCCCACACTTCCACTACCTCCTCATTGATCATCCACTCCCCCATATTATTCTCCATCTTCTCATGAGTTAATATCATGTTTATGACATCTCTTGACGTCCCTCTATGTAATACTATAAATAGAAATAAATTTATCTTACATTATTCTCTTACTATCTTATGATATATTGTTATTAATATTATTTTCTTAAAATTCTTGTTTCTAATATTGAAATTTTTAATATATATACACACACACACACACTCCCTCCATTTTAAAAAGAATGACTTACTTTCCTTTTTAGAACATTTAAAAAAGAATGACCCCTTTCCTTTTTTAGAAATACTTTAATTTCCACTTTCCACATGGCATGTTTAGGACTACAAGATTAAAGGATATTTTGTTACATTTGACACAACTTTAATTTAAGGCCACAAGATTCAAAAATCTTCTTTATTTTCTTAAACTTTGTGCCAAGTCAAAGTAGGTCATTCTTTTTTAAACAAAGGGAGTATATGTATATATATATATATATATACATATATATATATATATATATATATACATATATATATATATATATGATGTGATCATTACTTAGTGAGATAAAAGTATTTCTAATAATTAAATGCAGATATAAGTATATGTTTCAGGTGTATAATTTTCAAGTCTTTATATCGCTTCTTCAAGTATCCTTAGTGAACTTGTTAGTTTGTTTATCCATATGCAATCTTTACAAGTCCTAATATCTGAAAAGTTAAGAGTTTTAATAACTCTCTCTCTTTCTAACTTCTATATTTTCTTACTGGAGATAAACCTAAATCTCCTAAACATAGAAAAAGGAGGATATATTCAAATCATTGATCAGTTGTCTTTATGTCAGTACGAATGCACATGGCTAGGATCTTACCTTTCAAATAGGATCTAATTCAAATATTAAACAATATGTTACTTCAATTTCCACCACTAAAATAAACTAGTATGGTACACGAAGCAAACTAACAGTATAACAAACACAAAAATAAGTGTATAATAAACTAGTACGGGATGCAAAAAAGCCAATACCACTATCCCCAAACTACAACCATAATAATACGAACCAGAAACTCCAGACCCAAAGAATCACTCCCCTATTACTACCTCCGCACTCCCACCCCCTAACCCTCTACCCTAATTTGTGTCCTCCACATCTTCTTATTAAGGGTCATGTCCTCTATAAGTTATAATTGCTCCATATCATGCATAATCACCTCCCTCCAATATTTCTTCGGTCTACCTCTAGCCCGCCTAAAACTATTCCTAGCTAGAGTCTCACACCTCCACACTGGAGCATCAGGGACCCTTCTCATCACATGCCCAAACTAATGTAGCCTTACTTCTTGTAACTTATCCTCCACCAAGGCAACTCTCACTTTATCCCGAATAATCTCATTCCTCACCCAATATTTCCTGGTATGTCCATACATCCATCATAACATTCGCATTTCTGCTACCTTTACCTTTTGGATGTGGGAGTTCTTAACTGGCCAACACTCCGCTCCATACAACATAGCCATCCAGACTACCACTTTGTAGAACTTACTATTAAACTTCGGGGGCACATTCTTATCACAAAGGACTCCCGAAGCAAGCCTCCACTTCAACCACCCTGTCCCAATACGATGCGTGACATCCTCATCAATCTCACCATTACCCTAAATTATAGACCCCAGATACTTAAAACTTTTCTTCTTCTAGATGGCCTGAGAGTCTAGCTTCACAACCACTCCATCTTCTTGCGACATATCACTGAACTTACACTCCAAGTACTCCATCTTGGTTCTACTTAACCAAAAACCTTTAGATTCAAGCGTCTGTCTCCAAATTTCCAACTTATTATTAAGTCCACCCTGAGTCTCATCGAATAGAACCATATCATCTGCAAATAACATACACCAAGGCACCTCCCCTTAAATATGTCACATTAAAACATCCATCGCCAAAGAAAATAGAAATGGGCTAAGATTCAATCCCTGATGCAACCCTATCAAAACTATAAAGTGCTCTGAATCTCTCTCTACCATCCTCACACGAGTTTTTGCATCATTATACATATCCTGAACCGACCTAGTGTATGCCACGGGCACCCCTCTAACCTCTAAGTACCTCCACAGAATCTCCCTAGGAACTCTATCATAAGCCTTCTCTAGATCAATAAACACCATGCAATAGTCCTTCTTCCAGAGAGAGAAGAAAGAACAATAAGAATAAATAGAGAGAGAAGAGAGAAGACTTCTTTATTTCTCTTGAGTGATGAGAGATCATCAGATTGAGAATACAATGAGCAAAATTATAAGACTCCATAAAATTCTAAGCTTAATTCAGTCCATTTATGCTTGTTAAGGGGGTCCCACACTTAGAAGGTTCTAGCTAAGTTTCTAGACTTAGTGTATTTTAGCCTTTGAAAGTTTACAATCTCATTTCATAACTTTAATGTCCTCTAATGGTCTGTATTCTTTCTAATTCATGACTTGGAAGGTCAACAGGTATTGCTGAATAAGTTTTGGATTTTTTGGAACTCATTTAGACTACATTCGAAATCCCATTCAGTGGAACAATGCGATCTTGGCGCGCCGCATCACCAATCATGTTGGTTGATATTGTTGCAGGTTTCCAGGGTCAAATTACTGAGGCTCAATGTGATGATGGTGCAACGCGTCGACTATCGCATTGATGCCATGACGCGATGTGTCGCTAATAGCATCGGTGCCCAGTTCTCAATCATTTAAAAGCCACATCCTCAGGGTTACTTTAGTCTTTTTCCCACGCTATTCTACCCTCATAACATGAAATTTAGCCCTTTTTTGGCTAATCCTATTCATTATTCACAAAATCCTCAAGAACAAAACCCTAGGGCAATCAATTTAAGACTCAATTTCCAAGGAATTCCACCATCAACCTTCAAGAATTCACCAACTAAGCTATGTCAAGTGTTCATACAAGGGTTTCTTCCACCTTTAGAGTCCAAGAAACCTTTTCAAAAAACTCAAGATAATGTTTTTTATGAATTTCATGATTTAGTTTTATTGTGTTCATGACTATTATGTTAATGGGTTCTCTAGTTCTTGATTTAATTACAATATCTATGTGAATAAAGTGATATATGTGTAGTATCATGTGAAACCATATTAAACCTTGAAATTTGTCAATCGAAATGTGAATTATGATGCCTATTTATTGTATAGGGTTATGTGCATATGTTATGCTCACCAAGTGTCTGGTGAATTTCTCATGTGACTTAATAAGCGAAAGAAATCATGCCATGCTCGTTATGTGCAAGTTGTATCATGCAAGTGTTTGACAAATTGTTTATGAGAATAAAATAATGCCATGTTATAGTATGCTAATACGTATTCCCTATTACTGTACAGGTAATACATCTCAAATGGCTGTTGAAATATCTAAATGAATGAATAATAAACTTGTAGCCATTGTTGAGCTTTTAAGCTTGTTCCATGATTTACTTATTATGCTATCGAGTCCTGGGGGTACTTGTACCCGACAATTTAGTTGTGTTCCTAGAGCCAGTGTTAGTTTTAATGATACTCACAGTCAAGCCATGATCAGTAGAACTCAATCAGTCATATGACTCAAGAAAATTCAGTATCTGTTCAATAATATCAGTGATGTCAGTAATCTCAATGATCTCAGTAATCTCAATAATCTCTATAATCTCAGTTAGTTATCTGATCTTAATAGTATTCAGTTCAGACCTTAGTAACTCAGTGAGCTAGCAGAGCTCAGTAGCATTCTGTCAGTTGACAAAATTTAGTAGTATTTTATCATTCAATAAAACTCAGTGCACTTAGTTCAGTTCAGTAAAACTGTACCATCAGTAACAGCTCAGTCATTCCTAGTGTGAACTAGGAAAATTAGTTCAGTGTTGATTCAGTTAGGAGTAGGATTCAGCACTGTGTGAACCCAGGAATGAGGACTCACTTATTAGCCAGTAGAGGGTGTGATCCTTAGTAGTAATCCCTGCATTCCAAAACTATGTAGAAAGCGTAGGTCAAGATCTACCCCTACAAGTCTAGGGACTATTCATCTCCTTTGACTTTTCCTTACAGGAAGGGTTGACGAAAGATCTCCCTATTAGAGAGGGTTTACTCATAGCTTAGCTTTACTCGTAGCATGGTACTGACATACTTATAGCTGGGGTTACAAGTTGGACCCCACCAATTCGGATTCGGGGTATGTCGGTTAGATGATTACCTCCCACAGTCTCAGTTTTAGATTCAATCTTAGTAATAGAACTCAGTTTAGTTCTACAGATATCAAGACTTTTAGATACAGTAGCTCAGCTCAGTATAAAACTTATCTAATTCCATCAAAATCAGGACTATCAGATACAGCCATTCAGTTCAGTCTAGAACTTAGATAATTCTTTAGATTTAGAACTGTCAGATACAGTCACCCAGTTCAGCAAAGAACTTAGATAGTTTTTTAGTATCAGTATACTCAGTTATTAGTTATCAGTAATATAGTACTAGTAACCTTAGATATTAGTTACCTGCAAACTCCGTAATTTATATATCAATCGACTAAGTCATTCAGTATCCCAGTATTAGTAAACTCAGATGTCAGTACATCAGTATTCAATATTATCATGACCCCAGTTCTAGTTTATGTATTCATACATGTATTTCTCACGCATTCATGTTCATGTCATCAGTTAGTTATTATTGTTCATGCATATGAACTCTTGGATTCAGCTTACCTCACTTTCGTACCAGTACATTCAATCATACTGACATATTTATGCTATGGTGTTTTATACTATAGGTTTAGAAGCACGAGCTCCTGAGCATCCTTAGTAGATTAGACGTTCAGCAGCCAGAATAGCAGTGACTCCTCATCATTTGAAGATAGCATAATTATTTTATTACTCTATTATTTTTGTAGTTCGGAGTTAGTTGGTGACATGTCCCATCAACTCTACAGTTTTCAGTCAGTTATAGAGTCTTTCAGACTACAACATGTTTTAGACAGTTTATTTCAATTTTGGGTATTGTTATACCTCATTACAAACATTATTTTAGATTCAGTATTAGTTCATTTTTGAACCTTATGGTCTTACAGCTTATATTCCATATATTTACAGTATATTATTTAGTTCTCAGTTACAAATATCTGGCATGGGTTAGCTTGTGGTCCTTTGGGGTCATGAGCACCGTGTAGCATTCGGGGTACCAGATTCGGGGAGTTACAAACTTGGTATTAGAGCCTAAGGTTCAATAATATCCTAGAAAGTCTGAAAATCCACATCAAGTATAGTCTTGTGCATGGGTGTGTTGTGCACTACACTTGTGGACAGGAGACTATGAGATGTTTTAGGAATAGTTTCCCTTTTTTCAATAGTTATATCGTGCCAGTGAGCATGAGCTCAAATTTAACTCTCAGTATAATTCCCTCTTCCTTTTGTTTAGAGAACATGCTTCCAAAAAAAGGCTAACAAAGGTAGAACTGGTAATCATTCAGAACCTCAGCCCATTCAGGAAGATCCCCTGGACGACATATTTCTCATGCAGAATTAAAGACTGCATTCACTACTCTAGCCAATACAGTCACAGCTCAAAATGAACGGACAACTGTTATTCTGGATAACCTAGTGGTCAATACAGCTGCAACCAGGATGCGGGACTTCACCTAAATGAATTCTCCTCTATTCTCTTATTCTAAGTCTGAAGAGGATCCTCAGGAGTTCCTCAACCAGGTTCAGAAAATCACAGATATCATAGGAGTGACTTTTGATGAGAGTGATGAATTAGCCACCTATTAGCTACAATATATAGTCCATACGTGGTTTAAGTAGTGGAAAGTAGACAGGGGTACATATGCAGGGCCCATAGAATGGGAGGAGTTTACTATGGCCTTCTTAGATAGATTCTTTCCCCAAAAATAGAAAGAAGCCAAAGTGTTAGAGTTCATAAATCTCAGATAAGGTACTATGAGTGTGAAATAATACTCCCTTAAGTTTACCCAGTAAGCCAGTTATGCTCCCCATGTAGTAGCAGACAGTAGATCCAGAATAAGCAAGTTTGAGTCTTGGGTTTCAGGTAGAGTGGTTAAAGAGTGCAGGATTGTGATATTGATTAAGCAGATGGACATATCTAGACTTATGGTCCATGCTCAACAGATTAAAGAGCAGAACTTTAAGAAAAAGGAAAGAGAGAATAAGAGAGCCAGAACAGGTAGTTATAGTTTTTTTAGCCAAGGTCGCAGGGTGGTAACCGTTCTTAGTATAGTCAGAAGCTTTTAGTTTTAGTTCCCTCTTCAGCTAGTGCACCAGTACCAAAGTTTAAAAATAACCATAGGGATGAGGCACCAGGATCCAAAACCTAAGGTAGTAAAAGCATTATTCACACTCATCTCCTGTGCAAAGAGTGTGGTAAGTATCATAAGGGTGTGTGTAGAGAAGGTATTAATGTGAGTTTTGAATGTGGTGAGTCAGGTCACAAGGTTTGAGACAATCCTAAGCCCAGTCGATGAAGTAAACACGGTTATCCTTCAGCTTAGTCCGGTCGCTCGAATTAACAGGGTGCTAATTCCAGTGCTATTAGTGGGTAATGCCCAAACAGACTCTATGAACTTCAGTCTCGACAAGATCAGGAAAGTTATCTTGATATAGTCACTGGTATATTGTAGATCTCTCATTTACATGTTTACACTTCTTCATATTTAGGAGCTTCTTTTTCTTTTATAACTCTTTACATACCAGTCAACTTTTAAGGTCAGACTAGATGTTAATGGGACCTTTCTCAGTCTCCACCCAGTGGGTCAGTCTATCATAGCCCGATAGGTATACAGGAACTATTTGGTTATGGTACCTCAGAAAGCCAGGCATTCAAGTTCTAGTAGTAATACCGGTATGGGTAGAAAATTAGTAAGGGAAGATGATTCCTAACCTATTCCTATATCAGTGCAAAGTTTTATACTTCAGCCATCACGATACTTACACAGGCATCACGTCATAATTCTGTGAACCCAACATTTATTCATACTATTCGTAGAATCATGTGCATTTCAAGTTCCTAGAATAAAGAATCCCAGTTCACTCAGTGTTACAAATCATGTCCCATAAATATAGAAATTCTCGACTCAGGTCATGCAGCTCATGACTCATGCTACACTCCTAATGATCAGTTAAAAAAATTAGACTATGTCACTTATATCCATAGTTTAGACCCCTCGGTGAATCTGTGGTATTGATATTTTATCCCTCAGCCCTCAGTTGCAGCATCATTCAGTAATCAGTATTCAGTAAAGGACTCAGATTGTCCTACAAAACTATGGCCTTCAGTTATCAGTTATTTAACCATCAAGATTTAGTACTTTAGTACCAGTCTAACCCTCAGTTATCAGGAACCATCATTCAATCCCAGTTACAGTCTTAGTTATGGTTATAATCTCAATTACGATCTTCGCTATAATCTCAGTCCCAGTCCTAGTCCAGTCAGATCATAAACTCAGTTCACTTATAGGATTATCCGACCATAGCATATGGCCATCAGTTACTCAGTTATTAGTATTTCAGTACCTTGGTTTATAGAATATTTTGGAATCATGTTAGACGTTTGGTTTTGCACTCTTAAGGTAATATAGATTTAACTCATTCATGCTCCGTTACCTCACGTTACCCAGTCAGTCATTACCTTCTATGTATAATACTCTATAGTCTAGGTCCATCCTTTTAGGCTAAGTATAGTTCAGCCTTACAGACCCAGTAGTCAGCAATCAATCGTTTAGTTAATCAGATAAGTTATTATATTTATGCATTTGTGCTCAGTACCCACGTGAATATTTTTAGTAGTCTCAGTGTAGTGCATAAGGCTTAGTCACTTTATCTTAGATGATCTTTCATAGGCCTTGTCTCCTAATACAAGAATCCCAGCCATGTAGTGATCTCTTATTCTGATGTCCTGCTCAGATCAGGCCAAGATTTACTTTCTCCCTGTAGTCACTAGAACTCTATAGAAAGAGAGTTTTATAGGAACACTCCAGTCAAGTACAAGTTTCCAGTATGAGTTAGTTAAGCAAACAGTAATTTAGTTTAGCAGCCAGATAGATAAGTTTAGATGGTGTGGTTTCCCATCTTTCCATCTAGTCGCACTATCTATAGTGTTAGAAATGTGATCATTCTACAATGGACTATCCAGGTAGTTGAATGTTCAGCCCAGTTTATGTATCATGCCTCAGTTTTAGATCCCAGATAATCAGTCATGATTTAGTTCCTAGGTGTCTTGTGCATCGCCCCACTTTTCCTCACTATCTCAGCAAAGTCAGCCTAGTATTTTTCAAGGGACATAGTGTCCCAAGGGGGAGATACACTATAATTCCCTAAACCTTTATGACATAAATGTGTCACTCTCTCTTTTCGTAATGAATCTAGTTTGGGGTAAGGAGTACTCATGAGTTGACCCTCAAACTCCGATCTCAATCGTAAGCCACGTATTCAAGGTACTCAGTTTAGATCACGATATCCAGCTCAGGTATCACATTCTAGAATTAGTTATGTTTACATGTTTCTGCTTATTCATATCTAGTAATTAATTTCAGGCATATTAGCATTTTCAGTTTAAGGAAACAGTCTCCCTTAAACTTATCTAGTTTCATGCTCAAATTTCCATTACAAACTTGGTATTAATTACCATTGCATATTCAGTCATGCATTCATGTGTCAAATTAGTCATGTATTCATGCATTAGATATGCATGTTCAGTATAATATATTTAGCTTATCAGTCATGCCAGTCATGAAATTATGCATCAGATATTCATGCTCAGAAAAAATCTCAGCAAATCAGTAATGTTAGTCATGTACTCATGTTTCGGTTGTTCATGTTCAGCATGTAATTCAGCTTATCATTTCCCATATCTCAGTCAGTCTCATTCGAGGACGAATGTTCCCAAAGGGTAGATATTGTAACACCCCGCAAAATCCTAAGCTTAATTCATTCCATTTATGCTTGTTAAGGGGGTCCCATACATAGAAGGTTCTAGCTAAGTTTCCAGACTTAGTTTATTTTATCCTTCAAAAGTTTGTAGTCTTATTTCATGACTTTAATGTCCTTTAATGGTCTGTATTCTTTCTAATTCAAGACCAGGAAGGTCAATAGGTGTTTCCGAACAACTTTCATATTTTTTAGAACTCGTTTAGACCATGTTCTAAATTCCAAAATAGTGGATCAATGTGATCTTGGCATGCCGCATCGCCAATTACGTTGGTTGATATTGTTGGAAGTTGTGAGGGTCAAAGTAATGAGGCTCGACATGATGAGGTTACAACGTTTCGACTATCGCGGTGATGTCATGACGCGTTGCGTCGCTAATAGCATTGGTACCCAGTTCTCAATCATTTAAAAGTCGCATTCTCAAGGTTATTTCAGTCTTTTTCCCACGCCCTTCAACTCTCATAACATGAAATTTGGCCCTCTTTTGGCTAATCCTATTCATTATTCACAAAATCCTCAAGAACAAAACCCTAGGAATATTAATTCAATACTCAATTTTCAAGGGATTCCACCATCAACCTTCAAGAATTCTCCAACTAAGGTATGTCAAGTGTTCATCCAAGGGTTTCTTCCAACCTTGGAGTTCAAGAAACCTTTTCAAAAACTCAAGATAATGTTTTTGATGAATTTCATTATTTAGTTTGATTGTGTTCATGACTATTATGTTAATGGATTTTCTAGTTCATGATTTAATTACAATATCTATGTAAAGTAAAGTGATATATGTGTAGTATCATGTGAAACCATGTTAAACCCTTGAAATTTGTCAATAGGAATGTGAATTATGATGCCTATTTGTTGTATAGGATTATGTGCATATGTTATGATCACCAAGTGTTTGGTGAATTGCTTATGTGAGTTAATAAGTGAAAGAAATCATGCCATGCTCGTTATGTGCAAGTTGTATCATGCAAGTGTTTGACAAATTATTTATGAGAATGAAATAATGCCATGTTATAGTATGCTAATACGTACTCCCCATTCATGTACAAGTAATACATCTCAAGTGGTTGTTGAAATATCTCAATGAATGAATAATAAACATGTAGCCACTGTTGAGCTTTTAAGACTATGCCATGATTTACTTATTATGCTATCAAGTCCTGGGAGTACTTGTACCCAACAATTTAGCTGTGTGCCTAGAGCCAGTGTCAGTTTTCATGATACTCACAGTCAAGCCATAATCAGTAGAACTTAGTCAGTCATATGATTCAGGAAAATTCAATAAATTCAGTATTAGTCCAGTAATCTCAGTAATCTCTGTAATCTCAATCAATTATCAGATCTCAGTAGTATTTAGTTTAAACCTCAGTAACTCAGTCAGCTAGCAGAACTTAGTAGCATTCTATCAGTTGACAGAATTTAGTAGTATTCCATCATTCAATGGAACCCAGTGAACTCAGTTTAGTTTAGTAAAATTGTACCATCAGTAATAGCTCAGTCATGTCTAGTGTGAACTAGGAAAATCAGTTCAGTGTCTATTCAGTTGGGAGTAAGATTCAGTACCAAGTGAACCCAGGAATGAGGGCTCACCTATTAGCCAGTAGAGGGTGTGATCCGTAGTAGTAATCCCTGCATTCCAGAACTACGTAACCAACGTAGGTCGAGATGTACCCCTACGAATCTAGGGACTATTCATCTCCTTTGAGTTTTCCTTACAAGAGGGGTTGACGGAAGAGCTCTCTGTTAGAGAGAGTTTACTCACGGCTTGTCTTTACTCATGGCATGGTATTGATACCCTTCCAGTTAGGGTTACAGGTTGGACCCCACCAGTTCAGATTCAGGGCATGCTGATTGGATGATTGTCTCCCACAGTATCAGTTTTAGATATAGTCTTAGTAATAGAACTCGGTTCAGTTCTACAGATATCAGGACTATTAGATATAGTTGCTCAGCTCAGTATGGAACTGAGCTGGTTTAATCAGAATCAGGACTGTCAGATACAGTCATCCAGTTCAGTCTAGAACTCAGATAGTTCTTCAAATTCAGAACTGTCAGATACAGTTACCCATTCCAGTAAATAACTCAGATAGTTTTTCAGTATCAGTATACTCAGTTATCATTTATCAATAATATAGTACTAGTAACCTCAGATATCGATTACCTGGAAACTCCATAATTCATATCATTAGTAGACTCAGTTATTCAGTATCCCAGAATTCAGTATTGTCACGACCCTAGTTCCAGTTTATGTATTCATGCATGTATTTCTCACACATTCATGTTTATGTCATCAGTCAGTTATTATTGTTCATAAATATGAACCCTTGTATTCAGCTTACCTTACTTGCATACCAGTACACTTAATCATACTGACGCATTTGTGCTATGGTGTTTTATACCAAAGGTCTAAAAGCACGAGCTCCCCACTATCCTTAGTAGATCAGACTTCAGCAGCCAAACTAGCAGTGAGTCCTCATCATATGAGGATAGCATAATTATTTTATTACTTTATTATTTTAGTAGTTCGGAGTTATTTGGGGACATGTCCCATCAACTCCATAGTTTTCAGTCAGTTTTAGAGGCTTTTAGACTACAACATGTTTCAGACAGTTTATTTCAGTTTTGGGTATTGTTATATCCCATTACAGATATTGTTTTATAATCAGTATTAGTTCAGTTTTGAACCTTATGACCTTACATCTTATATTCGGCATATTTACATTATATTATTCAGTGCTCAGTTACAGATATCAGTCATGGGTTAGCTTATGGTCCTTCGAGGTCATAAGCACCGTGTAGAGTTTTGGGTACCAGATTCGGGGTGTTACAAAAACTCCTCTATTTATAGGGGAAAATACTCCTAGTTTTTTTACTAAAAGACAGATATTTCAAATCCTAATAGATATCAACTAGATCTTAATAGATCTTATTAGATTTTGATAGACATTCACTATAATGTAAATACATTTATAACATTCCTCCTTGAATGTCTAACTGATATATAATGTGCATCGTTAAAACTTTACTAGAAAAACCCAACTAAAAAAATCTAGTGAAGAAAAAAGAGTACACATCTCAAATAGTACGTATTTCGGCTGTCTAATTGAAAACATTACAAGGAAAACCCAGTGGGACAAAACCTTTACAAGAAAAAAGAGCACAACACATATTTTCTCCCCCTGGTGAGAACATCAATGAACTTTTGCATCCCAATCGTGTGCACCATCTTCTTGAAAGTTGCAATTAGAGGATACTTGGTGAATAAATCAATCACATCATCACATGAACGAATCTGTTGCACATTAATATCACCATTCTTTTGTAGATCATGTATATAGAAAAACATTGATGAAGTGTGCTTCATTCTATCTCTTTTTATGAATCCTCCATTAAGATGTGTTATGCATGTTGCTTTATCTCTGTATAAAATTGTGGGTACATTGTCACATTTCAAACCATATTTTTCTCCAATGAGATGTATCATGGACCTCAATCATACATATTCTGCGCTTGCTTTATCAATAGCTATTATCTCAGCATGATTTGATGAAGTGTCTATGATAGATTGCTTTGTATATATCCAAGATATGGCAGTATCCCTATATATGAACACATATCCTGTTTGAGATCGAGATTTATATGGGTTAATTAAATACCCAGTATTAGCATAATCAATAAGATCGAGACTACAATTTTTAGAATAATATAAGATCATGTGTTTGATCCTATTTCGATGTCTCCTAGTAGGAGAAAAACTATACCTTGCTAACAAATTTATCGAAAAGGCTATATCTGGCCTTATAGTATTTGCAAGATATATTTCGTCAAGTGAAAATATTTAAAATTTCATATGTGACATCTTCAAGTGTGTGGAATACAAATCAAATAAGTTTTCACTTATCAAGATGTACCCTTTCATGTTACTTGATAAATGTTTCTACGTCAGGATGCTTAAATAAACGTAGAATTTAGATCCTCGTAATCTTTCACAATATTGCGCCAATATTGTATCAAAGATACTGATGATATCATTTTGTATTGGTTCACAGTGTGACATAATATTTTGAGATTTCATCACATAATTATTTTCAGGTACCTGAACATCTCATAAGGTTTCATGAAGTGTTATGTCGTAGGCTCTTCAAGAGCATATTGCCTTCTTATTATGATTGTTTGGCCCTTATCCTTTTCAAGGATTATTTTATTTGGAACCGATTGGTCTACCACTCCTCACGTATGCATAGACTTTGTCCTTCATGGACACAAAATAGGAGCACTTGCATCTTAAATATGAGATACTATCGGTATTTGACTTGAATTATCTTTTGAATGAGGATCTGATGATAATTTATAATATATTTCATAGCTGCTTATAATCTCCCCTTATGTTAGAAAAAATAGCATACATCCTCTACTTCTTTGAGAAATCTATCTTTGTGCATCAAGATATATTCATTAATCGTATACCGCACATAAAAAATTATAGATGGAATATTTGGTTCATGACCTTGAACCAATTGAGAGGGAAGAAATAATCATAATCTATTGGTCTAATGCATACAAGTGTTATTGTATGCCACATATCATATTTCAAACCAACACATGAAACTTTGTTCTCATTAGCAATGATTTAGCTATTTATCGAAGGCATTCAATGTCAAACCATCATCATCAAGATGAATTGTCTTGATTATACAATATGAAAATTATGTTCTTAACTCGATTTTATTAAGCAAGCAACTTTATAAATGTCAAACTGCAGGTTGACAATGAATATACATGTGGTCATCTTATTGATGCATCTTTTCAACATATCACATGATAGGTGAACGGGCCCATATTCACCCTTTATACTTTTCAGATTTTAAGGGATCAAATCTCAACATTAGTTGGTCCAACCAACTTATCATGAGAACAAGCAACATTAAAAGCTCATGAAGAATTTTTGAATTCTTCAATATGTATTTAATACTTAATATGCACATCTTTAGGATATCGCAATCGTTCATGTCAATGTATGAACTTTTATACTAGTAAACTCCAAGTTTACCATGACAAGTATTTTTCACTTTAGTAAATTTTAGATTTACTATTACATGAATAAATTTCAGATTTACTACTTTAAAAGTAGATTTCAGAATATCTCTTCTCAATTATTCCGCTTCTTTCAGAGGTGAGTTGTGATACCATCACAATTAAGTGAACGTTTGCATTAATAATCTTTTCATTCCCCAAGAATGGAATATAATCATGCCTTAAGCCTATCAAATTATGATACCTTATAACCTCTTTCAAGATTTTGCTACTTCAGAAGCAAATCAAGGCATACATATGATGTAGAGAAATTTTCTCCAACATATCTTATGATCATAATATGCATGTGAAAATGTCATCACTTTTGATGATCATTATCATATTGTCCCTCCACGCGTATATTCGTGCATTCAATCACTTGTCTTCTTTTAGACATATTATGCACTGCTATCACATACACTTCAAAAATGAAGTACGTTGTCCTATTTCAGATTTATCATAAATTTCTACCACATTCACTTCATGCAATGGAGCATATTCAATGGGATATATTTCATGACTTTTCATTAAAAAAACACATTATTTTGCCTTAGCCATCATAATATCATCAATATGGTGCATTGAGATTCAAACTTAATGTCTTACCTACATAAAGGCGTCTTAGGTATAAATCGATGGAACTTAAACCCAACATATCATCATCCCTTTTGATAATATTGTTCTCGAGGAATAAATTTAAAATATAAATGGTTCTAAACCAATTATTTTCAAATCCAACAATAAGACAAATAACATAAGGAATTACTAACCTTACTTTTAGATTTATAATCTCACCTTGTTTGGTAGAGTCTCGTGCTGATAACGTATTGTGAAATATAAAGTAAGAACAACAAGAATAAATAGAGAGAGAAAAGAGGAATGAGAGATATCAGATTGAGAATACAACGAATAAAACTCTTCTATTTATAGGAAAAATACTCCTAGGTTCTGACTAAAAGACAGATACTTTAAATTCTGATAGATATCAACTAGATATCTTATTATATCTTGATAGACATTCACTGTAATATAAATATATTTATAACAGTTATGACTTTCTTAAACTTACAAAATTATAATTAAAATTTTCCACATAAATTGAGAAAACAAAGTTAACCCATCAAAATTAGAGAGACATCTAGTAGAAGTGATTTTGATATATAAATTTGAAGATTGTTATTTCTTATCAAATCATTATCTCTAACTGCAGTACCCATTTTGTATGTCCATTTTCTAACAAAAGATGCATCTTATGATTGTTCTGATGAAGGGTCGTCCGTATTCTTTTGTTTAAGAACATTCTTTTTCTTCTTATTAATGAAGGTTTTACGAAACAAAAGGAGAAATCAAATTAATACAAGTGGAATAAATCTGTAATTTCAATATCACCTTTGGGCAGAACTTTGCAAACTACATGGAATTTACTGACTATAGAAGTGAAACAATTTCAATATAAGAATCCTTTGAGTTTTACTGTATCTTTGACCGACCGAAAAAAAAATAATCGTTCTTGGTATTTAGATGTTTCATTCTACCCTAATCAATTCCCTCATATTAATTGTACCTTTAGGCGACCGGCTAATTACCTAATGGATTGATTGCAATATTAACACCATACCCTTATAAGGTTAGCATATCTTACCTATCAAATTTAAGATACTTTGGCTACTCTCAAATTTGTGAACATGTAACATTTGATATTAATAATTCATTTTAAATTTTATATTCTATATGAACTTTTCAAAAATCTAATACCTTATAGTTCTAGGATGCGTTAACAATCCTGAAAGCTTAGATTTAAGAAAATTTCATGACAATACCTCACTTCAATGTTAATTTTCAAATAAAATTCTCCAAAATTTAATACCTTATGATCTTGGGATGCGTTTGTAATTCCTAAAATCTAAGAATTACGGCAAAAATCTCTTAGTGTTGTTCATTGTACCTTAATTTTTATTGTCATATTCCACATAAAATTTTTCAATCATTATTTATGGTCTTTAGGATGCTTTGGCTACTCCTAAGACTTCACAAGATCTAAAAACTTTTCATGACACTAAATTATCTTTCAATTATTTTGATCAGAAATAAAACTCTAATCTCAACAAATATATAGAGATTGATAACTTAAACAAAAATAAACACTTGAAGAAATTGCATATACATGCAAGGAGGGTCAATTTAAATATGCCCACGAGAATGGCCAAATTATAATACTGCCATAATATAGGAATATTGTAATAAATACAAAGTAGATTTAGCAATACTTTATGAATGATATTATATATCCTTTATGGCCTTAATAAATTATCCCGAACCGAGTGGATATGATCATGTATATACTAAGAGCCCATTTGGATAGGATTAAAAAAATTATTTTTTAGTTTAAGTGATTAAAAACTTAAAATAAGTGCATTTAAATTAAGCAGATAGAGAAGAACTTACCACTCGATTTGACAATAAAATTTTTGAGTGTTTTCTTATGTAACGATGAATTCTCTGAAAATAAAAGAGAAAGATGAAGAGAAAACTGGAGGAAAAAAATGAAAAAAGCCGCAGAAAGAAGAAGAAAGAAAAATCAATAAGGGCTACAAAGTTTAACATATTATTGAAATTAGAAGAAAATATAAGGGATAAAAAGATAAATGTTTTGGTCAAATCTAAAAAACTTTAATCTTAAAAGTAAAAAGCTGGAGGTATCCAACTTGCTTTTTTTAATCCACTTTTAGTTTTTTTTTTAAAGCTCTTTTTAATTTTACAAAACACCTAAAAAAGTGATTAAAATCTAGTTTGACCAGATTTTAATCCTATCCAAACACCCTCTAACAGGATGATCAAACTGAAATTATTTCATGAAGTAGAAATTAAATATAAGGATGTCAAATTGAACTTAATAAGTAGTACTTTATAAATGAGGTTATGTCATATCTCCTTTACGACCCAATGAAATATTCTGAATGACGACATAACTTTAAACAATCCCAATAATTCAAATTTCATAAATTATAGAAATACACATTAATGTTATAACATAAAATAATGAACCAACTTGAAAGGGTTACATAAATTTGCTACCCAAAGAAAATCATCAAACTTTATAAGTCCACTTCTAATAATTCATATTCCAAGCTAAAGGTCTAAATTAAGGAAAGCACTACAAATAGTTTACTTTCAATATTTTGTATAAAGAGAAAAACGCCACCACTAATAACTAAAAAATTCTAATTTTTAGCCTCAATATTAATTTTTCATGAAAGACATAAATAACTAAAGAGGATACGAATAAGTGAGAGAATTTTTTAATAACCTTTTCATCCAAAAATTAGATTGGATCATATTCGCCCAGTTTTTATTCTTTGCTACCGAATCAAAATTCACAAGAATAGATTTTAGAAAAGAAAATCAAGTGATAACTAAAGTAACTAATTTGTATCACCTTCTTAAGAGCAAACTAACTCTGGTCATTACAAGTGATCATAATCAAGTGAACTATACTCTCTAATCAATGTAAATCCATTTTGAAAAAAAAATTAGCGACCAAACTGTAATATGCCGTAAATATAAATATATATTTGGTATGTATTGCTTGCTATTTAGT
Organism: Capsicum annuum; assembly: GCF_002878395.1. Taxonomy (NCBI): domain Eukaryota; kingdom Viridiplantae; phylum Streptophyta; class Magnoliopsida; order Solanales; family Solanaceae; genus Capsicum; species Capsicum annuum. The sequence continues at coordinate 44,306,149 of NC_061113.1, read as the reverse complement.
CTCCTTTTATTTGTCTTATACATAGTCACTTGTCTAAAAAAGTTTTAAAGTAAGAAAATTTGATAACCTACCATCTCAAACAAATAAATATTGAACAAGAAAAAATCTTCTCATTTCATTTTTGAATCTCACATAGAGCACTCGTTGAAAAATTTACATTCAAGAATTATAACAAACACGTAGATTTTACTTAAATTTACTGAGGCAAAACAGAATATGCCAAGATACATTTGGCAAAGTAAAATTCATAAACCGCAGGAAGCTTAATAATTTCATAAACCTGAAACGCCAAAGGAGAAAAAGTGTAGGAGTTTTTCACCAAAGGAAAATAAATAAGTGTGGAAATTTTTCAAGACTGTATCTGAGAGTCTTCAGTAGTCTAGTGCGATGGAAACACGACCTCATATAACCAGCCGGAACCCTATTGTCAGTAGACTTCTAATGCTTCTCGTCAAAGGATAAGTCATTCAAGAGTCCAACGTCATGTAGAACTTTCCTCAATATTATCACCAAATAGTATATAAATCAATCACTAATGAGTAATGTGTAGGTCATACTTAATTCTAACAGCTTCTTCCATTTGAATTTATATGAATGTGTTTGACACTACACAAGATTTACAATAAAAGAAAGAGTTTTGAACTATGTGGTCAAAAATTTAAAATTAAATTATTACATATTTGAAAGAAAATAACCAATCAAGAACACGAAATTCATCTTAAGATTCATTCTATTTGTTTCACTAGTTGACAGTGTAATCACATGTAATAACACGAACTACACCGTAAAGATTCACATATAAGTCATACCTCTTACAGAAGATTGCTCTAGAGCTGTGCGGATTTTGGTTCAACCCATTAACCCGAACCGATAATTTATTTATCGATTTAATGGGTCGATTTACTTAATTTTTTTGTTATTGCGCTGTCGGTTTGGGCCACGGTTTATTGAATTTTTTTATCGAGAAGCCTGATATCCCGATAAGAAAAATAGGCTACAGGTCACTTTAAATTCCCAATACCCAGTTATCCACTTACCCAAAAGGCAGAAGCCGACCCAAGCCCAAAGGATAATAGGGTTTATTCCACTAGACTACGACTTAGCTTCTCTCACTATCAGACTCTCTGTCTCTACTCACAATTCAGTATTCACTAAAGCTCAATTTGGCTCAAAACTGATCAATTTAGAGAGATGAAATATTGTTCGACTATTGCTACTCACAATAGTTGCACAATAGGTAACAATTTTTGCTCCATCTCATTCTTAGATAGTCTTCTGCTTCATCTTCGATTTCTGTCCAGTGTCCAATCTTTGATGTATATTCAATTTCTGTCTAATTGTTGTTGTTATTACGCTGCAAACTACTAAGGACTAGCTCATTTGCATCATTGCATGTCCTTCAATCTTGTCATCCGTATTGCTACTCTTGAATAGATGATTTTAATAAATGGATAGTAATTTTGAAGAATTCAGGTGTTATTTGCTTACATTACTAGTTGATTCAGTTATTTTATTGTGAAATTACAGTTCAATTAAAGGGATGATTTGATTATTCTTGCAAATTTTAGTTTTTTGACTTTACAGATGCATAATAAGTAATGTTTTGTGTCGTGCTTGACTGCTTGTACCCGAATCATTTTTTTGTTTTTATGGGTTGAGAGTGATAACAATAAAAAATGTTGTTCATGATGAATCACAAGAAATAGGCTTAGATAAAATTATTTCCAAAGTTTCCCTCAAAATAATTCTATCTATATATTATCTTATGCGGGATAAAATTTAGAAAGAACGTGATTAAATTGGTTTTATATGGCAAAAATCCATACTTACATTTCCTAATTCCTAGTATAGTTAGAGCATTGTGGTCTTGTATATTAAGCCCATATTGTTTTTATATACCATGTTTGTGGATTAGTTTATTGCAGATGATTGATTTTTGTTTATTTGTTAATTTGAAATCAAAATAGTTAGCATGTATTGACTATATGGTTGGCTGAATACACTAGTGTTGTCTTAAGTTACTAAATTAATGTGATGTCAGTAAGTCACTACGTACATACTGATATTTTATGGTCTATTCTGTTGTATGTACATTGTCAAGTTTTGGTTATCTTATGTTGTAATTTTGTTGTTGTCTTGTTGAATGTATGTTGTTGACTTATTATTTGATTATTTATTTTAAAATCACAGTCACGTTGATACAACTAGATGACACAAAATACTAGAGTTGATAAAGTGATTGGTGAGAAGATAGCATCTGATTCGAATATAGTGAATCAAAGTCCAACAGTTGAGTCTAAAGAAAACAAAAAAAGGAGAAAAAGATTTATTGTGTGAGATCATTTTACTTCTAAAGTTGATTCGGAGGGAAATAAAAAGGGTGCATGTAATTATTGTAAACAAGAGTATTTAGCTGATACAAAAGAACATGGTACGATGACAATGCTTGGTCATATAAAAAATACAAAAAATGCCCCATGATGTTGATACCAGCCAATTAAAAATAATATTTCAACCAGTTATAGGGTTAACAAGGGTGATGTATCAATTGTTTCATGAAAATTTGATCAAGAAGAGTGTAGAAAATTTTTGTGTCGTATGATAATTCTTGATTAGCATCCTTTTTAGATTTGTTGAAAAAGAAGGCTTTAAACAATTTCTGAAAGTGGTACAACCTTTATTTTGAATTTCTTCTCGTACCATTGTTACTCATGATTGTTTTGATCTCTTTGATGAAGAGAAAAATAAACAAGGATAATTTGTAAGAAAAATTAACAAAGAGTGTGTATTACGACTAATACTTGAACTTCTGTGCAAAGAATCAATTATATATGTACTACTGCTCATTGGATTGATAAAGATTGGACTTTGCATACAAAAATTATCAATTTTTATCCAATTTCTAGCCATAGAGGTGAAGATATAGTAAAGGGTATTATTAAGTGTTTGCATGAGTAGGGATTGCATCAGATTTTCACTGTTACTCTTTATTTCGCTTTACACACTCACCGGGCAAGTTTTAGACATCACATGCAACAAGAAATATAAAAAAATCTCAAACGCATGTGGTACATGTTCAACTTAATAGGATCATCATAAACTCCCAACCAAACAATAGCATGAATTCAAATTTAAGCCCAAAAGTATAAGAATCACAAAATTTGAGCCTAGGAGTCTCAAAAGTAGCAATTCACTTATTCCACATGCTTTTATCAAACAAAACACTTGCACCATGTTATTAAAAATAGCACCAACAAGAATATCTCACTTATTCCTGACCTAAAAATTTTTAAATTGAGCGAAACATTAGAAATTTCTCTACCCCACACTTAAAAATGTACTTTGTCCCCAAAGTGAATTTAAAAGTAAGAGATAGAATGTAATACCCCAAACTTTCTTTAAGTCTAAGTTAGTCTCTAGAAGATTTAGGGATGACTTCCTAAGTGAATAATGATTAAATCCGATAGAATTTCTCTAATTTCAACTTTTTTATCATGTGAAAAATTGAAATATCTTTCCAACGATACAAATTTGGCCAAAATATAATATCAGAGTAAAAAGTTATCGCCATTTTACAGTGAGCTATCCGGGCTGCCAAAGTGCGATGGGAAGGCTGACTTATCGTCTTGCTTGTGATGGACCATCGCCCAAGCCATCACGACTGAGGCAAAAAACCCATTCAGTAGCCAAGTGCGACGGTCAGGCCGATGGATCGTTGAGCTAGCGACGGACCATCACCCAAGCCGTCGCAACTGAAGCAGTAACCCTACTTTCTGGGCAACGTGCGATGGGCAAGCCAATGGATCGTTGAACCTGTGACGGACCATCGCTCAAGCCATCGCTCACTTCCGTTCAGTGAATTAAAGTCATTTTTAAAAGGATATCTGGGTCTTTTTCCATCCTTTTTAACACCTATTTATATCAGATCAAGGCTCATAACTCCTCATTCATCCATAACATCAAAATTAGAGTTTCTTTCAAGATCAAAACCCAAGAATAAGATTTAAACCCTTCTTCAAGAAAACTCAAGAATTAAAACGTCACCATTCAAGAACCTTCGAGAAAAGTTATTCTCTTTTAAGATTCAAGCTTTTGAGGTATGTTAGATGTATTCTTGGGTCGCTTCCACCCAAGAAGTTCAAGAATCCTTTTTCAAACTATAAATATTGTATATTTAGAATTTTTCATGATTTATGTGAATTGAAGTTCATGTTTATATTATTGTTGGGTTTTGATTCATATTTTAGATTTCAAATTCCAAGAGTTAATCCTAGTAGGTGATGATTAGTCTGATGTTCATTATAAACCCTTTAAATTGCATGTTGATTGATGTAGCCAGGTTATTTAGATTTATTATTGGTTGTATAACCAAAGCATGCTCCCTATATGTTTGATTAAATGCTTAGGTGAATGAAGTACTGCCATTATAGCATGTTAATATGAAATTCCCCGTTTGTGTACAAGTTAATGTATGTTAAGTGTTTGTTGAAAGGCTTTGGTGAATGAATTATGAGACATTAATATGCATGCCTATACGTCTATAAGTTTATGACTTCAAATACTTGAAAGGATGCCTCAGTGATTGTATTATGAATGATAGACGATTGCCATGTTATTCAAGAATTGTTATGCTTTACTTTTATGCTATCGAGTCCTGGGGGCATTTAATACTCGACAATTTAGCTGTGTGCCTAGAGCCAATGTTAGTTATAGTACTCTTAGTCATGTCACGATCAGTAGTATTCTCAATTAGTTACAGAATTCAGTAGAACTCAGTCAGTTACATGACTTATAAAATTCAGTAAGCTCAGTATCATTCCAAGTCCAGTCCAGTACTCAGTTCAGACCTTAGTAAGGTTTAAGTATTCAGTTCAGAACGCAATAGAATTCAGTCAGTTAGCAGAATTCAGCAATATTCCATCAGTTAATAGAACCCAATAAACTTAGTCTGGATCAGTTAATTAGTGTGATTAGTAACAAATTTATCTCAGTCTAGTACAATCTAAGAATTATTTTAGCGTCTATTCAGTTGGGAGTAGGATTCAACACCGAGCAAGGGCAGGAATGACGGCTTCCCCATTAGAGAGGCAAAGTCATTAGTAGCAGTCCCTGTACTCCAGAACTATGTAGCCAGCGAAGGATGAGGAGTCACCCATTAGACTAAGGCTTGGCTACCTCTCAGGAGTCACCCATTAGATTAGGCTTGACTTTCTACTTAGGGTCACCCGTTAGACAGGTTTGACCATAAAAGTGTCTTTACCCGTGGCACGACACTGACACCCTTCCAGCTGGGGTTACAGGTTGGACCTCACTAGTTTAGATTAAAGGGCATATCAGTTAGATGACTACTTCCCATAGTCTAAAATTTAGATTCAGTCTCAGTAATAGAACTCTGTTCATCTATACAGAAATCAGGACTGTCAGATACAGTCAATCAGCTTAGTAAAGGACTTAGATAGTTTCAGAGATCACCCATTAGATAGGCTTGATCATATATTTAGTAAATCATATTCATTATCAGTAGATTCAGAGATCACCTGCTAGATAGGCTTGATCTTAAATTTAGTCAATAAGTATCAGTATCAGCAGATTCAAGGATTACCCACTAGATAGGCTAGATCTCAGATTTTAGTATTTGTAGACTTAGTTATCAAAATTCAATTTCAGTAAACTCAAATAGCAGTTATCAGTAGACCCAGTTATTAGTAATCCAGTTAGCAGTATTCAGTGTTACAACGATTTCAGTTATAGTTTGTGCACTCATGTATGTATCCTCATTCTGTAGTCTCATGTTATCCAGTCAACTATGGTTCATGCATATGAGCCTTTGCATTTATCCTTACCTCATCTAGCGTACCAGTACATTCTCACATACTGACTCATACTTTTTTCTTGCGCTATGGTATTTTATATCATAGGTTCAGAAGCACGAGATCCAGAGCTCTCTAAACAGTTCAGATTTAGCCAGCAGCAGTAGACTTAGTAGTGAGTCCTCATCATGTTAGGATGATCCTTATTTTATTATTGCATTAGATTTACCATTTCAGTAGATAGAGTTAGTTGGGGGATTGTCCCATTAACTCCATTGTTCAGACAGTTTAGAGGCTTTTCAGACTAGATATTCAGATAGACTAGAGTATTTTTTAGACGTTGTTTTATTCTTGGTTTATTATACTTTATTAAGTTTTATTTCAAATCTTTGAACCTTATGGTAAGTTTTAGCCAGTTTTCCACATTTATTTCAGTATGTTATTCAGTGCTCAGTTACAGATATCAGTTAAGAGTTAGCTTGTGATCCTTCGGGATTATGAGCACGAGCGTCTGGGGTACCAAAATCAGGGCGTTACATAGAAATACTCCCTAAGGCCTCTAGGCCTAGCTAGTAGTATCCTTACATATAAATTAGATCCGTGGGATACCACACTTTATTTTTGCCATGCTCCAAGCTCAAGTTTATGATACTCAGACTTCCCATTAACCTGAGACTCAATCAAAAACAAAAACTACGTGAAATAAAAACTAAAAACTAAAAATAAAACATACCTACTTAACTTGGGTTGCCTCCTAAGTAGCGTCTAATTTAGTGTCACGGCACGACCCAACTAATGACCTAGTTGTTCTCTTTCTCACGCTTGGTCTCCATCTTCTTATTCTATTCACCCCTCTTGGGTATGAAATCTTATGTGCATGGAGATTTCTCAACTTTAGGCTTTTTAGGCTCATCAATTAGCATCAAATCAGGCTTAGGCAGTAGAAGCTTAGGCCATTCAATAAGGTAGTTCAAAGAGCTATTTGGTGGACTTTCCACCGTATACTCATCCCCTTCAATCATATTGATCATACGTAAATATTTATATTAAGACATTAGTGTGGGTATTTTATATACATCAAATACCACTTCTTCATCCTCAACCCTCATTTTGAGTGTGCTTTCTCTAACATCAATCAACACTCCTCCAGTTGCTAAGAATTATACCCCAAGATAATAGGTACCCGTTCGTCTGCGTCAAAATCAAGAATAATAAAGTCAGCAGGAATAACAAATTTACCAACCTTTATAAGGACATCCTCAATTATTCTTTCTGGATGTGCCATGAATCTGTCTGCTAGTTGAAATACCACCTTGGTCAATTTACGCTTTTCCAATCCCAATGTGTCAAACAAGGATAGGGGTATCAGATTCACGTTATCCCCTAAGTCACTTAATGCATGGACCACTTTACTCCTAAGTTGGATAGGGAGAGTAAACTTTCCTGAATCTCTCAATTTCTTAGGGATTTTCTGTGTCATTACAACGTTGCACTCTTCAGTGAGTGTTATCACCCCCACATCCTGAAATTTCACCATATTAGCAACCACATCCCTCAAGTACTTTGCGTACCTAGGCATACCCTTCAAAGCATCTAAAAAAGGTAAGTTAATGTGAAGCTCTCTAACGGTATCAAATAACTTCTTAAACATGGCGTCCTCCTTTATTTTTATGTGTTTTTGAGGAAAGGGTAGTGACGACACTTACTTCTTTTCTGGTTCAGCAACAACTACCTCTTTCAAGTACTCAGACTTCCTTGACTTATCAACAGCTTTTTTAAAAACCTGTTGAGGAGTTAAATCCATATCTACCTCCTTTGTTTCCTTGGGAGGTTCTTCTTGAAGCTCTTTACCACTTCTTCAGGTGATTTCCATAACCTACTTTTGATTATCTGTATCTGCTGGTAAACCCCCCTCCCCCATGGCCTAATATTTAATGTTTATTGTATCTACCCCACTTGAATCTCTAAGCTTCTATAATTTGCTTAAAAATTTTTTATGTCTGCAGCCAACTGAGTCTGACTAGCTAGAAGCTGCTTCAACATCTCTTCCATGTTGCTAGTTGACTGATTCACTTGTACCTGTGGTTGTTGAATTTATTGTTGTTGAGCATTCCATGGCTGATCCTACCACATTATGTTGTAGGCATTACCATAATTTGGCCATTGAGCATTACCTACATATATCGCTGATTCCAAATTTGAGGCACACATAGCCTCTAAGTGACCACTATTATTGCATATATCATACCAACCTGTAGTTTGTTGGATGGCATTGACTGTGGCTACAGATTGTGGAGATTTCAATTTCAGGCTGCTAAACTGAGTATTTATCATATTCTGCAATGCTACAACTTAAGTTGATAAGGCCGTAAATTGGTCTACCTCCAATGCACCCGCAATTCTTTTCGTGGCACTTCTAGAATTTTATTACTATTTGGGATTTCCTTGTGCTATACATTTCAACAATGTGTACAGCTTATCATGAGTCAACTCCATTGCTTGACCACCTGTGGCTGAATCTAGCAAAATATTTGTATTATGATCAAGAGCTTCTACAAAAATATGAGCAAGTACCTCATTGGACTGTTGGTGGTGTGGACAATATCGAAGAAGAGCCTTGAAGAATTCCCAATCGTGCTATATATTTTTATCAGGCTTCTATTTGAAGCTTACTATCTTACAACGAAGTCTCGCAGTCTTGCCTGATGGAAAGAATCTGATAAGGAACTTTTGGGCTAAGTCATCCATTGATGTGATTGAATTGGTCGGCTCGGCATTCAACCACCTTTTAGTTTCCCCCAACAGTGAAAGGGGAAAAAGTGTCAACCCCACGTAATCTGTACTTACCCCATTCGGAATGAATATATCAGTAAGCTCAAGGAAAGTTTGCAAGTGGACTTGTGGATCCTCGTGTAAAAGCCCTACAAACTGTCCACTACTGATGAGAAGTTGCACCATATTGTACTTTAACTCAAAATTTCCCCCAGCAGTCAGTCTTTGAATTGGGGAAGTCAAATTAGTCGAAAGTGGGACTGCCACTTCCCTCACTATCTGGCGTGCTTGCTATTCTGTAGCCATTATAGTAGGATTCTCTTGGTCTTTTTTTGTTTGTGGAAATTGAGGGAGATGGGTGGTGTCTCTCCTTCATTGATAGAAGTGTTGTTTGGTTTCAAGGCTTGGTTCAACCAAATCCCTATCCCTTGCCAACTTCCTAGCCTTAAAACCTATTTTTTGCAACTTCCTAGCCAAAAACTTGACAGCACCCAAGATCACATGCAAGTGTACATGGTCTTATCAAGTAGTAAAATGGCCTTCAAGAAGCCAAGTATCGATCCCACAGAGACTTGATTCAGCAACGATATAATTTTAGTTCACAAATTAGATTCAGTTGATGCAAGAATAACCAAAAAGAGAGTTTGTAATTTGTACTTTGTATAAAAGTAAACAATGCGGAAGTTAAAGATCTTAAAACAATCAATAAGAGAAAACCCAGGGTTAAAGCACTTTGAAAAATCGTACTATGTTATTGAATTTCATTCATTTACTTGCTTATCTTGGTTGTAGATTCGTAGGGTTAGTCGCATGATTATGGTTTCCCAACCTCTAAACCTTTACCTAAGTTGAACCTTACAACTACATCATTGAGCGGGGATGTAATCGTCCAGTTAAGTTCTTTAAGCTATCATCCTATATTTGAATCAAGTTTGGCTCCTAAGTACATCCCTGTCCTAGGTGCTAAGTTTAATTCTTTATTTCATGAAAGAATAAAAATTTAAACTTTGTTTATTCCCATGTTCTATCTCCCTATTCCCTCTCCCAAGTTCACAAGGTTGATAAAATATTTATTCAAAGGGTCGTGAATCCTTAAAATAGTTGTAACAAGAACAAACAAATAACCAATGATGATAAGAAAAGTTAAACGACTTCAATTCCAAACTATAATACTCATGTTCTTGGCTTTAACCTCAAAAAAGGGCATTTAGCGAAGCATAGTCATAATCATAATCACAAAATTATAATTAACGATTAAAAATATGAATGAACTAAATAAAATAATAAAAACCTAAAGAAGAAGTTGTAGCAGCCCCTTGATCTCCAAAATATGTTCAAGAGACATGTAAAAACGTGATATAACATGTATTTATAGTATAGGAGCAAGCCAATTCCATGTTGGACAAGAAAATCATTAGTTATTGACCCCAGGACTTAGTGGGGCATCACTTTGGCTATAACCCCACTCTAGGTGAGGTTGAGCCTTGGCTAGAACTCTGCTCCAGGCAAAGCTGCGCCCTACCCAAAGACCTGCTCCAGGTGGGGCGGCGCCTCAATATCGCCTTGAGCCTCTGGAAGTTGCTCTTCGAATTTTGGTTAAGTGTTGAGTCTCCCGTCTTGGTTCTTATTATTGTGGTGTCTTTCTGTAATGCCCCAAATCTGGTACCCAAAATGATACATGGTGCTTATGACCCCGAGGGACCACAAGCTAACCCATGACTAATATCTGTACCTGTACACTACATAATATACTTGTAGAATATGGAAAACATGAACAATAGGCCATAAGGTTCAACTGAATAGAATATCTGATAAATACTAACATCTATATAGGGTAACAAATACCCAAAACAACTAAAAGTTGAATCTAAAATCTGAACTAAATCTGAAAGCCTCTAAATAATGTCTGAAATAAGGAGTTGAAGGAACATGTCTACAACTAACTCTGTCTTGCAAAACTAAACTAAAATAATGAATGAAATAAAATAATATTGTCCTCGAATGGATGAGGACTCACTGCAACTCTGCGACAGGAATGTTACTACTAATCTAGAACTCGTGTCTCTGAACCTATAATGTAACATAAAATAAAGCACCATAGCGTAAATACGTCAGTACGACTGGGAGTACTGAGTATATGAGTGAGGTAGGATAAAGGCAAAAGGGTTTACATGCATGAACAATGATAACTGACTGATGGATATGAACGTAAGAGTACAAACATGCATACATAGTAACTAAATCGTGAATACATGATATCTGGATCTGTACGCTAATACATGGTTTACTATTAGCTAACATGACTGATACTGAAATTTTGATAACATAGATGACTGTGTCTGATATTCCTGAATCTAATGAAACTACCTGAGTTCTTTTACTGAGACTAGGACTAAAACTATGGGAGGTAGTTGCTTAACCGACATGCCCCAATAATGCATATAGCTAGGTTGGGGTGCAATCAACACCCAGACTAGAAGGGTGTCAATACCGCGCCATGGGTAAGGACAGCTGTGAGTGACCCTTAGCTACCAGGTACTCGAATGAGAATGGTGGGAATCCTAAACTGCCAGGTTAAGCCACCTCATCAACCCTAATCTGGCAGATTAAGATGTCTCAACCTACGTTGGCTACGTAGTTCTGGAGCACAAGGATGACTACTAAGAATCACACCTTAAATTGGAAGGTGTGTTCCCATTCTTCGATTTACTCAGTGCTAAATTCTACTCCCATCTGAAGAGAATGAACATGATTTAATTAGCGGTACATAGAATGAGTAACTGACTTCCGTTGACTAACGAAACAGTACTACTATCTGAGAATTTATTGAGATCATGAGATTTCTGAGATTTCCTGAGTCATATGACTGATTGAGTTCTATAGATCAAGGCTTGACAGATATTGTCGTGATAACGTGACATGGCTCTAGGCACACAACTATATTTTTTGGTACTAGTACCCCCAGGGATCGATGGAAGAAAACTCACACACATAACTGACTTGATCATAAAATGGAGTCCACAATTCACCATATCATAAGTAGCGGATTTCCCACTAAGCATAGTTCTCAACATCTTACGTATGGAAGGGAAATTCATACAATATGTGTATACTTGCATAGCTTCAATATCATGCTCAATCCATATCACAACAACGACGCATATCAATCACGTGGAATTCATGTGAAATCATAAAGCATAGAGCATGGACCTGTCATTTAAGCACTATTAAATCATGGGATATAAATTATATGATCCTAGGCCTTTTATCAAACACTTTGTATGCATTCTTTTAGCTTGGGTGTGTTTTCATGAATTTCCCCATTTTAAACCACATAAAGTTCATGGATTTCAACTAACGAACACATATACATCATGAAAACAAATTTAGATATCATCTTGAAACTTAAAAAATAATCATCAACATGTACATGGTCATATCACAACAAGACAATCCCAATATAATATTTGAAGCATAGTTCTTGAGCTCTATGAACGAAATGGATCTATAGATGAACACTACGCATACCTTAGATGGAAGATTCTTGATAATTGATGGAGAAATTTGCTTGAACTTGAATCCCCAGTTAAAAACCCTAATGTGTTCTTGAGAGGATTTTGAGTCATTCCGTGTTTATAGAATATATATAGGGGTGGAAAGATGACCCAAATACCCCTCTAGATGCGTCATATAATTTCTGTGAAAATTGCCCGATTTGGGCCCCTGGCACGATGTGGAGATATCACGTTGCCCCTCATTTATGACCTAGAAACTCACCGTGACGCACTGGAATCACGGAGAGACACTGGAAATTGACAAACGTTATTTTGTCTTACGGCGCGATGCGCCACTGACTAAAATGACACTGCTGAAACTTTAAATCGTTATAACTTTTTCACCGGGTGTTCGTTTTAGGCGAATTTGGTATCGATGGAAAGCTTATTCTATTCTCTTCAATTTGGAGGGTATAAATCTGCCAAAATATCACCTATAAACCAATTTATTCTCGTTCAAAGATGACCTATGTAAAATCACACATAAAAACTTGGTGGATTCAAAAGTTATTAGCTTGACTTACTCTAAGTGACTCTTATGAGCATAATTAACACATCATAAACTCTATTATCACTAGGATACTCATCCTAATTCATGTACTCCAATATGAATCACAGGATATGAGGTTTCATGAGTAGGAACAACGGTTCATTTTCTAGCTTAGAAATATACGGGGTATTACAATATCTCCCCCATGGAAACATTCATCTTCGACTGAGACTTACTGAAATGGGGATAGACGATAAAATGGAGTACATACAACACATACACTACTAGAACATGATCTCATGACATACATAATTGAAAAGCTAAACATATCATGCTGGACATGCATATCTGATGTATGAGTAACTGATTCATGAATGCATAACTGAGATTTCTGATAACTGGGTTCTCCCAATGAGAATGCATATTTGATGTATGATTATAGCCTAGACTGATACATGAAAGCATGAATGAATATGCAATGGTATTTGATACCATATTTGTGATGAAATGTGAGCATGAACTGAATACCAAGTTGTATAGAATACTGAATTGGAAACTGAATAAGCTTAAGGAGAACTGCTACCTTGATTTTGATCTGGATTGGTGGAGAAGAGGTGAGGATACTTGGTACGTATGTCTCTTTCTACTTCCCAAGTAGCTCCCTCAACAGACTGATTTTGCCAAATAACTTTGACTAGAGGGACTTCTTTGTTCCTCAATCTATGAGTCTAGTAGTCTACAATTTCGACCAGAATTTCCTCATAGAAGAGCCTATTCTGACTGTCAATGCTCTGAATAGGGACTACGACTGATGGATCACCTATACACTTCTTGAGCAAAGAGACCTGAAAGACTGGATGAACTGAGGCTAGATCTGGAAGGGACCGATATATCGGGGACTAAGCTACCTTTCCTAAGCGACTGAGACTCTTGAAGGGACCGATATATCGGGGACTAAGCTTTCCCTTCTTGCCGAACTGTTCACTCCCTTCATGGGGGAGATCTTTAGATAGACATAGTCATTGACCTTAGACTCAAGATCCATTCTATGAATATCAGCATACGACTTTCGTCGGCTCTGAGAAACCCGGAGTCTTTCTCAAATTAACTGGACTTTCTCTAAGGTGTCAAATACTAAGTCAGGCCCTATGACTGAGGCCTCACTAACTTCGAACCACCCGATTGGAGATCTGCACCTCCTACCATAGAGAGCTTCAAACGGAACCATTTTAATACTGGAATGATAGCAATTATTGTATGCAAACTAAATCAAAGGCAAGTGGTCATCCCAACTTTCCTTGAAATCAATTGTACACACCCTTAGCATATCTTCAAGAGTTTGAATAGTCCTTTCTGATTGACCATCTGTCTGAGGATGAAAAGCTGTACTGAGATGAACTTGGGTACTAAGACTCTTTTGGAATGCTTTCCAAAAGTGAGAGGTGAACTGGGTACCTCTGTCTGAGATGATAGATAATGGAACACTGTGTCATCTGACTAACTCCTTCATGTAGAGTTTGGCATAATCCTCAGCTGAATAAGAGGTATGGACTAGAAAAAAATGAGCAGACTTGGTCATTCTATCTACAATAACCCTAATTGAATTATGTTGATGACGAGTTTGAGGAAAACCCATCACGAAGTCTATGTTGACTTCTTCCCACTTCCAAGTAGGAATGGTGAACTTCTGTATCGATCCACTAGGTTTCTGATGCGCTATCTTAACCTGCTTACATGTAGGGCACTCAACCATAAATTCTGCCATATCTCTTCATCCCACTCCACCAATAGATCTCCCATAGGTTGCGGTACATCTTAGTGGCACCTGGATGAATAGAGTATCGCGCACCATGCACTTTTGCAAGAATTCACTACTTTAAATCATCTACACCTGGAACACAAAGATGACCCTAACAACGAATGACACCATCTCCCCCTTGGGAGAAAATATCTACTTTCTGATTCTGAGCTGACTCTTTCAGCTTGACAAGGCTAGGATCCCTATCTTCTTTTCTTTAACCTAGGAAACTAGAGATGACTTTGAACTATCCTGAACACATACACCACCCTCTGAAGAGTCGACTAATCGAACACCTAATCTGGTAAGCTGATGGATTTCCTAAACTATTTTTTTCTTGCTATCCTCATCTTGAGAAACACTACCCATGGAGATTCTACTGAGAGCGTTGGCCTTAATGTTGGCCTTTCCCAGATAATAAAGGATACTCATGTCATAATCTTTCAAAAGCTCTAACCACCTTCTCTGACGAAGATTGAGATCTTTCTGAGAAAAGACATATTGGATACTCTTATGATCTGTGAAGACATCTACATGAACTCTGTATAGATAATGCCTCCAAATCTTTAAGGAAAATACTATGGCTACCAAATCAAGATCATGACTAGGATAATTCTACTCATGGGGCTTTAGCTGCCTGGAGCCGTAGGCTATGACCTTACCATGCTGTATGAGAACCCAACCCAAACCTACAATGGATGCATCACAGTATACTACGAACCCATCTAAACCATCTAGAAGAGCTAAGACTGGAGCTCAGGTGAGTTGATTCTTCAATTCTTGAAAACTTTTCTCACAAGGATCTGACCACTGAAACTTGCCATTCTTGTGAGTCAATCTAGACATGGGGGATGCAATAGAAGAAAATCCCTCAACAAAATCCCTGTAATAGCTAGACAAACCCAAGAAACTCCTGATATCTAATGGAGAGATAGGGCGAGGCCAGTTTCTTACCGCTTCGGTCTTCTGAGGATATACTATAATGCCATCACCAAAAATAATATGACCAAGGAATGATACTGACCTTAGCCGAAAATTGCACTTACTAAATTTGGCGAATAGCTGGTGATCTCTGAGAGTCTGAATAACAATTCTGAGATGGTCTGAAAGATCACACTCTGTCCGGGAATAGACTAGGATATCATCTATGAAGACTATGATGAACATATCCAAGTACTGCTTTAACACACGGTTCATCAAGTCTATGAACACGGTTGGGGCATTGCTAAGACCAAAGGACATAACTACAAATTCAAAGGGACCATACCAAGTATGGAAAGCTGTCTTTGGGATGTCACATTCTCTAACTCTGAGCTGATGATAGCCTAATCTGAAGTCTTTCTTGGAGAAATAACTGGCACCCTAAAGTTGGTTAAACAAGTCATCTATTTTGGGAAGAGGATACATGTTCTTGGTCGTAACTTTGTTAAGCTGATGGTAATCAATACACATCCTGAGAAAACCATCTTTCTTGCACACGAATAAGACTAGTGTGCCCTACAGGGAAACGCAGGTCTAATGAATCCCTTATCTAAGAGATCCTTCAACTGATCCTTTAGTTCTTTGAGTGCTGCTGGTACCATTCTGTATGGAGGAATAAAAATAGGTTGAGTATCTGGATTGAGATCAATGTTGAAGTCCATTTCCCTTTCGGGAGGAATGCCTGGAAGATCTTCAGGAAAGACATCTGAATATTCGTTTGCCACTGGGACTGATTCAAAGCTAGAAGATTTGAAACCATAGTCTTTAACATGAACGAGATGATAAATACATCCCTTAGAAATTATTTTCATTGCTCAAAGGTAGGAAATAAGCAGACCCCTAAAAGATGAAGTACTACCCTTCTACTTTAGGATGGGCTCATTCGGGAACTGAAATTAAACTATCCAATTTTTACAGTCGACTGTGGCATAGTAGGAACGAAGCCAATCCATGCTGAGAATGATATCAAAGTCAATTATCTCTACCTTGACTAAATCTGCTGACGTGGCTTTATGAAATATCATAATCAGGTAGTTCTTGTATACCCATTGAGCTATGATGGTTTTACCCACTGGGGTAGAGACTGAAAAGGGCTCTGCTAAAATTTCAGGACCGATTCTAAAATCGCCTGCTATATAAGGAGTAACGAAAGACAAGGATGCACCTGGATCTAGCAAAGCGTAAACATGAATATGGAAAATCTGCAATGTACCAGTAACAACATCAAGAGAATTTTTTATATCTTGTCGGGTCTGAAGAGCATAGAGTCTATTTGGGCATTTCCCACTAGTAGCACTGGAAGTGTAACCCTACTGAGTTATGCGACCAGACTGGGCTGTGGAACGATTCTGCTAACCCTCTAGACCTGACTATGGACACTCTCTAATCCTATGGCCTTTCTTTCAACAACTGAAACAAACATCGCTACCAGCTCTACTGGTACCCTTGTGGTTCTTACCATAAGTATAACACAGGGGATTAGTTTGGGCACTGCTGAACGTGCCCTGAGACTTAGATATAGGTGCTTGATCTATGTTGCCTGTCTCTGAATTTAGGCATTGGGGCACTGGCGGAGGAAGAAGCTAGAACTGCCGGCTTAGGACAAAACTGCGAACGGTTTCCTTCTTCTGATTTGGGTTGAGCAAAACTAAAACTACCTGATCTTGCTCTCTTTTTCTGCCTCTCCTTGGTCCTAATCTTATGCTCTTCTATTTTCTGAGCATGGGTCATGAGCCTAGCTAAAGTCATATCACTGTTCTACATCATAGACCTATACTCATTTACCACACTATCATTCACTCCTAACACGACCTTGCTCATCTTAGCCGTGTTGTCTGCAAGCACATGAGGGGCATATCTGTCTAGATGAGTAAATCTATGAGAATACTCTTTAACTACCATATTTCCGTGCCTGAGGTTTTTGAACTCCAGAACTTTTGCCTCCCTTAGCTCTTGGGGAAAGAATCTTTATAAGAAAGCCGTGACAAATTCCTCCCACTCTATAGGACCTGCATCCTCTAACCTCTCAGACTTCCACTACTTCTACCAAGTATAAGACACATCTTTCAAAAGGTATACAGCTAACTCATCACTCTAACAAGAAGTAACTCCCATGCTGTCTATGACCTTCTGAACTTGGTCAATGAATTATTTAGGGTCTTTATCAGACTTAGACTCGAAGAAAGATAAAGGGTTCATTCGGGTAAAGTCCCGAATCCTAGAGTCGGTTGAGTTGGCCACTGGATTGGCCAGAATAACAGGTGGCCATTCATTTTAGGTAGCCACAGATTGAGCAAGTATGGTAAATGCGGCGCTAAACTCCGCTTGAGAAATATGTTCGCCCAAAGGATCTTCCAGCTGAGGAGCGGGCTGGTTTCTTCTCTTTGGAGGCATATTCTGAAATAAGAGAAGAACGAATTTCACTAAGAGTTTAACTTGAAATTATGCTCACTAGCAAGACATGAATACTGAAAGAGGGAAAACTGTTCCTAAAACATCTCATAGCCTCTTGCACATAAATGTGGTGCGCAACACACCCATGCACAACACTCTACTAGATGCGGCTTTAAGATTTCCTAGGACTCTATTGAACCTTAGTCTCTAATACCAAGTTTGTAATGCCCTAAATCTGGTACCAGGAATGATAGACGGTGTTTACGACCCTGAGGAACCATAACCTAACCCATGATAGATATCTATACCTGTACACTACATAATATACTTATAAAATACAGAAAACATGAACAATAGGCCATAAGGTTCAACTGAATAGAATATCTGATAAATAATAACATCCATATAGGGTAAAAAATACCCAAAACAACTGAAAGCTGAATTTAAAATCTGAACTAAATTTGTAAGCCTCTAAATACTATCTGAAATAAGGAGTTCAAGGAACATGTCTCCAACTAACTCTGTCTAGCAAAACTGAACTGAAATAATGAATGAAATAAAATAATATCATTATCGAATGGATGAGGACTCACTGCAACTCTACGATTGGAATGCTACTACTAATCTGGAACTCGTATCTCTAAACCTATGATGTAACATGAAAGAAAGCACCATAGCAAAAATGCGTCAGTATGACTGGGAGTACTGAGTATACGAGTGAGGTAGGCCAAATGCAAAAGGGTTTACATGCATGAATAATGCTAACTAACTAACTGATAAGAAATAAGAGTACAAACATGCATACATAGTAACTAAAATCGTAAATACATGATATTTGGATCTGTATGCTAATACATGGTTTACTGTTATCTAACATGACTGATACTAAAATTTTGATAACATAAATGAGTGTTTCTGACAATCCTAAATCTGATGGAACTTCCAATGATTTTTTATAGAGACTGGGACTGAAATTGTGGGAGGTAGTTTCTTCACCGACATGACCTAATAATGCATATAGCTAGGATGGGGTCCAATAACTGCCCTGACTGGAAAGGTTTCAATATCGCGCCACTAGTAAGGATAGTTGTGACTGACCCTTAGGTGGCAGGTACTCTAATGAGAATGGTGGAAATCCTAAACTTATAGGTTAAGCCACCTCATCAACCCTAATCTGAAAGGTTAAGATATCTCAACCTACGCTGGCTATGTACTTCAGGAACACAAGGGTGACTACTAAGAATCACACCCTAAACTGGCAGGTGAGTTCCTATCCTTGGGTTCACTCGGTGCTAACTTCTACTCCCAACTAAAGAGACTAAACATAATTTAACTGGTTGTACATGGAATGAGTAATTGACTTCCGTTGACTGACGAAATAGTACAACTATCTGAGAATTTGTTGAGATCATGAGATTTCTGAGATTTCTTGAGTCACATGACTGACTGAGTTCTATAGATCATGGCTTGACTGAGATTGTCATTATAACATGACATGGATATAGGAACATAGCTATACTTTTTGGGTACTAGTACCCCTAGGGCTCGATGAAAGAAAACTCACACACATAACTGACTTGATCATAAAATGGACCACAATTCACCATATCATAAGTAGGGGATTTCACACTAAGCATAGTTCTCAATATCTTACGTATGGAAGGGAAATTCATACAACATATGTATACTTGCATAGCTTCAATACCATTCTCAATCCATATCACAATAACGACGCATATCAATCACGTGAAATTCATGTGAAATCATAAAGCATAGAGTATGGACTTTTCATTTAAGCACTATTAAATCATGGAACATAAATTCTATCATCCTAGGACTTTTATCAAACACTTTGCATGCATTCTTTTAGGTTGGGTGTGTTTTCATGAATTTCCCCATTTTAAACCACATAAAGTTCATGGATTTCAACTAACGAACATATATACATCATGAAAACACCTTTAGATATCATCTTGAAACTTAAACAACAATCATCAACATGTACATGGTCGTATCACAAAAAGACAATCACAATATAATATTTAAAACATGGTTCTTTAGCTCTATGAACAAAATAGATCCATAGATAAACACTACACATACCTTAGATGAAAGATTCATGATGATTGATGGAGAAATTTGCTTGAACTTGAATCCCCAATTGAAAACCCTAATGTGTTCTTAAGAGGATTTTACGAGAAAGAGTATGTTTTGGTGAAATAACGCTTAATTCCATATTTATGTAATATATATAGAGGTGGAAAGATGACCCAAATACCCCTCTAGATGCGTCATTTAATTTCTGTTAAAATTGCCCGGTTTGGGCCCACAGCGCGATGTGGAGATATCGCATTGCCCTTCGTTTATGACTTGGAAACTCACCGCGATGTGGTGGAATTGCAGAGAGACACTGGAAATTGACAAATGTCATTTTGGCTTATGGCGCGACGCGCCACAACTGAAATGACGCTACTAAAACTTTAAATCACCCTAACTTCTTCATCGGGTACCCGTTTTAGGAGAATTTGGTATTGACGAAAAGCTTATTAAATTCTATTCAATTTGTAGGGTATAAATCTTCCAAAATACCACCTATAAATCAAGTTATTATCGTTCAAATATGACCTATATTAAATCACATACGAAAACTTTATGGATTCAAAAGTTCTCAGTTTGGCTTACTCTAAGTGACTCTTATGAACATGATTAACACATCATAAGCTCTATTATTACTGGAATACTCATCCTAATTCATGTACTCCAATATGAATCAAAGGATAGGAGGTTTCATATGTAGGAACAACGGTTTATTTTCTAGATTAGAAATATATGGGGTATTACACCTTCCCATGGATTTAAAGCCTTCTTATCATTAAAATATCATCATATTCAGCTCCTAAATAATCCTACAAACTCACACCAAAAGAATTAGTAGAGAAACACCACACTACATCCGTAACGACAAATCAAAATAAGAGCTAAGCTAGGCTAGTTCATGTTAATCTTCAACTTATTGTTCCAGCTATGAACTCACTCTAATTGAAATTTTCTCACTACAAAAAAGTTATTCCACTCATACTAGCACATTTAAAATATTTGGAACACATTAAACACCATAGAATCCAATGAGATCAACTAGACAACCACCTAGCTCAAGCTAGTAACACTAGTTTTCCGGATTGAACTCTAATTGGAACTTTTAGGTACAAACTTATTTGGAATTCACTTTGAAAATTACAAACACATTATTTAACACTTTGATACACATTTATGTCATTATCAACCCATATATCATACGAATCATCCTCAAAACAAGACTAAAAAGGCTAGAATAGTGATGCTATAATGTATAAATACACCCAACATCACTAATATTAATATGGTTGTGGCATGATATGCATATATGTGAAAAAGAACCAGTTTCTAGTTTCTGGAATTAGCACAATACATGTATGTATGTTGAATGTACGTATGTTGAATTTGCACACTGAATTTCGGTTTTCTGGTTTCTCGTTTGTGGAATTTGCACAATGCATGTATGTATGTTTAATGCATGTATGTTGAATTTGCACACTAAATTTCTGATTTATGGTTTCATGCTAATATCAATAGCAATGTATGTATATTGAATTTTCACACTGAAATTCCACTCTGATCCAATTTTCTGGTAGGCACAGTTGCATTAGATTAGAGCTATGCAGTTTTTTGGTTCCATAGTTGCATTTTATTTTAGCCAAGTTTTGAAAAGGAATTGCATGTAGTGTGTACTATGTGAGTTGCATTGTCAATGAAAAACTACTAGTTTTGGCTTTTCTAGTAGGAACAATATTGAATTCTCACATTGATCCAATTTTATCCCCTGTAAATGTAAGGCTACATTGTTGTATCCCTTGCAAATTCAGTTTTATCCCCTACAAATGAGAGGCCACATTCTGTTATCCCCTGCAAATCTAGGTTTTTCCTAGGCACAATGTCATATTTTTATCCTGTTTAATTAAGATCCTAGTGAAGAATTATATATATATTACCATATCGACAGGGTTGTTTAAGATATCACCAATAGCAACATATGTGTTTCCATAAAAAAAAATGGTTTCAGGGTATATACCATTAAAACTACCAAGCATCTAGTTTGCATAATGTTGACGAGTGACCTGAGGCCCTCATTAAAACTACCAAGCATCTAGTTTACATAATCAACACATCTTCATGGTTTATATATATTACCAGATCTAGCAGGGTTATTTGAGGCTTAATTATCATAAGTCATCTTACATAATGATTAACAAGGAGGTTGGCAAATTATTGGGGATTAGTTGATACTAAAAGTATAAATGCAAGGCATAAAATAGTTGTTTATGTAATCATTGACGCATTGATTCCAAACACCATCGCTGATATTAACCATGACAGGTAATTATTTAAATAATCGGGACTCATCATCACTATTAATTGTATAAATGGAAGGCATAAGATAGTTGTTTATGTGTTTCTAGGACTGCCCAACAATATTAATTGCATTACTAAATAACTATGTGTTTGTAATATTTTTGTTCCTATGTTAATTAGGTTTCACCATGCCTCCATTTCATAGACCTAAAGTCTGATCACTTATTTGGAGTCACTATGAAATGCTTGAAGAAGATGATGACAGATGGTGCAACGTAAGGTGTGTTCATCATGGTAATGTTTATAATTAAATGCAGAAAATTGGGATAGGCTATTTACAGAAGCATGTTGAGTATTGTATGGATAAGATGGCGAAATGTTGGACTCGCATTAGGATTGAGTAGTTATTAGTACTATGTTTGGAGTTTGAACTTAGTTATTAAATTGTGTGACAATTTGAAATGTTCGTATTTCATTTTGGATGCAAACTACAAAGTGCAGACTACTACTAGTCATGTGCTGATTTGTGATTTTGCTTGGACATTGTGTGACTGTGACATTATATTTTGCTTGGACTTTTTAGTTTTCATGGATAAAATTTATGTTCAAGTATCATTCTAATTTAGATGCCCAGAAAGTTAAACATTGTTGGATTTATTATTGTTTTTGCTGGAACAATGATGTATGGTTAGTCTAGAGTTGCGCAGATTTTTCTAGTGGCCTAAACTTTAAATTATACTAATGTTAATAGTTAACCCGATAACCGAACCGATAACAATCAAAGATCGATAAAGTGATAATTGATTAACCCAAATCTTAATGGTTGTTTAATGGTTTGGCATGTATACAAACCAATAATGAATAAGCAAAACTGATAACTTTTATAACCGAACCGAATCGGCCGATATGCAGCCCTAGATTGCTCTAGTATTTAATTTTTTCGAAGGGAAAAAATTTATGTTATTTGTCTTCAGAAAAATCCTTTTATAAATCCAAAGGGTCACAACTTTTCATATGGTTGTGTGACAATGCTCAACTTACATGTCAATTTAGTGCAAGACGATCGTCATCAATATATTTACCCAACTTTGGAGTCGGGGTCGAATCCATCGGGAACAATGTGAGTGGTGATTAAACTAGTTTGAAACTAAAGCTACAAGTTAAATTCAAACAAATGATATGATAAGATAAAATGGGGGGTTTAGATTTAACAAGTTGTTGTTTTTTAATTTACTTTCGGTGTTTGTAAAGCAAGAGTTTATAAAATAACCAGAATTATGTTCACTAGGGCTTTCAATACATGATAGATGCTAAAAGTTGTTCAAGATTCTCAGGGTGGGTAAAATAACAAGCTATCTTTATCGATGTTATACTTAAATGTCTCTCAACCTACTTAAGCGTTTAATTCCCTAATCCTCTCGGACTTAGGGAATTTCTATTTACTGCCCAGATTTTACCTCAGATTAACCAACCTTGTTATAGCGTTGATTATTAAACGAAATATTTTCGAGTCCCTGTTGATAATTAACTTCTTACTATATTTGATTTCTTTCTCAAGAAAATCAAAGCAGGTGTGTCTACTGTTTGCAACCAACAGACGTTAATTAAAACTTCAGAATTATCAAGAAATCCAACCACTTGTTGAATCTTGAATACTTAGCACCTTATCATGACCTAACCCTAGGTCTCATGACTCAGGTTAATGGAGTTTACCCAATCATTATGTAGCGAATGAAAAACATAATAGAATTCATGGTTTGAAAGATAAACTTACAGATATGAATAATAACTAGTGAATCACAGATTAGATCACAAAGGAAAAATCCCAAAATACTGATTATAATCTCTCAAAACTAGTTATGTTGTTAAAGTCATGAAGTAAAGAGAGAAAATATCAAAATATGTTGTCCAAAACTCAATGTGCGAAATAATAATAATAATAATAATAATAATAATAATAATAATAATAATAATAATGTCTAGAAAATCCTAAAACAAAGCTTTAAATACTTTACCCTAAATAAGGAAATAAATTAATAAAAATCAGAAATCCTTCGGATTAGCCGACGACATTTGTGATAGCTTTTCAGGAAGCTGACGACTTATCACAAATGTCATTAGCTTCTTCTTCAGTTTTGGCTCTTCCTACTTAAGGTTGACGACAAACTTCATAACCTATCATCTACGTGACGGCCTATCACAAAATGTCGTGAAGGCTTTGCTTCAGTTCTCCTTGGCTTCCTTAGGCTGACAACATTCTTAATAACTTATCAGACCCTTGACGGCTTATCACAAATATCGTCACAACTTCTACTTTAGGACAATTCTCTGTCTACTAATGACGACCAACCAGATAGCTTATCACAGGGCTGACGACTTATCACAAATGTCGTCAGCCACACTTGTCTTTAGATTTCTTCAAATTTCAACTTTTTTGCTTCATTTCATGTTGGTTCTCTATTATATCAGCTTAAACTACAAAATCAAACATAAAATAATAAAAAATAACTAAAGTTACTCAAGACCTTGTAATTATTTAGAGTTAAAAGGCTCAAATGTGTTAGCATATGCTTACACATCATTCTGTCTCTTTTCTTTTTATTTATAAAGTAAATATATAACTAATATATATTATGTATTAATTCATAAATATTGATTCATATTGACCCACATAGGTGACCCAATCCAATTTCTTCATCTCCCACTCACACATAGTGAGTCAACTCTCATTCCTATTTTATAACATTCATACTTAATGACTAAATCGGGTGACCAGTGAATACTTCGAGAGATTCATTTCTATACATCTGTTAGGAATGCACAACATCTCGATCAATGAAACTTAGAGTAGTTTATAGTATGCAGTACCCTAGGTCATTTATCACATTTATATTTCTCATCATCTCTTTTTCTTAATTTTGAATTTTCATTATGTACTTGTCTCACTGACAAACATAAAGGATGTCATTGAACACAACTAATGTGATAATATCCAATGATATTTTGCATTTCATGAATCTCTTAATCCCAAGTGATATACTTTCCTAGAAATGTCCCGTCAGACCGAATCAACCATGATCTCTTGACAACATACTAAGATAGCAAACACCAAATTAAATTTCAAGAAACTGATTATATTCATGAGGGTACAATGTGAAAAATTACGTATAATTTTCAGCATTTCACGTGATAGCAAGTAGAGACTAACCTCGTACCGCCCTTATGTGTCAATATATGTAAATATGGTATGAAACTAGTATTACAGTATTAACTAATTTTTCATGGAGCGTATGTCTTTTATAAAATTAAATATTGTGCAGATGGTAGTCCAGACAACTCATACCTAACTTTGAGTTCACAAATCTACTCAATCATTTTATTCTTCAGAACTCACATCTGGCATTAGAAATAGACTGACTCATTTTAATCATATATAATTAAACACAATCTAACAAACGACATTCTGATTATAAAATTTCATATCTCTTTTATCATTACTTCTTATAATAATAAGTTTATAGCTGTCTCATCTCTACTTATCACTTCGCCAATAAAGGTGAATGTCTGTGTGAATAGGCTAATTTTTTTTATGTCTCACATAATTTGTATACTCCAAAATTTATATACACATATATATATATATATATATATATATATATATATATATATATGAACCCACAAGAATGAAAAATTAGCACAAACAAACATTAACTTCAATAATGTGAATTTACATAAATATAATTGAAAAAAATATAAAAACATCAGCATCTACGTAATCCAATGACTTTTACATGTCTTTCATAAGTATCAAATTTTATGGATATTTTTTAAGGGATTTGTTTTCATTTGATGCGTAGATAAGTATTTCACTTTCACTTTCTTTTTTACAATCATGTCTCTTACAAAATAATACTTTTGTCAATATATTTATTTTTCTATGACATTTTGGATCCTTTGTATAGGCTACTGCAACCTGACTAACATAATTGATTATGACAGGTTCAACAACATTATTATACACATCCAAGTGGACAACGTTTAAGCCAAACAGCTTCTTGCACAGTGGATAAAACTACTACAACTTCAGCTTTTATCGTTGATAAGGCTATACATGATTGCTTTTTTATACTCCATGATATGACTCCATTTTTAAGGAAGAATGCATATCCAGAGGTGGACTTTCTCTTATTTAAATCTCCTCCCCAATCAACATCAGTGTAGCCTTTGAATTGTAGATCATTTCCTTGATAATATAAGGAATAATCGACTCTTCCTTTAAGATACCTCAATATTATTTTAATTATTTTTTAATGTTGGATTCATGGGTCAAAATGATATCTACTAACTAACCTAATGGCATAAGAGACATCAGGTCTAGTACACATCATAGCATACACTAGACTTCTGATTGTGTTGGCATAAGAAACCATTCTTATTTGTTCTTTTTTTGTAGAGTCTGAGAGAACGTCCTTTGATTTAAAGCTTCACATTTAGAAACTGGAGTATTTATGAATTTACAATCTTGTATATTAAAGCATTAAAGAACTTTCTTAATGTAAGGTTCTTGTGAAAGAGATAACATTTTCTTCCAATGATCTCTTAAAATCTTAATTGCCCGAGAATATGACATTTTACCCATACCTTTAATTTCAAAAGTTGATGATAACCACTTGTTAATTTCTTTTACATATCTGATATCACTTGCAGCTATAAGTATGTCATCTATATACAATAATAAAATCTCAAACTTATTATTAAATCTTTTGATGCATACACAATGATCTTCATGAATCATAACAAAATATTATGATATATCACATTGCAAAAATGTAAGTACCATAGTCCTGAAGATGGTTTAAGTCCATAATCGACTTTTGAAGTGGGCATACTTTATTTTCTTTGTATTTTTCATGAAACTTACAGGTTGTTCCATACAAATTTCTTCTTCTAATTTTTCATTGAGAAATTTATTTTTCACATGCATTTGATGCAATTCAAGATCCAACATAGTCACTATAGAATAAATTAATCTTATCAAAGTAAAGCGTACAACAGGTGAAAAATTTTATTCACAATCAATTCCTTCCTGTTGTGTGTATCCTTTAACTACTAAGGGGGATATAAATCTTTCAATACTATCATCTGCCTTATTCTTGATTTTGTAAATGCACTTATTTTCAATAGCTTTTCGGCCTATAGGTAGATCAGCTAATTATTACACTTGGTTAGATTTCATTGACTTCATCTCCTTTTCTATTGCTTTAATCATCTTTTAGTGGGCCATGTAAGAGACTCATTTATGTTTCTTAACTCTTCATCAACTAGAATAACTATAAATGTTTTTCTTCGATCTCAAATCGATGATGAAAATTTTGTGGATGACTTATTTGTCGAGGTTGAGAGTGACAAATTAATTTATTAATCGATAAGTTACTCCCACTCTAACTAGTAATATTACTAAGATTTGTGAAAATAGAAATTGATTCATTATCATCAACATGACTCCCACTAAAATTCATTAAAATATTGATAGCAAAAGTGATCTAATCCTTAGTTTCATAAAGAGATAAGTGTTGACCTATCTCGTCCTACTTTGAAAATTCATTCTCTATGAATGTACATTAGGTGACTCAACTTCAGTTATACTGCCATTATTTTGTTCATCTATGAACACATAACCCTTAGACTATTCAGAATATCTTGTAAAGATACACTTCTTTCCCTTTGGACCTAATCTTTTCTGTTGGGAAGAAGGGTTATGAATAAAAGCAGCATAATCACATGGCTTTAAAATGCTTAAATCGGGCTTTTATTTAGTCCATAACTCATATAGTGTAGTTATAACTAATTTTGAAGGGATACGATTATGTACAAATGCAGCAGTGAGCAATGCATCACCTCAATAAGTGACTGGCAATTTTGCTTGCGCCATTATTAACTTAACCATTTCTTACAAAGTTCTATTTTATCGCTCTACAATACCATTTTATTGTGGGGCGTAAGGAGTAATTAATTATTCTTGATTTTCTTTTTAATTACACAATTGTTTGAACTCATCAAACAAATTCTCTCATCCTTGATTGGTTCTAAGAGCTTTAATTTTTCTATCCAATTGATTCTCAACTAAGTTCATAATCCAAGCTTCAGATTTGTGAGAAATCAAATATACATAACCAAATTGAATAGAATCATCAATAAAAATGATGAAGTAAATAGCACCATATCTTACCCTTACATTTATTGGGCCATAAATATCAGAATAAATTAATTGCAACGGAGTACCAAATCTTGTGCCTTTTCCAAATGATTTGCTTGAAGTTTTTCCAGCTAGGCAATATTCACAAAGAAATAATTCTACCTTATCTATAGTGCCAAAAAGACTTTCTTTAGGCAAGTGACTCATTCTTTGCTGATCAATATGGACAAACCTATCATGCCATGTGTTTATATCATTCTCATAATTAGAAGTTGATGTAAATAAGTAAAAACTAATATTATTATTATTATTATTATTATTGAGACTTTGAAAAACGTCCAAAATAAAAAATCAATCATAAAAATAACCAATGTCATATTTTATCTTGGCCAAGTATAAATTCATACCATGATTAAAAAGAAAAAATTAAATTCTAACTTAATCGACATTCTGACAGAGACTAAATTTTGACATATTATTGTGGTAAATGGTACATCATATAGATATAGATTTTGGGCACCATGTATTTCAAGTTTACAAGTACCAATTTTCGTTACCTCCTCTCTAGAGTTATTTCCTACATACACCCATGGTATCATTTTTTTTGCCTCCTCCCTAGAATTATTTCCTACATACACTTATCTAGATTTCTGTGGAATTCATCAAAAATCTGCAAAAGTATCTCTATCTGTCGCTATGTGCTCGGTGGCTACTGAGTCTACAATCCATATAGGAAATGATTCAGTTAGAAAAGCAAAACAAGAAATATTTGCATCACTATGTAAATTATTAATAAGGTCATGTGCGTTTTTAGGCTCAGAATAATCATGAGCAAAGTGTCCCTTGTTCTCACAGTTATAGCACCTGAATTTAGCCATGTTCACCTTTTTTTTGGAGCAAAAATATTTTTCTCTCCTTGTTGATTTTCTTAGGCTTCTTTGGGTCTTTTTTTTTCTTCTTTTGAGAAAATTTACCACACTTGTGTTTGTTATCATGTCCACATTTTGGATCTAAACTTGTCATATACATATTTTTAGCGGCATTAACTACTTCAAGATGCTCTTCCTCGAGTTACAAATGACGCTTAGCATATTTCATAGTTTTGATGCTAACATTGTGGTTTAAGTCCAGTTTCATGTTTTTGAGGTTTGGGATAGGGAGATAATCACAACATGGAGTTGTTACTCTTCAGTCAACGCATGACCAATATTTTTTAGTCTATTCACCATGTTTGACATGTGGTGTAGATGCTTACGCATATGATCAAGATGTTTTTTATAAGTATCAAACTTAATAGTAAGAGCCCGTAATTTAGCAACTGACATAAGATCAAACTTTTCTTTAATTATCAATCACATTTTGTCATGGTCCGAATCAGGGCCTGGCTATAACGGGCATCACAAGTTCCATGTGGACTGGAGATCACGCCCTGTAACTAACAAAACCAATTACAACATCTCCTAATATCGGATGAATTCCAAACATATAACAAGATAGCATGCAACAAGCTTAAAGAAAGTTAAAACAAGTCTATAATCGATGATCGATGATCGGCCAAACAATCGATCAACACCACCCAATATCCACAGTAATCCAATCAAAGCCTTCTAAACAAAAGACCAAATTCATTCTTGGTTGGGACATGTCCCTGACTCTGACAGATGACAATAAGAATAAAAATAATAATGTTAATGATGATGAAATTAGCTATCAACTCAAATCTAAGAATGAAAGCAGGTGAAATGCCTAAGCCTTTCAGGGGATGGAAGCTCACCACTTCACCACAACACCACGAACCAATGGACTGAACTGATCAACCTAACTCTGTACAGGAAAAGTAAAAGAAGCTCCAGTGCCAACATCATGTGGGGATATAGAATTCAGATATGGTTAGTAGGTGAATACTAGCATGTAACTCAGTGATAAGGATAACATAATTCCATGATCAACAGTTCAAAATCAGTCAAAATTAATGCACATAATCAAATACATATACGTATAGATATATCACATGTCGGTATAGGTAACAAGGCTTAACATATACTTTAAAACTTCAGCCTGGATTTTGTAGCTCAATTGTCATAACATATACGCATGGGTTACATGGGCCCCGACTCTAACCCGTTGTCGGACCCTAGCACATGTAGCTACACAACTAGAGAATAATCTCATATATATGTATGGAAGACTCGAACCTCCCAATCATATACTAAGGTGACTTAACCATCTGATCATGTAATGATATGCGGGGGACTCAAACCTCCCTAATTATGTAATAATAATGAGGGGGACTCGAACCTCCCTGGTCACTTTGACCCCCCACATCGGCAAATGCAGTTTTTAGTATCAGTCACTCGAACCTCCACTTTCACAACTCAGCTACACAACCCTCATTAAAGCTCAATTAAAACTTTCATCACACATTTCCATTCTTTGAACCACATTTAACATTAAGGCATATATTGTTGGTATCGTCATACCAACTACACTTTCAAGGTATAAACAATATGCCAAAACAATTACATCACTTGGGAGAATTCACAATCCCCTTGGTTTAATTTTACATATTCTCTCATTTTTCATAACTAAAACCCAATTTCATAATATAAGGTTGGGGTCATAACTACTTTAAAAGTCATAAGTTTGGAAGAATCACAATTCCCTAATTCATTCACCATACCCATACACCCATAAGTTCAAGACAATAATTAAAGCATAAAAAATCATATGTAAACTATGGGAAAACATTATTCAACAGCAAACATTTAAAACCGCCAACCCCTTGTTTCAAAATCGATATAAATATCTCATGAACAATACTTTAAACAACATGTTTTGGATAAATTAACAATGAACGAAGAGTAACATTCCTGAAATAGCAAGTTTCAGAAAAGGAATTCAACCCTTAAGCCTTTGGATGACCTACTTTTTGGAAACCCTAAGTATGGCTGCTTGAGAGAATTGAAGAGAGCTTTTTAAAAGTATTTTAGTGAGTTAACAATGCTAATGAGGTCCCTAATAGAGTTTTATGTCATGGATTACAATTGGGTTAAAGGGAAAATGTCCAAAGTGCCCTCAATGAAAAGACTAAAAAAATTAGCTTAAGTGACTACAGGTCACTATATGACTCGTATATCCACATTACGACTTAGCACCCTGAGTCCTAACCAAGACAATCCCTGAGACACCCACTCACTGTTGACCCTATGACTCAACTGGTACCACTCGTTATGGGACCCTACTACTCAGAGAATCCAATCGTAATCAACATAAAACACAATTGGATGAACATTAGACATCCTACGATTTGCACCCAACGACTCATAAAAAGTCTTTATGACTTATAGTGAGCTACTCATACTCAGAGAAGAACTTTCCCACTTAATTTATTATTTGGTTATGATTTGATCCCAATGACTCTTAATGGGTTTTTATGACTCATGTACCCAAGGCATACTGAGGATAATAACTCAAACACCATTCACTGGACACCTTACAACTAGTGTCTCCTGACCCGTCAAGACACCCTATGACCATAGAGTGAGCCAGAGTCAGGACAGTGAGGATAAAATTACTGAAAGTTTCAAAGACCAAAATCCTGCGGTGTTACATACTCTCCCTTAGGATCATTTAGCTTCGAATGGTAGGGCAGGGTATTTATTAAAACGATTTGACTCCACATACCCCTACTCTTACTTTTAACAAAGACAGAAAATAAAGATGCCAAAGAAATCACCATTTCCTCTAAAAAAAAGTTAGAAAACAATGATTTTAAGGAATACACATACCTCAAGCACTATTATCCAAAATGGGAAACAAGAACGGATACTTGGCTTCATGTCCTTTTCAGCTTCGCAAGTAGCTTCATCAACCTTTTGGTTCCTCCAAATAACTTTTACCAAAGCCACCTCCTTTGTTCGTAACCGACGGACTTGCCACTCCAAGATCTCAATCGAGACCTCCTCGTAGGTCAAGGAATCCGAAATAACTATCTCCTCCAAAGAAAAAAGCATTGTAGGATCACCCATGCATTTCCTCAACATCAAAATATGAAACACTGGATGAATGGAGATCTAACTAGAAGGCAACTCCAATTCATAAGCGACCATTCAAACCCTCTTCACAATAAAGTATGGAATGACATAATGGGGACTGCGCTTTCCCTTCTTACCAAATCACATCACTCCTTTCGTGGGTGACAATTTTAAGAACACCAAATCACCAACACTAAGCTCCAACTCCATTTGCCTTACATCCGCGAAGGACTTTTGGCAACTTTGGGTGGCCTTAAGTCTATCCCGAATCACCTTAACCTTCTCCATGGCTTGGTGAACCAGATCCAAACCAAATAACTTATTCTCACCAACCTCAAACCACCCAATAGGAGATCTACACGTCCTACCATATAAGGCCTCAAACAAAGCCATACCAATGCTAGAGTGATAATTGTTGTTGTAAGCAAACTTAGAGCTGTCAATATGGGATTGGACCGTGAGGCCGGCCTAATACAACCCTTTAATTCAATGGGTTTGGGCTAATTTTTTTAGCCCATTTAGAAACGAGGCTTATAATCCCAGCCTCACTTGGCACGTCGGCTTCAGAGGCCTAACCCGTCAGCCTTAATAGGCCAGCCTATGGGCTGGGGACATTAAAACTAATTATTAAATATTTTTAAGTTGGCCATTTATTTATTAGGAATTAGAATTTTGTCAATATTTTCTAACTAGCTAATTATTTTTTTATCCATTCTTGGTTGATACTAATTTTTTGAAAGTTCATAGTGTGTGTTTAAAATTACCGGCAAGCTGTTTTTAGTTGTGAACTTCAAAAAGTTTCTTTTACTCGTGATGGTTTAGTAGTTTTTGCCTTTGCTTAATGCAATATTTTGTTCTTTAAATTTAGACTCTCTTCTGTTATAATCTTGCTTCTTTTATGTAGATACTTTGTGTATTTCTATATTTATTATCTTAACCATATTAGAATTTTTCTATGGAATTTGTAGCTAGTCATTATTTTTTTGCTTATTATAGTAAATGCCATGACCTAATTACAGATAAGGGGTCATTTGGTGTGAGGTATAAGGATAAATAGTCCAAGATAAAATTAATGACTATTTTATTCCATGTTTGGTGTGAGGTATTAGTTAGTATCGGCATTATTTATCGCACCATTTACACAACAGTGATGAGATAAATTATTTGTATACATAATAGAATAACTAATTCTGAGATTAATTATCCCAAAATAACTCTTTCCTTACCTAACGACCTTTCAAGATATTAGTAAGATGACCTTAACATTCTAAAAACTAGTAGGAGGCATACTAAAGTGAAACCATAAAAGTTGGTGATAGTCTAGTACTTACAATATTTTTATTTATCATGTTTCGGGTTGCTTTTATTTTTTCTGAAGGGTTAACCCATCCCAACCTACAGCCCGCTTAGGGATGGGTTGGGCCACAATTTTAAAGGCTCTTTGGTTAAAAAGGCTAGCCCATTCTAGCCTATTTAATTCTCTAGCCCGCTAGGGTTGGGTTGGGTTGGGTTGGGCCAACCCATTTTGATAGCTCTATCCAATAGAGGTAAGTGGTCAACCCAACTACCACCATGATCAAACACATAAGTCCGAAGCATATCTTCAAAAACCTTAATTGTCCTTTTCGGTTGCCTATCCATCTGTGAGTGGAAAGCAGTACTAAGGGCCACCTTAGTCCCAAAACCTCATTGGAAAAACCTCCAAAAGTGAGATCAAAATTGAGTACCTTGATCATATATGATGGAGACTAGAGTACCACGCAACTTAATAATCTCACCAATGAACAACTTAGTATAATTATCAAAAGAGAAATTAGTCCTTACTGGCAAGAAGTGAGCAGACTTAGTCATCCTATTCACAATGACCCAAATCGAATCAAACTGCTGGAGAGACTGCTGAAGAACAATAACAAAATTAATATTAATTATCTCCCATTTCCATACTGAAAGTTTAATCTCTTACGTCAATCTGTCGGGCCTCAAGTGTTTCACATTCACCTGCTAAAACACCATGCAATTAGCCAGAAAATTGGCTACATATCGCTTCATATTATTCCACCAATAAATTTCATTAGCGTTATAGTATATCTTCGTCAAACCAAGATGAACAATATAACACGACTCACGAGCTTCAGCCAAAATTCTTTTTCGCAACCTATCAACATCGGGAATAAATAATCTACCTTGGTACCTCAAGATACTATTACCTCTAATTTTGAAAATCATCACCTTCTGTGGATCCACCACTGTCATGACGCGATTTCCTTAGGTCATGATGGCGCCTACCATAAACCACCAGTAGGCAAGCCAACCCATAGTTGGAAATGGCTAGTGACGAACTTCTCAATAAAATAAGGGAAAGAATGCAGAATATATGAAATAAAGATCAATACATTGATGAATCCCAAAACCTAGTGATATTAGTACAAGAGCTTCTAATATAAACAAAGTACAAAAGTGAAATATCAAGAGAAATACAATGATACAATTTATCTCGAAATACAACTTTGACACTAGTCTAATACATAAGAGAGAGGTAAGTAATGCTCCGAACGTTAGGAGCTCACTCTAAGTCTCTAAACTAGGGCTGCTCCTCACGATGCACACATCAACGGCGATAACCTGTACTATGATTTGTACACTCTAGTAGAGTAGTATGAGTACCAAATGAGTGGTACTCAGTAAGTAACTACCAACTAATCTCCAAAGGTAAAGCAGATATAAACAGAATGGAAACTACACCCAAGAGTCCAAAAATCATATAACAAGTCAATGTGAATAATAAGGGATAACTATCATGTTCAAGTCCAAGAGTCTAACTTAATAAGACTAAGGAAGTGACAAGGGTAAACTATCCTATTCCAGCCACATTCAACAAACGATAATGTTTTACCGTATATCCTAGGAGAATATACGAATGAAGGGAGAAAGAAAGATATATAGAAATATACAAAGCAAAGAAACGCATATACAATAAGAGCACTGAAGAAAGGGATATACGATAATGCAAAAGCTTCATATATCGAGATTTATATATATACAAATGCATACAAATATATGCATAAGGTCGACTGAAAGCATAACCTAGATCATCATATCCTCGTTTAAATACCTCATTAACATACTATCGGGATTTAATACTATCAAACTCAGTATTTCCAATCCACATGGCTTGACATGATATAATTGTTCATAATAGTGCATTCATAAGATAGAAGAGGTTGAAGACATACCTCGAATCCCGATACCGAATCAAAGACCAATCTGTCATAAGATAGTCGTAATAATGATCATAACAATGATAACAACAATATCAATAAAAACATGAATAACCGGCTACTCCGAACAACTAAATATCTAGTCGAGCCTATGCGTACCCCCACCGCCACAGGCTCAAAAAGACCAATCAATATATAACAACACAAATATATTTTTCATCCATATCTATGCAACCATCCCATGCGGCTAATAGACCTAGGTACATACTGGTGATAGGCAATGTGCATACAGGAATAAATGCAAAGTGCACAATCAATATCATAAATCATCATAACTATCCTCATCAGGACCATCATCATCATAATCAACCTCCTTCCTTGCCGCATATCAACATATCATCAATATATCCTCCATCCTTTTTGGGTATCAACATCATCACAGCAGTATCCTCTGGTCTTGTTGGGTATCAATATCATCATAATAGTATCCTCTTGCCTTGTCGGGTATCAATATCATCACAATAGTATCCTCCGGCCTTGTCGGGTATCAATATCATCATAATAGTATCCTCATGACTTGCCAGATATCAATATCATAACAATTGTATCCTCCGATCTTGCTGAGTACCAATTCATCATAAAAGTATCCTCTGGCTTTATTGGTTATCAATATCATCACAATTACTATTACCGAATAAGATACACTAAAATATTCATTAACATACACATATCACCAAAGAATATCTATCTAGTCAATACTTTCCAACTACTCATTATTAGTTAACCAACACTTGTTATAATAGAATCACTAGTTCACTAGTCATCATATAACCTCTAGTTATTAGCCTAAACGTTATCCTTCACATAATCCTTACTCATGGAATAGCAATTAACCACTATTTATTAATTAGCCAACATTTATCATTTCTATTCATTATTATCATCTAATCATCCTATATCTATTAATAATTACTAGACAATACCTCACTACTTATCACCTAACCATCTTTTATTAACTAACACCATTTATTAACTAACCATTGTTAGCTACCATGTTTCAAATAAGAAAGATTTATTAACTAATACATTAGATTCCTAGTCATCAAGTGCTATAGTCCCCTAATAGATAAGTAGTTACCACATAGCTTAACCGTACAATAAGAAGAGCAGTCATAAGCTCACATTTCATCTATAATCACTCCTTTTATAATGGTAAATAATCATGAATGTACCCAATCTACACATGTCATCACCAGTATTCAATCAGTTGAATAATAAGCATTATGCCACATTTTTCTCTATCCCATACCGAAGAGATGTGTATACAAACATATACATATTCATA
Organism: Capsicum annuum; assembly: GCF_002878395.1. Classification (NCBI taxonomy): domain Eukaryota; kingdom Viridiplantae; phylum Streptophyta; class Magnoliopsida; order Solanales; family Solanaceae; genus Capsicum; species Capsicum annuum. Next base: position 44,269,168 of record NC_061113.1, on the reverse strand, counting down.
TTCATAAACTGTAATCACATCATTTATAATGATAAAAACTTCTCGGCTATTCAATCAATATCATAACATGACCCTTGGCCCATTAGTTTAATCAAAATAATCACAACATCATAATATGGCCTTAGGCCCATACACATACCCGAGACTCATATGAATAATCATATTTATAAGTCATAGCATATCTCTAATCATCTCACATATAGGAGGCAGCTCACATATAGGAGGAATAATATCAATAAGCATGTAATCATCTATCACACAAGAGGCATCTTACATCTAGGAGGAATAATATATATAGACATAAAATCATCTCACACACAAGAGGCATCTCACGTCTAAGAGGCATAATATATATAGGCATCTAATCATCTATAGGATATCTTATATCAATAGGTCATACATCATGACTACAAGGAATGTCACTTCTTTAGTCCAATTTACATATTCAAAAGGAACATCGTCTCTATAGGTCAATCATCAAGTCTAAGAGAAAATAGCAACTCTATAGGCCAATCATCAAGTCTAAGAGGAAATAGCATCTCTACAGGCCAATCATCAAGTCCAAGAGGAAATAGGATAACAATAGGTCAATCATCAAGTCTAAGAGAAAATAGTGTCTTTATAGGCCACATAATGTATCTAGGAGGAATATCATCTCTAAATTCCCAATATCACTTCCGCAAGGAGCATATAACCATAACTAAAAAGCCACAATCCGTTAAAATTAAAACAAGTTACAAAGTTATGAAGTAACCTTATTCTAAGGTTTACTAGCCTTATCTATGTCTAACATCCACAACTAAGTCCATAAAACTTAACACAAGCTTAGGCTTAAGTGGGTCACGATCCCATTTCTAATCCATAATTTCCATAATTAGGCACACTATGCCCCAAACCAGGCTAAGGTATCTAGTTAATCTACTAGATGTTAAGTAATCCATATTCAAGCCTAAGATAGCAACTTCAACTAGAAATAAGGGTACTCAAGTCAACTCTACCCTACTTACGGTTTCAATACTACTACACTAACCCAGTAAGGCTAAATATATAAATCATACTTCAAATGCAAAAACTTTATTCCAAACATAGAATTATATCATATCCATGTTATAAAAAATCTAAACTAAGAGCGAAGGCAATAGGATAAAAAAGGGTTATAAACATGCCATTTTACTGGTCCAAAACCCTTATTTGTTCCCCAAAAATATCAGCAATCAAAGCCAAGTAATCCTACTTATAATCAAGCCTAACATCCATATTCGCATGCAACATATATCATAAATCATCTATAAAGAAAAGTAGACAGAAGTCTACCTCAAAGACAAATCGCAAAACCTCACTTCATGCACCACATGCTAGTCTTCCCTTTACAATCCTCAAAATGACATCACACTATCAAAATTATAATCTACTCATCACTATGAGTCTAATGATAACTATATTTCACTATTGTGCTTTGGATCCAAAAATGATACAAAAACCCTAAGTGGGTCCCACATACAGAAAATGAGTTTTCGAAACCAAACCAATGTTCACATCAATAAGGAATCATAACCCTTAAAGAATAGGTGAAAACTAAGCATACTTTGGGCTAAAATCAAACCCAAAGATAAATTAGAGTTAAATTGGAGTTTTGGGTCCATACTAAGAAATTCAAGCATGAATTCAAGAAATTCTTACCTTAATCTTAAAGATAATCGTGATACAAGATGATAATTAAGCTTTCAAGTCACCCCTATGACCAATTTTGAGTTGTTACACTCATTTTATGGTTTCTAGGTCTAAATGGTGAAGGGAAAATGGATCAAACATATCTTGGGGCCTTTATATAGCCCCTACAGGTACTCATATGTAACAATCGTAGTCCTACGGGCTGCGATCGCACACTCTTGGCCGTGATCGTGGTTGCACCAGATGACAGCAAACTCAAAAATAAGTTTTTGACCCTCGGAACTCATCCGAATCCAAAGAACATGATCCAATAGTGAATTTTGAGTAAAAACCACATTGAAAATCCATTGGAATCATCAAAACTTTCAGCGGAAATCATTTAGGAAAAAAGTGGGGCCCACACCTATAGTTTCATCACTTTTCATAAAATCCGTTCAATACCCCAAAATAAGTCTAAGGGCCTTGGGACCTGAACCAAGGGTTTCCCTAGAATAAAATCAATGTTCCGAATGTGATGGCAAAGTCAAATTTTTAATTCGAGGTCATTTTGGCTAATTGTGGGTCCCACGCCCATGCTTTCCAATTTTCAACTTTCCAACCAATAGGTTGAAATGAGTTGGGTATATTGGGAACTAAACCAAAGGTCTACCTTGACTAAAATTGATATTTTAGATCTACTGGCACAATTGGAATTTCCATCCAAGATTGTTTCACTGAAATTTTTGCTCAGTGGCTATTTAGAACCAACAAAGACTTCAAAATAGAGAATTGGCTCTAAAAACCAAATGAATTACCCGATAACAAAACCGCCGGTTCCAGCAAGTCATAAATAACTTGAGGCAACTATGGAGAAGCTCAAACAATAAAGATAAGCATAAATATGGAAAATGACCTGAAGGGTCATTAAAATATCAATTACTAAAAGGACTTTCGTCCCTGAAAGTCAACGGATAGAAAGAATATCAAAATCTCGAAAGGATGAGGCACTGGGCCTGCATGCTCCAAGAATGACATCCTAGGTAACCTCAATGGAGAGAAAACAATTCTAAGGGATTTTGCCACAGGTACCCCTTTTTCAACCAACACTATCATTCTATTTCCAAAATAATCAACTCAACTTAACAGCTAACTCACCTCTAGCTGATCTAAAAATATTGATGCACACAGATCTGAATCATATCATGCTAATACCATCCATACATCCACATAAATAAACAAAGGCTCATCCAAGTCAAAAGAAAACCAATACATGAGTCACAAAATTGAGTCCAAATCCAAAAATAACCTTTCTTTACATTTTTGTACCTGCTATCTACTCCAAGCCAGGAGGAAAATCATTTGAGTCTCATCGACACAATCTCATCACGGAGAACTCAAAGAACTGAAGCTGATCCACAGAAAATCCATAAGGAAAACATGAGAAGAAGCTCATAAGGCTCTATCTAGGCATATAAATGGAGATAGTCATGAAACACAATCCATGCCAATGCTCCAACCAGTCTGGATGAAAATTAAACTAAAATCTCAAAATCCAACATATAACTACTCATCATGGAATATTCCACTCTGGGATATCTCATCCACCGATAATGAAGACATACTGAATCCAACTCGAGAATATTATTCTCGCTAAGTAAATCATCCAACATCCCAAAGAAAGCTGAAACTCGAGGTCAAAATAGAAATAACCAATACGAGACCAATGGGCTATCATCTGAACACTTATCAACTATAATCCAGCCAAAGTCTAGAATACCGAATAGGCAACCACGGAATAGGCTCAGCTAGCCTATAAATAAAATTTAAACAAGGACAATTTTATAACAAAAGTTGCACACAACCTCTACAATACTAAACTAAAATCTCAATACCAAGGCTGAACCGCTCAATCTCAAATATCTAAATCAAAACTAAAAATAGGTAGGCATTAATACTCTAAATCTATCATACTTCTAAATCGCCATTCTAAGGAGTCAAAATCCAAAATTGGGCCAATAAGGCTGTAATAACCCTTCAGGTTATTTTCCATATTAACACTTATTTACATCATTTAAGTTTTTCCATAGCTGTCCCAAGTCATTTATGACTTTGTGGGACTGACAGTTCAGTTACCGAGCAGTTCATTTGGCTTTTAGAGCCAATTCTCTATTTTAGAGTCTTTGTTGGTTACAAATGGCCACCGGGAAAAAATTTCAGTGAAACAATCTCGAATGTAAATTCTGACTGCATCACCAGATCAAAAATATCGATCTTAGGCTAGGTATACCTTTGGTTCGGGTCCTAATGCACCTGAGCTCATTTCTACTTATAGGTCAGAAAGTTGAAAAATCAAAAATATGAGTGTGGGACCCATATTTGGCCGAAATGACCTCGAATGCAAAATCCAACTTTGCCTATAAATCTAAAGTATCAAATTTAGGATGATAACATATATAATGTGATTTTACAGCTTTTAAATCTTATTTCGACCGTCGGTTTAGAAAATTGTGATTTCGGATTTTGGGGGTCAACTTTGTCAAAACGATATTTTTAAAAAAATCTGATATCTCCATTGAGTTTTGAGCATCAGATTTAGTGTGGTTACATAGTTTGTTTGTGTATATCGGACTCCAAATAAATTTTGGACACCTCATCGAATTCCGTCCGGAAGGGGAAAAAGCTGTTTAGATTTTTCTGCACTATTTAAAGCAGTTTTGAGCTCATTTTGCTCATTTTTCATCTTTTCTCTTAAGAGTTAAATCCTAAAATAGTTTGGAAGCTTAAAATAGAAATTGGTGGAAGCTCGGGAAGCTAGATTAACATCAACTTCTTGATTCTATTATGAATTTAAGGTAAGAATTCACTTTTTCTTAAAAATTTCTTGATTAATTTCTCAAAACACCAAAAATCTTAAGGCTTGATTTTAAACCCTAATTTCACTTCTTTTCACTTGAATAATATTTTTATATTATTATTACTAGTTTTTCATCAATTTAACCTTCAAAATAGCTCTGATTCTAGATTTTAATTTGGATTTTAAAAATTTTACCCGATAAAGCTCAAAAATAATTTTTCTTCAATTTGAACCTCATTTTTTACTCGATTTGACTTGGATTTCTATTTGTATGTTTATAAAAATATGAGGAACATATTTTTAAAGTAAAGTTCTAATTTTGGCCTTCTTTTACGAAAACACATTTCGGGGGGCCCGTTTGGACCCTAAATCAAAAGTAGTCAATATAGATATCGTCAAACTCGAATTGATGAGTAGATTTCTATTTCAATATTTTAATGGTATTTTGGGATTGTGAAGTGAACATGGGAACTTGGAGAATGATTTGACATATTACAGCTCGGCTTTGAGGTAGGCTTCTGTCTACTTTTCTTCGTGAATGTTAGGTTTGATTATACATAGAATGACTTGGTGTTCAATATTAAAGTTTTGGGAATTAGATGAGGGTTTTAGACCCGTAAGGTGGAATGCTTATGACCTTTTAGAATCCTATTGCCTTTTCCCAAGATTGGACTAATTTATAGCATGAATATGATGTGATGCTAGGTTTAGAATGTGGTTAAAGTGTTAAAATCATGGTTAGTATGATAAACCTTAGTTGGGCTAGTCTAGTGGTCTTGAAACCATAATTTGGATAGATTTGACTTAAATGCTCATGTTTTTAGATGAAGTTCCTATCTTGGGAGTGGTTATGGCTCACTTAACATCTAGAAGTGAACTAGATACCTTAGCGTAGTTTGAAGGCATAGATTACCTAAATATGGAAATTGAGGATTAGAAGCGAGTCCATCCGACCCACTTAGTACAAGACTTGTATAAGCCCTTGTGGACTTAGTTACGGATGTTAGGCCTACTTGAGACTGAGGGGCCTTATTTATGAGATTTGATTGGTGAATTACTAAATTGTGATGACTTTTCCTGAATTATGATTAATGGCCTATAGAAATGTTGATTCCTCTTAGATGTGATATTAGGCCCTTAGAGATTCTATTTCCCCTTAGATACGATATATGACCTATAGATATGATATTTCTCTTAGATATGATGATTGACCTAGAGAGGTGATACTCCTTATAGTCATGATATGTGACCTATTGATATGAGATATCTTATGTAAGAGATGATTATATGCTTATTGAGATCATACCTCCTTTATGCGAGATGCCTCCTACACGGGAGATGATTAGACATATGGTATGGCTTATAAATATGATTACATATATGAGTTCAAAATATGTATATGAGCGAAAGACCGTGATTATGCTATTGTGATTATTCCAAACATATTATTGAGCCAAAGACCATGTTATGATATTGGTTGGATATTCGGGAAGTGTTTATCCTTGTAAAGGATGTAGTTAAAGTTTATGAATTTATATGTATGTGCATATACACATCTCTTCATTATGGAACGGAGGAAGATATGGTATAATGCTTATTATTACACTGATTGAATACTGGTGATGGCATGCATAGATTTGGTACATTCATGGTTATTATATCGATAATTAATATGATTCTATATAGGATGTGATCTTTTGATGGTTCTTCCTAATTAATGGTTAAGCTATGAGGTAATTAGTTGCCTATTAGATGACTATAGCACTTGATGACTAGGAGTCTAATAAACTAGTTAATGAACCTTTCTTAGTTGAATTATGGTACCTAGCAATAGTTGATGCATAGTTAATGGTGTTGTCGAGTTTAGCATAGGTGAGGATTAGTTGTTATTAATGACTAAGTTTACGATGTCTCTTAGTTGTTAAATGAGGATTTGTATATTAATGAGGTTAAATAATAAAAGAGGTTAGTGATAAGAGATCACTAGTTAATAATGAGTACTGCTTAGTTAACAATGGGTAGATAAAATATATTGATGAGATAGTTATATTTATGGTGTTACATTTATGGTTATCAGTATTTGATTTATGTTATTCTTTTACATTAATTAATGATGATATATTGATACCCAACAAGGCTAGAGGATACTATGATGATATATATTGATAATCGGCAAGGCCGGAGGATACTATGATGATATATTAATACTCGATAAGACCGGAGGATACTATGATGATATATTTATGCCCTGCAAAGTTAGAGAATACCATGATGATAATTACTATGATGATATATTGATACCAGACAAGGCTGGAGGATACTATGATAATATATTGATACTCGGCAAAGCTAGAGGATACTATGATTATATATTGATACCCGGCAAGGCCAGAGGACACTATTGTGATACATTAATACTTGGAAAGGCTGGAGGATACTATGATGAGATATTGATACCCGACAAGGCCGGAGGTTGATTATAATAATGATGGTCATGAAGATGAAAGTTATGATGAGTTGTGATATTAATTATGTACCTTACATTTATTCTTGCATATGCATCGCCTATCACCAGTATGCGTCTATGCATATCAGCCGGTATGGGATGGTTATATAGATATGGGTGAATAATATGCCTTGTGTTGTTATGTGTTGATTGAACCTTCTGAGTCTAGGGCGGTGGGGGTACGCATACGCTCGGCTAGGTATTTGGTTGTCTGGAGTATCTGGTTATTCACGTTAATATTAAATTATTATTATTATTGTTATGATCATTACTATGGCTAACTTATGATAGATTGTTCATTGATCTAGTATTGGGATTTGAGGTATATATTCGGCCTTTCTATCTTATGATTGCATTATTATGCATGATTATATCATGTCTAGCCATGTGGATTAGAAATCATGAGTATGATGGTATTAAATTCTGATAGTATTCTAATGAGGTCTTAATAGGAGAATATGATGATCTAGGTTATGCTTTGAGATGGCCTCGCATCTATATGTATATATATATATATATATATATATGTCTATCTATATAAAGCTATGGCACTATCATATATCCCTCTCTTTATTTGTTCTTATTGTATATTCATTTCTTTGCCTTGTATATTTCTATATATCTTTCATTCACCCTTTATTTATATACTAGCTTGAGATATACTGTATAGCATTGACTCTATTAAATATAGCTGGAATAGAATAGTTCACCCTTGATGCTTCCATAGTTTTATTATGTTAGTCTCTTAAACCTAAATAGGATAGTTGTTGCTTATTATCTCATTGACTTGTGATATGATTTCTGGACTCTTGGGTGTTGTTTTAATTCTATTTATATGATGTATATATCTACTTTATCTTTGGTGTTTACTTGGCAATTGCCTACTGAGTACCATATAGTTGGTACTCATACTATACTTCTACAGTTTGTAGATCATAGTATGGGTTATTATCGTTGACGTGTGTCTTATGCGGAGCAGTTATGGTTCAGAGAATTAGAGTGAGCTCTTGACGTTTGGAGTATTACTCATCTTTTTCTTATGTATTAGACTAATCTCTATGTTGTATTTAGAGATAAGTTGTATTAGGGTAATTCTCACGATAGTTCACTTTTATACTCATATTATATTTAGAAGTTCTTATATGAATACCCCCAGGTTTTAGGATTCTATTATGTATCATTGATTAGTCCGTTACTAGCTGTTCCAAACTATAGGTTGGCTTGCCTACTTATGGGTAATGGTAGGGGCAATCATGACCTGAGAAATTTGATTGTGATAAATTGGTATCAGAGCTTAGGTTTCATTGATGATTAGTACAAGAGATAAGTGTTAGTAGAGTCTTGCAGATTGATGCGGAGACGTTCGAAACCTATCTTTGGGAAGCTACAGAGACATTTAGTAAATTCACTTCATGACTCCTTATCGTGTTTCTGCATTTCCTATGAACCTCGAACACCTTCTTTGAGTCTATTTTATCCCCAGAGGATGATGCGACCTTGTCGATAGATACGGATGAGACTTCAACATGCATTCCTAAAGTTTCAGCATAGCATCAGATGAGAGTGTCAGAGATGGATATTGAAGATCTTCTGTGGAAGCTAAAAAAGAATTTAGGCTAGCTTAGGCTCTAGTTGAGCTCGTGACTACTTCAGCCTTTAAGGTTTGGTATTAGGATTTTAAGTCATGTTGTAGATCGCTCTCAACCATGGATGATGTTTGATTCATCGAGTAGTTTTTTAACCAGAGATAGGTCTATTAGTGTTAATCAGGGTTCTTTACCAATTTAGAGTATGAGATTGGATCTCTCGTGTGGTCCAGGCAATTTCCCATTCCATATATTTTGAGCTAAATTTTGTTGCATAGATGTGTTAGAGGGTTAGTATTGTCACTTATTTTGGTATCAAACTACTTGATAGCAGCTGAATCTTTCTTCCCTCAGGGTGTTGATCATAAGAGAATCATAAAGATCTCGAGTATCGAGATTTATGGACAGAGGGGCAAGAGGCATGCCATCAATATAGCACTATTAATCTTTTATTAGGGAGTGAGGATCCTTTCAATAGAGTTCAGCTTCACCTGTATCCCATTAGCTCTATGCAGACAATATTCCATACTATGAGTAATTTTTAAATTAGTCGTGATGATCGTAGTGGGCAGAGTCCCTATTAGACCTGCAAAGTGTGGTATGGTTCTTTGAGTCATGGAGACCATTTTGGATTATGAGGGGCAGTATCTCAAAGTATTCCAGGATCTTGATTCGATTGTATCATAATGAGACACTGGTTTAGAGAATGCCCTTAAGTATAAGATAGGTGATCAACCAGAGTTAGCATGTATTCCTCGCTAGCCTAGAGTTCTAAGACAGGACGTGATTTTGAAAGTATGGACATAATTTTTGTGGATTTCTCTTTGCATCTGTTGGCCTGCCATATGGGCTCAGATGTATTCTCGCTACGTTAGTGCTTCAAAAGTTTGCTTTAACTGTAGAGAGATCGACTACTAGTCTAGAGAGTGTCCTAGGCATGAGATTTCCAGTCATTCAACTTATTCAGATCATCCTCATAATATTGTGGCATCCTCAGTTAGAGGAATTATGCGTGGCACCTCAATTTATAATTCAATTGGTCGATTTGAGTTGGACCCATTTAGATTTATTTTTACCCATTCCCGATTGGAATGTGACTGCGGATGTCACCATAATTGGTGTGTTTTTAGCTCCCGCCTTTATCTCTTATTATATGAATTGAGATTTTTATACCTATTGGTGATTATATGCCTTGATGAATTGAAATTGATTATTATGTGCCTTGTTATTAAATTCATGATTATGTTACTACTCCATGGTTTATTTCTTTTAGTAGTGGATGGAGTAGATCTAAATTGATGTTGTTCCTCTAAGGGTGTGGTTTGGGTTTGAGTCCCATTTATCTTGGTACATTAGTCCTATTATGGCCCTTGAATGGTACATACTATTGATGTTCATTTTGGTACCTCCTATTCAGTATGATTGATATTGATATTAATGTTGCTATTGCAACCACTGCGTGAGGTTACTAATATTACTTGATATTATCACTTGATTTTGTTACTTGATGTAATAGATTTTTCCTGGGTAGCTGTATAAACTAGTGTTATCTAGTTAGACTTTCATTTTCTTATGATATTATTTGGTGGCTCGAGTAAATATAGCCCAATTTGATGATTTCTTTCCCCTAGCGCGGTGAGGTTGACTATGTTCCCTCTTGGTTAGCTGTATTAGATTGATTTGAGGATGTATTATGGTATAAAAAGGCAGGTTGACCTTTTATGGCTCTGTTATGACCTAGAGTTTGCCATTTAGTTATATTGCCTACTATGAGTTAGCTATTCTTAGACTTTCCTCCTACATTGTGAAGGTTTTTGCTTTTGCTTATCTCATCCAATATGACCTGTTTGTGAAATAGACCAGTTTGAGGTCCGTCCTTGTTTGTGGCTATTTCTTGGTTTGATAGCGATTTGATATTGTGTTGAGATATTATGGATTCACTCATAGGTTTATTGGGTTCGTTCCCTTGGGATGGGTTACCCTGTTGCTAGTGTGGAGGTTTCACACTCCGTTGTTATTGTGATATGGTTTTATTTAGTGAATCTAGAAAGTTAGAGGCAGGTGGCCTTTCCTTTGGTCGTTTCTTAAGTTTCCAAATTAGAAATTCTTCATCTTGAGTTATTGATTTTCTAATGTTGGTCTTGGATTTGACCTTGGTTTCGAGATTGGTATATTTCTTCTATGATGATGTGATTCTTGGGTGGATTTGAAAAATCCTCATTTCAAAGTTTGTTTGGCTTAACGAGGCTTGGTGGAGTGTTTATCCTTGATGATATATGCCTGTGGCTATTCTTTGTTAAGATAGAGTGTTCGATTGATTAATTATTGGCTAAAGTTGCATTTCTCTGGGTTGCTGGAGTTTTTGCCAATACTAGAGTGGTTTTCAGCTTTGCGAAGTTTTTGCGTATGTTTGGATAGTTCTAGCCCTCAAGCAGTTATGGAGTGAGTTATATGCATTTTCAACTAGTGATGTATCCTTTTGTATGATTTCTATTTTGAGACTATATTTCGTGCCCTACAACTGATATAGAGTTGGTTGCTTGTGTTATCAGTTAGTCGTTATCCCTATGGTGATTTTGTACTTCAGATATGTCACGAATTTGGTTGGTATGACTTGTGTAATGTATGTCAGATTGGATACTAGAGTCGATTTAAGATAATTGACATTGATATAGCCTTATTGGCTTATTTTTTATTTGATGCGTCGGAATAACGATTTGAAAGTATGATAGATTTGGAGCATTAATGCCTACCCATTTTTAGTTTTTATTTAGATATTTGAGACCGAGCGATTCAGCCTTGGTATTGATATTTCACTTGGTGTTGTTAACCTTACGTACAGCTTTTGTTTAAGACTTGCCTTTGTTCAGCTTTCATTTATAGGTTGGTCGAGCCTACTCCATGATTACCTATTCGGTCTTCTCAACATCGGCGGATTATAGTTGATAAGTGTTCAGATGATAGCCTATGGACTCCGTATTGGTTATTTTAGTTTTGACCTCAAGCTTCAGTTTTCTTTGGGAATTTTGGATGATTTACTAAATGGGGGTAAAATTATCAAGTAGGATTCAGTATTTCATTCCCGGTGGATGAGACATCCTGGAGCAGAATATTCATTGATTAGTAGTTATACCTTGGACTTCGAAATTTCTATTTGATTGTCATACGGACTGGTTGCAGCATTGCCATGGATTGCATTCCTTGATTATCTCCATAATTGTACTCAGACAGGACCTTATAAGCTTATTTTCTTGTTTGTCGTATGGACTTACAGCAGATCAGCTTCAGTTCCTTGAGTTCTCTATGATAAAACTACGTGGACAAGACTTAAGTGATTTTTTCTCCTGGCTGGAGTAGATAGCTGTACAAAATGGTAAATGGAGGGAATATATTTGGATTTGGATTTGGTGGCATGATTCATGATTTGGGTTGGCCTTGGCTCGGTGAGCCTTTGTTGATTTATGCAAATATAGAGATGGTATCAGTGTGATGTGGTTCGGATGTGTATGCATCAAACTTCTTGGTTCAGTTTGAGGCCAGTTAGCAGTTAAGTTTTGGCTGTTTGAAAGTAGAATGACAGTGCTGGTTGAAAAAGGGATACCCGTGACAAAATCCTTTGAAAATATTTTCTCTCCGCCGAGGTTATCTGGGAAGTCATGCATGGAGTATGCGGGCCCAGTACCTAATCCCTGCGAGCCTCTGAGATTCTTTCTATTTGTTGACTTTCGGGGACGAAAGTCCTTTCAGTAGTGGATATTGTAATGACCCTTCAAGTCATTTTCCATATTTACACTTATTTCCATTATTGAGCTTCTCCATAGCTGCCCCAAGTCATTTATGACTTTCTGGGACTGACGGTTCAGTTACCGGGCAGTTTATTTGGGTTTTAGAGCAAATTCTCTATGTTGAAGTCTTTTCTGGTTTCAAATAGCCACCGGGCAAAAATATCAGTGAAATAATCTTAAATGAAAATTCTGACTGCCCCAGCAGATCCAAAATATCGATCTGAGGTTGGGTAGAGCTTTGGTCCGGGTCCCAATGCACCTGAGCTCATTTCGACCTATTGGTTGGAAAGTTGGAAAATCAAGAATATGGGTGTGGAACCCATATTTAGCCAAAATAACCTCGAATGCAGAATCCGACTTTGCCAGCAGATCTGAAATATCAATTTTAGGATGACAACATATTTGGTGTGATTTTATGGCTTTTAAATCTCATTTCGACCCTCGGTTTGGAAAATTGTGATTTCGAGTTTTGGGGGTCAACTTTATGAAAATGATATTATTTTTTCATAAATCTGATATCGTCATTGAATGCAAAGCGTTGAATTTAGTGTGGTTATATAGTTCGTTTGCGTATATCGAACTCCAAACGAATTCCGAACACCACATCGAAGTCCGTCCGGGAGGGGAAAAATTTGTGCAGATTTTTCTGCACTATTTAAAGCAGTTTCCTCTTGAGAGTTAATCCCTAAAATAGTATGAGAGCTTAAAATTGAAACCGGTGGAAGCTTCGAAAGCTAGATTAGTATCAACTTCTTGATTCTATTACGAATTTAATGTAAGAATTCACCTTTTCTTAGAAATTTCTTGATTAATTTCAAAAAAACCCAAAAATCTTAAGGCTTGATTTTAAACCCTAATTTCACACTTTTTCACTTGAATAATGTTTTTATCTTAGAATTACTAGTTTTTCATCAATTTGACCTTCAAAACAACTTCGATTCTTGATTTTAATTCGGATTTCAAAGATTTTACCTGGTAAAGCTCAAAAATGATATTTCTTTGATTTGAACGTCGTTTTTTACTCGATTTGACTTGGGTTTTCATCTGTAGCTTTCTAAAAATATGAGGGACACATTTAGTTTAAATTTCTGACTTTGCCCTTCTTTTTTCGGAAACCCATTTTAGGGGTTCGTTTGGACCCCAAACTAAAAGTAGTCAATAAGGATATCGTTAGACCCTTACTGATGAGTATATTTCTATTTTGATAGTGTGATGGAATTTTGGGATTGTGAATTAAAGATTGTCACTTGGAGAAAGATTTGAGGTTTTGCGGTTCGGCCTTGAGGTAGGCTTCTGTCTACTTTTCTCCATAGAAGATGTGTGATATATATTGCGTGTGAATGTGAATGTTCGGTTTGATTATGCATAGAATGACATGGTATTGAATATTGAAGTTTTGGAAATTAGATGAGGGTTTCGGACCAGTGAAGTGGAATGCTTATGACCTTTTCGAATCCTATTGCCTTCTCCCAAGATTGGACTAGTTTGTAGCATGAATCTGATATGATGCTAGGTTTGGGATGTGGTTAAAGTATTGAAATCATGGTCAGTATGATTAACCTTATTTAGGCTAATCTAGTGGTCTTGAAACCATAATTTGGGTAGAGTTGACTTAATGCTCATATTTTTAGACGAAGTTCCTATCTAGGATGGTTATGGCTAACTAGACATCTAGAAGTGAGCTAGATACCTTAGCCTAGTTTGGGGGCATAGTATAACGCCCTGAAAATGGGTCTCGGGATGTCACACGGTGCTTAAGGCTTCATGTAGCCCCAAGCTAACCCTTTGACCCTATTACTACATAATAACTAACTTCGAGATGAAATAAATGAAACACCGATATTGTCATATTAAATGATAGGAAATACGAAGAAAATATTTGGTCCAAACGACCACAGTACTAGAAATCTCAACATACTAACAATCTGATAACTTGTCTAACAAAGCCTCTATTACTCTATGAACTAGAGAGCCATTGGGACTAGTCCCCAACTGACTCAAACTGAACTGAAAGCCATAATATATCTACTAAAGTACTGAAAATAGGTCCTCAAACCATGAGGACTCACCACTATAGAGATATAGACAAAGGTACTCGAAAATCACTGACGAGGCTGGGACTAAGCAACTGAACCTACATTATAAGACGATGTAGCACATAGACGTATATGTGGATCAGCACTTGGGAATGTACTGAGTATATGGGGGGTGTATTCATTTATGTAAAACAATATCAGTACTCTTTCATCAAATCATGTATGCAATTAAGAATGACTCACATATCTTGAATAAGTCTAAAAATGTAAAGCTCATAAATAATGTTTCATGAAGCATGTAACACAAATCTCGTGAGTCATTATACTTGACTTTTAAAAATCTCTACTCTCCTCTTATTCTCAATACTTGAGGGATATAGGGACTTTAAACAATGTTTTCAAACTCATACTTTTATCTCATGGAGAGTAAAAGTTCTTCAAAACTCAAGGACTCGGGACTCTTTGAAACTTTAAGAATTGGGAACTATGTGACTCTTAGAATTACATACCTTTGGAAACTCGGGAGTTTTTTCTAACCAACATAAACCATGTGAGCTACATGGAATCCCACGTCTTGTCCTCCAAAGAAATAAACCTCACGTTAGGGAGCAGCGTCATACTCTTGACAAGGAGTATAACCTCAACTCAGTGATCACTATCTCAGCCTCGAGCCCATAAATCTCAGTCCTATGATGGCACATAGTTCTGGGGTATGAGACCTTAGAATCATACCCAACTCGGTACTAAATACTACTCCTATACTTAGCTTAGAACTCTTAGGAAATCCACCTCAAAACAACTCAAGGGTCTATAGTGAAGACCAAATTATAATTCTCTTAGCTTTAAATCATAAAGACTGAATAATGAGGATTCATGTCTTAACTCAGGCTCAAAAGTAATCTTCCATTAAAATCAAAGTACTCGTTGATTGAATCATACTCACCAACATACTCTTTAAGAAATATCAAAACTCATACTTGATTTAAAACTTATACTCATGCTCAAATAATCTCAGTTTCATAATAAAGCTTATATCATGACATCAATCTTGGAAACATCAAACCAATACAAGGATGTGCAATTCATAGAATAATTTCTCAACTCGCATCATAAAATAGTGAAATAATAATGAAAATCAAGACTTGAACAACTCGTAATCTCATAATCTCAAAATAAACTAATTTGGGTATAAACCCACTTGCAAGAATATGAAATTCTTTAATAAAAAACAATAATTTGGTCATAAGAACGAAAGGAGTGTTCTTGTTCAAACCCCACATACCTTGAATTAAAAGCTTTGGATGAACTCTCACTTTTGGGACTTTATTCGTACTCTTGAATGTGGCTTCTTGAAGCCCTTGGCTTGAGAACCTTAAATCTTCACACAATTTAGAAAATCTATGGTGAATCCTTGAGATTTTTAGAAGAGGATCTAGATAGTTAGAGTTTTTGGTTGAGGAAAATTGTGAAAAAATCTCATATGATGCTTGTAGTGGCCTTAAATTCTGATGTTTGCACGGTTTAAGAGGCTTGGAAAAAGTCTAAAGTGCCCTTTTTGACTTCTGTACGAAGCTGGAAAATTAAACTGGGAACCCGATTTTATGGCGACCACGACGTGCCACTATCGCGGTGGCTCACTGGAAATTGACAAATGGGAATCTGGGAGTCACCGCGACATGGAACCATCGCGTTGTCCCACTGGTTGGGACCTGGAACTTCAGCGCAACGTATCACAATAGCGCTAGGCCACTAGAAATTGACTATTGGGAAATTGGAGTCCTCCGCGACGCACCACTATCACGAAGTTCCACTAGAATTTTACAATTGTCACAAAGACCCTCTCCGCGATGCGCCAAGCACTAAAATGACGTTGTTTTACGAGTAGGACTTAAATTAGCCATAACTTCTTATTCGGGTATTGGATTTGGGAGAATCTTATATCGACGGAAAGATGATCAAATTTCCAATATGATAAAAAGTTGAAATTAGGGAAATTATATGTGGTTAACACGATACTCACTAAAGAAGTCACTTCTCAATCTTTTAGGGCAGGAATTATGCCTCACTTGACACGACCTAAGGCTCATTCTATGAGAGAATTTTGTGGGGTCTTACAATATCTCCCCCTTGGAAACATTCATCCTCGAATGTCACTAGTTAGACAAAGAACACAAGAAAAATTGAGTACACATAGCTGAAGCAATTTGCTAAATAGGCTCTATGTCTTTCTAAACTCTTCAATACTTTAGAGAATGCATGAACTTAATAAAGGTAGAGGCATAGATAAACTTTAGATTAGAAGGGCTGAATTAAGAAAGAATATTACCTTCGGCTTGATCTGAACTCGCGAAAAAGAGGTGTGGGTACTTGGCTCGCTTGTCTGCTTCTGCCTCCCAAGTAGCGCCCTCAACTGACTGGTTCCACCACAAAACTTTGACCAAGGGAACCTCTTTGTTCCTCAGTCTACAGATCAGGAAATCTAGAATCTTAATAGGAATCTCATCAAATGAAAGACTATTCTAAATATCAGCACCCTTTGAAGGATCTACTACAACAGAATCACCACTATGCTTTTTAAGCATGGATACATGAAAAATAGGATGAACAGTTGATAACTCTGCGGGAAACTCAACTTCATAGGCTACTTTACCAATACGGCTCAAGACTCTATAAGGTCCAACATAACGGGGACTAAGCTTCCCCTTTTTCCCAAACCTTTCAACCCCTTTCATGGGTGAAACGTTCAAGTACACCAAATCACCCGCCTCAAACTCAAGATCCTTTCTCCTCACATAGGCATATGACTTTTGATGACTCTGAGCTGTCTTCAATCTTTCTCTACTCAATTTCACCTTCTCCATAGCCTTAAATACTGCATCAAGCCCAATCATAGCAGCCTTACCCACTTAAAACCAACCTATGGGGGATCTACATCTTCTACCATACAAAGCCTCAAATGGTGCCATCCCGATGCTAACATGATAACAATTGTTATAAGAAAACTCGATCAGTGACAATTGCTCATCCCAACTACCTTTGAAATCAAGTGGACATGCCCTCAACATATCTTCAAGAGTCTGAATGGTCCTCTCGGCTTGACCATCTATCTACGGATGAAACGTGAAACTCAAATAAACTTGGGTACCAAGACCCTTCTGAAATATTTTCCAAAATTGAGAGGTGAACTGAGTTTCCCTATCTGAGATGATAGAGAAGGGAACTCCATGCAACCTGACCAACTCTTGAATATACAATCTTGCATAATCCTCAGCTGTATAAGATGTAGACACAGGCAAGAAATATGCGAACTTAGTTAGCCAATCTATAACAACCCAAATAGAATCATGATGATGATGCGAAAGAGGTAAACCAATAACGAAGTACATATTCACCTTTTCCCACTTCCAAGTGGGTATACCAAACTCTTGCATCACACCACCAGGACTTTGGTGTTCTACCTTAACCTATTGGCATGTTGCACACTTTGCTACAAACTCAGTTGTAACCTTTTTCATACCACCCCACCAATAGATTTCCCACAAGTAGAAGTATATCTTGGAAGTGCTGGGATGAATGGAATACTGCACTCCATGTGCCTCAGCCATAATTCTCTGCCTCAGATCATCAATACATGGAACACATAATCTACTTATAATCTTATCACACCATCTCCCCCTTGGGAGAAAACCTCTACCTTTTGGTCCTTAACTGACCCCTTCAGTCTTACCAAACTATCATCTAAGTCTTGGTTCTCTTTCACGTCTAAAACTAAAGAGGATTTGGAGCTTCTATGTACCAAAGTACTTCCCTTAGCAAAATCAAGCAACCTAACACCCAATCTAGCCATACAATGTACATCACGATCTAACTCATTCTTACATTCCTCTATATAAGTAACACTACCTATGGAAAACCTACTAAGGGCATCTTCCACTACATTGGCCTTGCTCGGGTGATACAACACACTCATATCATAGTCTTTTAACAACTCTAACCACCTCCTCTACCTAAGATTCAAATTTCTTTGGGTAAACACATATTGCAGACTTGTATGATCAGTAAACACTTCAACATGAACACCATAAAGATAGTGTCTCCATATTTTCAAAGCAAAGACCACAGCAGCTAACTCAAGATCATGGGTTGGGTAGTTCTTTTTATGTGGCTTCAATTGTCTAGAGGCATAGGCTATAACCTTACCTCTTTGAATTAATACACAACCCAAACAAACTCTAGAGGTATCACAATACACCATAAAACTATCTGTACCATCAGGCAAAGTCAACACAGGGGCTGAAGTAAGTCGAGTCTTCAACTCCTGAAAACTCTTCTCATAGGAATCTGACCACTATAACTTAACTTTCTTTTCGCTCAACCGTGTCATGGGAGACGCAATAGAAGAGAAACCTTCAACAAAATGGTAGTAATAGCCAGCTAGACCAAAGAAACTTCTAGTGTCAGATGGGGAAATAATTCTAGTACAATTTTTTACAGCTTCTGTCTTTTGGGGATCAACTCTAATGCCTTAGGCTAAAACAATATGACCTAGAAAGGCTACTGATCTTAGCCAAAATTCACACTTGTTAAATTTGAAAAACAACTGGTGATCTCTAAGAGTTTGCAAGACAATTCTGAGGTGATCTGCATGGCCGTTCTCAGTACGAGAGTACACAAGAAACATATCAATATATTGCTTGAACACTAGATTCATGAGTCCATAAAGGCCGTTGGGAATTGGTTAGCCCAAAAAGCATTACTAGAAACTCAAAGTAACCATAACGAGTTTGGAAGACTATCTTTGGAATATCACACTATTTTACCACTAGGACTTAAATTAGCCATAACTTCTTGCCCGGGTATCGGATTTGGGATAATCTAATATCAATGGAAAGATTATCAAATTTCCCATGTGATAAAAAGTTTAAATTAGGAAAATTCTATATGGTTAACATAATACTCACTTAGGAAGTAACTTCTCAATCTTTTCGGGTCGGAATTATGCCTCACTTGACACGCCCTATGGCTCATTCCACGAGAGAATTTTGCAGGGTCTTACACATAGATTGCCTAATTATGGAAATTGAGGATTAGAAGCGAGTTCGTCCGGCCCACTTAGGCGTAGACTTGTATAAGCCCTTATGGACTTTGTTGCAAATGTTAGGCCTAGTTAAGACAAATGAGCCTTATTTTTTAGATTTTCTTGGTGAATTAATAAATTGTGATGACTTTTCCCAAATTATGATTAATGGCCTATAGAGATGCTAATTCATTTTAGATGTGATATTGGGCCTTTAGAGATGCTATTTCTTCTTAGATATGATATATAACCTATAGAGATGATATTACTCTTAGATATAATGATTGGCCTAGAGAGATGATATTTCTTATAGTTATGATGTGTGACCTATCAATATGAGATATCCTATGTGAGAGATGATTATATGCTTATTGAGATCATACCTCTTTTATGTGAGATGCCTCCTATACAGGAGATGATTGGAGATATACTATTGCTTCTAAATATGATTACATATATGAGTTCCGAATATGTATATGGATCGAAAGATGTGATTATGTTATTGTGATTATCCCGGACGTATTATTGGATCGAAGACCATGTTAAGATATTAGTTGGATAGCTGGGAAGTGTTTATCCTTGTAAAGGATGTAGTTAAAGTTTATGAATTTATATGTATGTGCATATACACATCTCTTCATTATGGAACGGAGGAAGATACGGTATGATGCTTATTATTGCACTAATTGAATACTGGTGATGGCATGCATAGATTTGGTACATTCATGGTTATTATATCAATAATTGATATGATTCTATATAGGATATGATCTTATGATGGTTCTTCCTAATTATGGGTTAAGCTATGTAGTAATTAGTTGCCTATTAGATGACTATACCACTTGATGACTAGGATTCTAATGAACTAGTTAATGAACCTTTCTTAGTTGAATTATGGTACCTAGCAATAGTTGATGCATAGTTAATGGTGTTGTTGAGTTTAGCATAGGTGAGGATTAGTTGTTATTAATGACTAATTTTATGATGTCTCTTAGTTGTTAAATGAGGATTTGTATATTAATTAGGTTAAATAATAAAAGAGGTTAGTGATAAGAGATCACTAGTTAATAATGAGTACTGCTTAGTTAACAATGGGTAGATAAAATATATTGATGAGATAGTTATATTTATGGTGTTACATTTATGGTTATGAGTACTTGATTTATGTTATTCTTTTATGTTAATTGATGATGATATATTGATACCGTCAAGGCTAGAGGATACTATTGTGATATATATTAATAATCGATAAGGTCGGAGGATACTATGAAGATATATTGAT
The DNA here is from genome assembly GCF_002878395.1 of Capsicum annuum. Taxonomy (NCBI): domain Eukaryota; kingdom Viridiplantae; phylum Streptophyta; class Magnoliopsida; order Solanales; family Solanaceae; genus Capsicum; species Capsicum annuum. Next base: position 44,248,392 of record NC_061113.1, on the reverse strand, counting down.
ACCCGGCAAGGCCAGAGGATACTATGATGATATACTAATGTCCGGCAAAGCCGGAGGATACTATGATGATATATTGATTCCCACAAGGACAGAGGATACTATGATGATATATTGATGCCCGGCAAAGACAGAGGATACTATGATGATATATTGATATCCAGAAAGGCCAGAGGATACTATTGTGATACATTGATACTTGGCAAGGCCGGAGGATACTATGATGAGATATTGATATCCAACAAGGTTGGAGGTTGATTACGATAATGATGGTCATGACTATGACAGTTATGATAAGTTATGTTATTAATTGTGTACCTTGAATTCATGCATGCATGCATATCATCGTTCACCAGTATGTGCCTATGTCTATCAGTCGTTATGTGATGGCTGCATGGATATTGGTGAAGAATATGCCTTGTGTTGTTGTGTGTTGATTTAACCATATGAGTCTGGGGCGGCGGGGGGTACACATATGCTTGGATAGGTATTTGGTTATCTGGAGTATCCGATTATTCATGTTGATATTGATATTGTTATTATCATTGTTATGATTATTACTATGGCTAACTTATGATAGATTGGTCATTGGTCGAGTATTGGGATTTGAGGTATGTATTCGGCCTATTCTATCTTATGATTGCATTATTATGCATGATTTTATCATGTCTACCCATGTGGATTAGAAACCGTGAGTATGATGGTATTAAATTCTAATAGTATTCTAATGAGGTCTTAATATGAGAATATGATGATCTAGGTTATGCTTTGAGATTGCCTCGCATCTATACGTATATATATATATATATGAAGCTATGGCATTATCGTATATCCCTCTCTTCATTTTTTCTTATTGTATATTAGTTTCTTCACCTTGTATATTGCTATATATCTTTCATTTGCCCTTTATTTGTATACTGGCTTAGGATATACTGTATAGCATTGACGTATATTCAATGTAGCCGGAATAGAATAGTTCACCCTTGATGCTTCCTTAGTTTTATTATGTTAGTCTCTTGGACCTAAATAGGATAGGTGTTCCTTATTATCTCATTGACTTGTGATATAATTTCTGGCCTCTTGGGTGTAGTTTTAATTCTGTTTATATGATGTATATATCTTCTTTATCTTTGGTGCTCAGTTGGTAGTTGCCTACTGAGTACCATATGTTTGGTACTCATACTACACTTCTATAGTTACAGATCATTCTATGGTTTATCGTCATTGACGTGTGTCTCGTGTGGAGCACCATGGTTCTGAAACTTAGAGTGAGCTCTTTACATTCGAAGTATTACTCATCTCTCTCTTATGTATTAGATTAATCTCTATATTGTATGCAGATATAAGTTGTATCAGGGTAATTCTCTTGATAGTTCACTTTTATACTCATATTATATTTAGAAGTTCTTATACTGATACCCCCAGGTTTTGGGATTCTATTATGTATTGATCTTTATGTCATTTATTCCACATTTTTTTCCTTATATCATTGAGTAGTCCGTTACTAGCCGTTTTGGACTATGGGTTGGCTTGCCTACTGGTGGGTTAGCGTAGGCGCCATCATGACCTGAGAAATTAGGTTGATACATTGGCTATATCAATGTCAACTATCTCAAATCGACTCTCCTATCTAGATCTGACATATTCAAGATAAACCAAACCAAGACACAATCGAGAAATATCTAGAGAGTAAAATCACCTAAAGAGATGACCACTGACTGATAACACAAGCAACCAACTCTATATCAGCTGGAGGGAACGAACATAACCAGAAAATAGGAATCATGCCAAAGGAAAAGTCACTAGCTGAAATGCATATAACCTACTCCACATCCACTGGAGGGCGTGAACTATTGAAACATGCTCAAAATTTCTCATGGCTGAAAACCACACTAGTGAAGACAAAGAATTTAGCAACTTGAAGAAATGCAACTTATGCCAGAACTAACCAATGCAATACTCCCTCTAGGAAAAAAAGTAGCAATAGGCTCATATCATCTAGGAGAATCACTCCACCAGACCTCACTAGGATGAACAAAGGAAGAAATGGGGATTTCCTTAATCCACCCAAGAACAGCATCATTGAAGAAGAAATACCAATCTCAAAACCAAGGTAAAGGTCGAGGCCACCACCAGAGTACAAACAAGTTGAGTTAAAGAGTTTCTAATTGCCTACTTAAAAAGTGATCATAGGAAAGGCCACCTGTCTTTAACTCTCTAACACCACTTAAGGCAAAACCACATCATAACAACAAAGGAGTATCTAATCTCCACACTAACAACAAGGCAAACTATCCCAAGGGTATGGACCCAATATACTATGAGATGAATCCACGACATCTCAACATCAACATAAAAATCGCTATTGGAGGATGAAATAGCCACAAATAAAAAATGAACCTCAAACTGGTCCATCTCACAAATGGGTTATACCAGAAGAGATAGCCAAAACAAAATCCTTCACAACCTAGGAGGCAAGTCTAAGGATCTCATACTTAAACACGGGAAACATAACTAAATTGCCAACTCAAAACCCACAAAACCATGGAAGGTCACTTTCCTTCGACACCACAACACATCCCCAAAATCAATCTAAAGCAGCTAACCAAAAGGAAATACAGTCAACCTCACAGCGCTAGGGGAAAGAAACCATCAAATCGGGCTATATCTACTCAAGCCACCAAATAAAACCACAAGAAAATGATAGTGTAACTAGATAAAACTAGTCTATATAGCTACCCAACGAGAATCAAATTTATCATGTAACATTATCAAGTAATATCAATAACCTCACACAATGGTAGCAATAGCAACAGCAATATCAATATCAACATACTGAACAGGCGGTGCCAAAATGAATATCAATAACGTGTACCACTCAATGGCCACAATAGGGCTAATTTGCCAAGATAAACGGGACTCAAACCCAAAACCATGCCCGTAGGGGGAAAACATCAATATAGAGCTACTCCACCCACTACTAAAAGAAATAAATCACAGAGTAGTTACATAATCATGAATTCAACAATAAGGCACTTAATGACCAATATAAATTCATGAAGGCATATAATCATCAATGGGTTTGAAAACCACTATACACATAATAAGAGATAAATGCGGAAAATAAAAGCAAACCAATCATGGTGACATTCGAAGTCACATAACTCACGGGCATAGAAAAAAATCTAAATGGGTCCAACTCGGATCGACCTACTGAATCATCAACTTAGGTGCCTAGCAGACCATCTCTAACTGAAGATTCCACAACATCATGATCTGGTCAAAAGAAGCTGAATGACTAGAATCTCATATCAGGGACACTTCCTAGACTAGTATTCGGTCTCTCTGCAATTGTAGTAATTCCTGAAGTATCAAAATAGAGAGAACAAAAATTGAGCCCAAATGGCTGGCCAATTGACACGGAGAGAAATTCACAAAACTATGACCAAACTTCTGAAACTATAGCCTATTTTAGGAACTCTAGGCTGGCGAGTAATACAGGCTAATTCTAGCTGAGTACCTATCTCATACTAGGGGCATTCTCAGAACCAGTGTCTCATCACAACACAACCAAACCAAGATCCTAGAATACTTCGAGATAGTGCCTCTTATAATCCAGAATGGTCACCATGGCCTGAAAAACCATACCACACTCTGTAATTCTAATGGGGACTCTTCCCAAATCCTTTTTGGTTGCTGCTGAGGATCTTCTATATCCATCTCTGACCCTCTAGTATAATGTTGTACTAAATGTCTAGAAATGTGTATTGGAGTCTCTCCCGTATCTTTCGATAATATTGCATCGTCCTTCAGGGGTAGAATAAAGTCAAAGAATGTGTTCAAGGTTTATAGGAATGTAGATACACAATAAGGAGTCATGCAGTAAATTTCCTAAAATGTCAGATAGGTTACGAACGTCTCTACACCGATCCGAAAGATTCAACTAACACTTAGCTCGTGTAGTAATGCACCAATAAAACCTATGCTCTGATACCAATTTGTCATGGCCGAATTTCCTCAGGTCATGACGGCACCTACCATAACCCACTAGTAGGCAAGCCAACCTGTAGTCCGGAATAACTAATAACAGATTACTCAATATTGAAATAAAGATCAATACATAGAAGAATTCCAAAACCTAGCGGTATCAATACAAGAGCTTCTAATATAAAAAGAGTACAGAAGTGAAATATCAAGAGAAATACAATGATACAACTTACCTATGAATAAAACTTAGAGACTAGTCTAATACATAAAAGAGAGATAAGTAATGCTCCAAACGTTAGGAGCTCACTCTAAGTCTCTGAACCAAGGCTGCTCCATATGATACACACATCAACGGTGACAACCCGTACTATGATCTACAGGCTGCAGAAGTGTAGTATGAGTACCAAATGAGTGGTACTCAACAGGCAACTACCAACTGAGCTCCAAAGGTAAAGAAGATATATACAATATATAAACGGAATGAAAACTACACCCAAGAGTCCAAAAATCATATAACAAGTCAATATAAAAAGTAGACAAAAGACTACCTCAAGGCCAAACCGCTAAACCTTACTTTATGCACCACATGCTCATTTTCACTTTATAATCCTCAAAATGTCATCACACTATCAGAACCATAATCTACTCATCAATATGAGTCTAATGAAGCCCACATTCCACTATTGTTCTTTGTGTCCAAAAAAGACACTTAAACTCCAAGTGGGTCCCACAAATGAGAAATGAGTTTCTGAGACCAACCCAATGTTCACACATGAATAAAGAATCATAACCCTCAAAGAATGGTAAAAACTAAGCATACTTTAGGCTAAAATCAAGCCCTTAGCTAAATTAGGGTTTTGGGTCCAAACTAAGAAATTAAAGCATGAATTTAAGAAATTCTTACCTTAATCTTAAAGATAATCTTGATACAAGATGATAATTAAGCTCTCAATTCACCCCCTATGACTAATTTTGAGTTATTACACTTATTTTGGGGTTTCTAGGTCTAAATGGTGAAGGGGAATACCTTAAATGCATCTTGGGGCCTTTATATATCCCCTACAGGTACTGACCACGATCTCTCTACTCGCGATCGCACATTCTTGGCCGCAATCGCGGTTGCACCAGATGACAGCAAACTCAAAAATAAGTTTTTGACCCTCGAAACTCATCCGGAATCCAAAGAACATGATCCAATAGTGAATTTTGAGTTTAAACCACATTTAAATCCATTAGAATCTTCAAAACTTTCATCAGAGATAGTTTAGGCAAAAAGTGGGCCCCACACCTATAGTTTCAACACTTTTTATAAAATTTGCTCAATAGCCCAAAATAAGTCTGGGAGCCTTGGGAACTTAACCAAGGATCTCCTTACCCTAAAATAGATGTTCCAAAGATGATAGCGAAGTCGGATTTTCAATCTGAGGTTATTTTGACTAAATGTGGGTCCCACACCCATTTTTTCTAATTTTTAATCTTTGACAAATAGGTCAAAATGGGATCAGATGCATTGGGACCTGAACCTAAGGTCTACCGAGACTAAAATCCATATTTTGGATCTATTGGCGCAGTTAGAATTAGCATCTAAGAGCATTTTACTAAAGTTTTTGCCCGGTGGCTATTTGGAACCGGTGGGACTTTAAAATAGGGAATTAGCTCTAAAAACCAAATAAATTTCCCGATAACCGAACCATCAATCCTAGCAAGTCATAAATGACTTGGGAAAGCTATAGAGAAGCTTAAACGGTGAAGATAAGCATAAATATGAAAAATAACCTAAAGTGTCATTACAACCATGATCCTTTTCCTAGATACAACATGACCTAGTAATTCACAGTATTCAACTAGAAGTTACACTTTGAGAACTTAGCATAAAAATGCTTATCCTTTAGGGTCTGCAACATAAGGCAGAGGTGATCGATATGATCCACCTCACTCTTGGAAAACACCAATATATCATCAGTAATGAAAATTACGAACATATCCAATAACTAACAAAAAACTTGATTCATAAAATCCAAAAATACTGGCAATCTTAGGGATATCTTCCTCCCTAATCTTCAACTGATGGTACCCAAACCAAAGATCAATCTTAGAAAAAAACTTAGCACCCTAATGTTGATCGAACAGATAATCAATCCTCAGAAGTGGATACTTATTCTTCATAGTCACCTTATTCAATTGGCGGTAGTCAATACATATTCGAAGTGAACCATCCTTCTTACGCACAAAGAGCATAGAATCACCCTATGAAGACATATTAGGATAGATAAAACCCTTATCCATAAGGTCTTTCAACTGTTCCTTGAGTTCTTTTAACTCAACTGGAGCCATTTTGTAAGAAGGAATAGAAATAGGACAAGTTTCTAGAAAATGATCAATCCTAAAATTATTTTCCCTATTGGGAGGAATTCCAGAAAGATCATCAAGGAACACCTTAGAAAATTCACATACCACAGGGATAGTCTGCAAAGAAGGGCCTCAAATCTAGAATCCTTAACATGCACTAAGTGATAGAGACACCCTTTAGAAACCAATTTTCAGGCTCTAAGATATGAAATAAACTTACCCTTAGGAACTAGGGAACTGCCTTCCCACAAAATCACCAACTTATTTGGGAAATGGAAACTGACCCTATGAGTTCGACAGTCAAGAGATGCATAGCACGAATGTAACTAACCCATCCCTAAAATCATATCAACGTTTACCATATCCAATTTTATGAGGTCTACCAAGGTCTCCCTACCATGGATCGACATCACACAGCCCCTATAGACCCTTCTAGCCATAATGGAGTCACCCACCAGGATGTATATAGAAAAAATCAATAATACACTTAGGATCAAACCCAAAATAAATATACACATAAGGGGTCAAATAAGAGATAGTACACCCGGGATCAAGTAGATAGTATACATCACGAGAAAAGAGTTTAAGCATACCAGTAACAACTCAAGGGATACTTCAGAATCTGGGTGGGTAGAAAGAGTATACAAATGGTTATAACCCACGCTTGAGCTAGAGGTAGAAGTAGCACCCTTTGGTGCAGAAGCGAATGAAGTAGTAACAGGAACCTTATTCGCCCTGGAAGCAACCTTAGAAGGACAATCTTTATGCAAATGACCAGTTCGACAATATTTAAAGAACTTATTCCTTCTTTTCCTTGCAAAAACCATAATGTACCTGACCATAAAATCTACAAGAAGGATACGACGGAGCTGACTAAGCCTCGCTTGCTTGAGACTGAGCTCCTGGTGCTCTAAACTCACTATCATACAAAGAACAACAATCACCCTACTACTTCAGATAAGGAGAACTAGTCGTGGAGTGGGAACCAAAACTGCTCCACTTCTTCTTAGACCACTTTCCACTATCTCTACCACTTTACTGTTGACCTTCACCCTGGTCTGAGTAGTAAAAAATCTTACTATGCCTTTTACTCATCTCCATTTACTTTTTTTTTCTTTCTCTACTTGTTTCATATACACCATAAGTCTAGAGATGTCCATATCCTTATTCAACAAGGCAATCTTGCTCTCTAAGATCAAGTCACTGGACAACTCAAAAGTAAACTTCCTAATTCCAACCCTCATGCTAGACTCCAACTCAGGAGCATAACATGATAGCTGATGAAACTTAAAGGCTACTCCTTTACGGACATCCTGTCTTGCTTCAAATTCATAAATTCCTTAGTCTTCACTTTCCTCAACTCCTAAGGTAATAAGCGATCAAGAAAAGTGCCCGAGAAGTCATCCTCCAAACAAGACTCAGCATCATCTTCCCTAGACTGATCCTATTCCTCATACCATTGGTATTCCACATCTTTCAATTGGTAAATAGTGAACACTACACCCTCCACATCAATGGCATGCATCACTAAAAAAAAATTCCACCTCATTAATAAAATTTTAAAGATCTTCCTCAACTTTAAAACCAGTGAAAACAGAAGGACTCAATATCATAATTTGGCTAACCCTAGTGGCCCAAAAGATGGAGCAACAGAAGTAACATGCTCAGTATGGGAAGCCACCAACTGGGTAAGTAAATGAATCAACTAGAGAAACATAACATTAGACACCCAACCTGGGGCGCCTAAAGAGAGATTGGGGGAATCGGTAGAGCTCCCTCAGTGAAATCAAAAGCAGCGACCTTAGATCGAGTCTGAACTCCTGGAGCAGGACGAGATCCATCCACATTGTCCTCAGATAGGAAAAAAGAGTTTCCACGAGCATCAGATATTCTGAGAGGCATGATCTGAAAAGCAAACACATGGGAATTAGAGGAAATTTAAGTCCTTAGACTCTATATCTTAAAATAGAACAACAAGAAAAGGAAAATATTCCTAAATGTCTCATAGAATCTCCCCTATAAGTATGGCGTGCTACACACCCATAAATGAGACACTACTTAACACAGCTTTGTTGGACACCCAATGACCCCAAACCTAGGCTCTAACACCATCTCTTTCATAACCCGAACCAAGGCCTGGCCTTGATGGGTATCTCAAGTCCTACTATAACACTCCGAATCTGGTATTCAGAATGCTACATGGTGCTTACGACCCCAAAGGACAACAAGCTAACCCATGACTGATATATTTACTAGTACACTGTAAACATACTAAATATAATACGGAAATAGAGGATAAAAGGCCATAAGATTCAAAACTACATGACTGATAAAATATAATATTTGAGTCGGATAATAGAATACCCAAAACTGATACACTGTCTGAATATACTGTAGTCTGAAAAACTTCTAAAACATAATTGTCTAGATAAGGAGTTGATGGGACATGTCCCCAACTAACTCCAACTTATAAATTAATTAATGAGATAATAAATAAATGATCATGTCCTCAAAAGATAAGGATTCACTGCTAACTTTGACTAGTGAGACTGGAATACTACTGATGCTCTAAAGCTCATGCTTCTGAACCTATGGTATAAGACTTCATAGCACAAATGTGTCAGTACTTTGAATATACTGGCATGCATAAAAGGCAGGATAATTGAATGAGGTTCATATGCATGAACAATATTGGTTAACTGACAAATACGAACATGAGAATACATGCATGAATACGTTATAACTATAACTGAGATCATGATAATATAAATTTACTAATAACTAACATAAATGATAATGAAATTCTGATGACATGAGTGACTGTATCTGATAGTCCTGAATCCGATAGAACTAGCTGAGTTCCATACTGTTCTGAGTTGACTGTATCTCACAATTCTAAATTTTGTAAAACTAGCTGAGTTCTATAACTGAGACTGAATGACTGTATCTGACAGTCCTAATTTTATAACTAAAACTATGGGAAGTTGTTATCTAACCAACATGCCCCTAATACACTATAATGGTTGAGTTGGGATCCAATCTATAACTCCAATTGGAAGGGTATCAATACCGCGCCACTGGTATGGACAAGCTGTGAGTGACTTTTATCTGAAAGTGTCCCTAAAAGAGAATGGTGAGGTTTTTATCTGACAGTGCTTATCTACCTCATCAACCCTTATCTGACAGTGTTGATGTCTTAACCTATGCTGGCTACATAGTTTTTGAATGCAAGGATGACTTCTAAGAATTACACCCTCATCTGGCAGTGTGTGTTCCCATCCTTAGGTTCAGACAGTACTAATTCCCCTCATCTGGCAGTGTGTGTTCCCATCCTTGGGTTCACACAGTACTAATTCCTACTCCCATCTAAATAGACACTGATCATGGATTAATGAACTGAACTGGACTAAATTAACTGAGTTCTATTGACTGGCAGAATAGTACTGACATTACTATATTACTAAGCTTTCCTGAGTCACCTAACTGACTGAGTTCTATGGATCAGGTCTTGATAAAGGATATCTTGAAAACATGACATGGACTCTAGGAACACAGCTATATTTTTCGGGTACAAGTACTCCCATGACTTGATAGAAGAAAACTGACAAAGCATGACTTTCTTGAGTACAGGACCAATATCAACAATACATAATCTATTGGATAAGATATTTTATCAAACACTTGACATACATAACTTGTACATGAATGGAGATTTCATATTATCATACAAGTATGGCACTTTTCCTTCACATAGGCATTTAATTAAACATGGGGGGAGCATGCTATGGTTATACAATCATCAACACATCTAATAATCAAGGATACATCAATCAACTTGTGAATTGAAGGGTTTATCATGAATACCGCATAATTCCTCACATACTAGAATCAATTCTTGCAATTAATAGTCTATAACATGGAATAAAACCAAACAATAACATAAACATTACTTTTCAATTCAATCAAATCATGAACATTCGTAAATATACAAATCTTTGATTTTGATAAGAGATTCTTGAGCTTCATGGGTGAAAGAGACCCATGAATCAACACATGATATATCTTAGTTCTTCATTTAGCGAAGATTGATGGAGAGACTTTATTGAAATTGAACCCGTAATTGAAACCCTAGCTTGTTCTTGAGAAAAAATTGAGAGAAACTAGTATATTTTGGGTTCCAAATAGATGAATCTCATGTTAAAGGGCTTAAATAGGGGTGGGAAATTGACCCTTTTAACCCTGGATACATCTTTTAAATTGGTGAAATTTTTTTGACCTGGACCACTGGCGTGATGCAGTGCTGTCGTGTCGTGTCATTGGAATTTTACAATTGGGAAATAGGAAAATGGCACGATGTAAAGCCATCACGTATCCACTTCATTTGTGACCTAGAAGTTTTACGCGACGTGGAGAAATTGTGTTGGGACACTATAAAAAGGAAAATTGCCATTTTATCTTGTTGCGCAGCGTGCCACTGACCAATATGGCTCTATTTTACGATGGGGATGGAGACTTGAAATAGTCCTAACTTCTTAGCCGATTATCGAATTTAGGCAAATTTTATATCGATGGAAAGCTTATTAAATTTTCCACATGAAAAAAAGTAAAAATCTTGAAAATTCCCCATGGAATAAACATAATTCAATTTAGAAGCTAATACTTGACATTCTTGAGACAAAATTAGTTAGGAAACTTTAGGGTATTACAATATCTCCCCCTTGGGAACATTCGTCCTCGAATGAGACTAACTGAAAAGGGAGAAATGATAAGTCATAGTACATACTAAACATGAACACTAAAACATGACTACATAACTAATAGTTCTGAGATTCTTACAGAGTATGCATATCTGATGCATGATTTCATGACTGAGCTGATACATGAATGCATGACTGAGAGTACTGATAATCTGATAACACATATCTAATGCGTGAAAATATAACGGAACGGATTACATGATTTAGATTTCTAATAACTAAGTTTTCTCACAAGGAGAATGCATGTCTAATGCATGAACACATGACTAATCTGATGCATGAACATATAATTGGATATGCAATGGTACTTAGTACCAAGTTGAAAAATGGAATCTTGAACATGAGACTGATACCAAGTTGTAACTAAAATTTGGACATAAAAACTAAAAAGCTTAAAGAGAATTGTTACCTTGAGCTTAATCTGAGTCAGCGGAGAAGAGGTGAGGGTACTTGGTATGCATGTCTGCTTCTGCTTCCAAAGTAGCTCCCTCAATGAAATGATTCTTCCAAAGAACTTTGACTAGAGGGACTTCTTTGTTCCTCAGTCTACGAGTCTGGTAATCTAGGATTTCAACTGGAATCTTCTCAAAAGAGAGGCTGTTTTAAACATATATGCTCTGAATAAGGACTACAACTACTGGGTCACCTATACACTTCTTGACCAAAGAGACATGGAATACTGGATGAACTGAGGCTAGATATAAAGGTAATTCGAGCTCATAAGCTACCTTGCCAAAGCGACTGAGAATTTTGAAGGGAACGAAATATCGAGGACTGAGCTTTCCCTCCTTGCCAAACCACTTCACTCCCTTCATGGGAGAGATTTTTAGATAGACATAGTTACCAACCTCAAACTCGAGATCCTTTTTATACACATCCGAATAAGACTTCTGTCGGCTCTGAGCAGCTCGAAGTCTTTCTCTGATCAATTGGACCTTTTCTAAGGCATCGAATAGCAAGTCAGGTCCTATCACCAAGGCCTCACTAACTTTAAACCAACTGACAGGGTATCTGTATCTCCTACCATAGAGAGCTTCGAATGAAGCCATCTAAATACTGGAATAATAGTTATTGTTGTATGCAAACTCAATCAAAGGCAAGTGGTCATCCCAACTACCCTTGAAATCAATTGCACATGGCCTTAGCATATCTTCTTGGGTTTGAATGGTCCTTTCTTATTGACCATCTATCTGAGGATAAAAGGTTATACTGAGATGATCTTTGGTACCAAGACCCTTTTGGAACATTTTCCAGAAATGAAAGGTAAACTGGGTACCTCTATCTAAAATAATGGATCGTGGAATGCTTCTCTGAATCGACTAAGTGAATGCTTAGTCTAGAAAGCTGATGGACTTCCTAAGCTAACTTCTTCTTATTGTCCTCGACATGAGTAATACTACCGATAGACAGTTTATTAAGAGCGTCGACCACTACATTGGCCTTTCTCGAATGATAAAGGACACTCATGTCATAATCTTTCAAGAGCTCTAACCACCTTCTCTAACAAAGATTGAGATCTTTCCAAGAAAAAAGACATACTAAAGGCTCTTATGATCGGTGAACAGATCTACATGAACTCCATATAAGTAATGCCTCAAAATCTTTAAGGCAAAAAACACAGTTTCTAACTCAAGATCATAAGTAGGATAATTCTTCTCATGGGGTTTAAGCTATCTGGAGGCGTAGGCTATAACCTTACCATGCTGCATAAGGACACAACCCAAACCTACTCTGGATGCATCACAGTACGCTACAAACCCATCTGGACAGTCTAGAAGAGCTAAGACTTGGCTGAGGTAAGTGGAGCCTTCAACTCCTGAAAGCTCTTCTCGTAAGGATTTGACCATTAAAACTTGACTTTCTTCTGAGTCAATCTAGACATAGGGGATACAATAGAATAAAATCCTTCAACAAACCGTCTGTAATAGCTAGCCAAACCCAAAAAAGTCCTGATGTTTGACAGAGGGACAGGTCTGGGCCAGTTTCTTACCCCTTTAGTCTTTTGAGGATCTACTCTAATGCCATCACCAGAAATGATATGGCCAAGGAATGCTACAGACCTTAGCTAAAATTTGAACTTACTAAATTTACCGAACAACTAATGATTTCTGAGAGACTGAAGTACAATTTTGAGATGGTCTTCATGATCACGCTCACTGTGAAAATAGACCAAAAAATCATCTATAAAGACTATGATGAACATGTCCAAGTACTGCTTGAACACATGGTTCATCAAGTCCATGAAAGCTGCTGGGGAATTGGTAAGACCAAAGGACATGACTAAGAATTTGAAGTGACCATATCGGGTATGAAAGGCTATTTTTGGAATGTCACATTCTCTGACTCTGAGCAGATGATAGCCAGATCTAAGGTCTATCTTAGAGAAATAACAAGCACCCTAAAGTTGGTCAAACAATTCATCAATTCTGGGGAGAGAATACTTGCTCTTGACTGTAAATTTATTGAGTTGACGATAATCTATACACATTCTGGTAGAACCATCTTTCTTTTGCATGAATAAGACTGGTGCACCCCACAGGGACACACTAGGTCTGATGAATCCCTTATCTAAGAGATCCTTCAACTTCTCTTTCAGTTCTTTGAGTTCTGCTGGTGCCATTCTGTGTGGCAGAATAGATATAGGCTAACTATTTGGAAGACGGTCAATGTCAAAGTCTATTTCCCTTTTGGGAGGAATTCATAGAAGATCTTTGAGAAAGACATCTAAATATTCATTCACTACTGGGACTGATTCAAGACTGGGAGTTTTGGAACTAGTGTCCTTAACTCAAACAAGATAATAGACATATCCTTTACATATTATTTTTCATTCTCGAAGGTAAGAAACAAACCAACCTTTGAAAGCTGAAGTACTACCCCTCTACTCTAGTATGGGTTTATTTGAAAACTAAAACTAAACTATTATATTTCTGTAGTCGACTATGTCATAGTAGGAATGAAGCCAATCCATGCCGAGAATGACATCAAAATTAGTCATCTCTAATTCAACTAAATCTGCTGAAGTAACTTTCTGAAATATCATAATCGGGTAGTTCTTGTATATCCACCAGGCTATGATGGTTTTAACCACTGGGGTAGAGACTGAAAAGAGCTCTGCTAAAATTTTAGGACTAATTCCAAAATCAACTGCTATATAAAGAGTGACAAAAGACAAGGAAGCTCCTAGATCTAGCAAAGAGTAAACAATAACATGAAAGATCTATAATGTACCATTATTTGCATCAGGAGAATTTTCCTAATCTTGCCGGAACTGGAGAGCAAATAGTTTATTTAGGCAGTTCCTACTAGTAGCACTAGAAGTGGCACCTTGCTGATTTGGATGACCGAACTGAGCTGAGGAATAATTTTACTGACCCTGATATCCTGACTAGGGACAATCTCTAACTCTGTGTTCTGGCTTTCCACTTTTGAAAAAGACATCGCTACCATCTCTGCAAGCACCCTTATGGTTCTTACCACAAGTCTGACAAAGGGGATTAGTTTAGGCATTGCTGACACTACCCTGAGACTTAGATCCCAGCGCCCTATCTTTATTTTTATCCCTGAACTTAGGACTTGGAGCATTGGCTGAATATGGAGTTGTAACTGATGACTTAGTATGGAGTTGAGAGTGGTTTGATCCTTCTAATTTAGGTTGAACAAAGTTGAAACTACCTGTCTTTGCTCTCTTATTCTGATTCTCCCTCATTTTAACCTTTTGATCTTCTATCTGCTGAGCATGAGTCATAAGCCTGTCTAAAGTTATGTCACTATTCAATATCATAGACTACACTCATTGACCATACTATCGTTTACCCCAAAAACAAACCTACTCATCTTGGCCCTGCTATCTGCAACCACATGAGGAGCATATTTGGCTAATTGAGTAAACTTAAGAGAATACTCTTTGACTGTCATGTTTCCCTGACTAAGGTTGATGAATTCTAACATCTTAGCCTCTCTCAATTCTCAAGGAAAGAATCTATCTAAGAATGCAGTGAAAAACTCCTCCTACTCAATAGGCCTTGCATCATATGGCCTTTCTGACTTCCACTGTTTAAACTAAGTGTAGGCAATATCATGTAACTGGTATGAAGCTAGCTCAGCACTCTCGATAGGAATAACCCCATGATATTTGTAACCTTCTGAACCTGATCGATGAATTCTTGAGGGTCCTTATCTAACTTAGACCCAAGAAAGGATAGAGGATTCATTAGAGTAAAGTCTCGAATCCTGGCTGCAGCTAAATTAGCCAATGGGTTGGCCGGACTGATGGCTGGTCATAAATTTTGAGTAGCAACTGACTAAGCAAGAGTAGTGAATATAGCTCTGAACTATGTATGAGAAATATGTTCGCCCAAAGGTTCTTCGGGATGAGGGGCGAACCAATTTCTATTTCTTCTTTTAGGAGGCATGTTCTGCAAAAAAAAAGAAATGGATTGACTTGAGATTATGCTTACTGGCATAACATGAATGCTGAAAGAAGGGAAAACTATTCCTAAAACATCTTATATCCTCTTGTACATAAATGTGGTGCACAACACACCCATGTACAAGACTCTACTAGATACGGCTTTTAGACTTCTTATGAAACTATTGAACCTTAGGCTCTGTTACTAAGTTTGTACAAGACTCTACTAGATACAGCTTTCAAACTTCCTATGACATAATTAAACCTTAGGCTCTGATACCAAGTTTGTAATGCCCCGAATCTAGTACTCAAAACGCTACACGATGCTTACGATCCAGAAGGACCACAAGCTAACCCATGACTGATACCTATACCTATACACTATATAACATACTAAATATAATGCAAAAATAGAGGCTAAAGGCCATAAGGTTCAAAACTGCATGACTGATAAAATATAATATCTGAGTGGGGTAGTAAAATACCCAAAATTAAAATACTGTTTAAACATACTGTGGTCTGAAAAACCTCTAAAATATAACTGTCTAGATAAGGTGTTGATGGGACATGTCTCCAACTAACTCCAACTTATAAATTAATTAATGAGATAATAAATAAATGATCATGTCCTCGAAAGAGGAGGTTTAACTGCTAACTCTGACTGCTGAGACTGGAATGCTACTGATGCTTTGGAGCTCGTGCTTTTGAACCTATGGTATAAGATACCATAGCATAAATGCACCAGTACTTTGAATGTACTAGTATGCATGGAAGGTAGGCTTAATGCATGGGGTTCATATGCATGAACAATACTGGCTAACTAACTAATATGAACATGAGAATACATGTATGAATACGTCATAACTATATATGTGATCATGATAACATGAATTTACTGATAACTAACATAAATAATAACTGAATTCTGATGACTGATATAACTGATGACATGAGTGACTCTATCTGATAGTCCTAAATCTGATGGAAGTAGCTGAGTTCCATATTATTCTGAGTTGACTCTATTTGACAGTCCTAAATTTTGTAGAACTATCTGAGTTCTATTACTGAGATAGAATGATTGTATCTGACAGTCCTGATTCTGTAACTGAAATTATGGGAAGTAATTATCTAACTGACATGCACCTAATACGCCATTATAGCTGAGTTGGAATCCAATCTATAACCCCAATTGAAAGGGTGTTAATACTGCGCCACTGGTAAGGACAAGTCGTGAGCAACCCTCATCTGAAAGTATCCCAAAAAGAGAATGGTGGGGCCCTCACCTGACAGTGCTTATCCACATCATCAACCTTCATCTGACAGTGTTGATGTCTCAACCTATGTTGGATATATAGTTCTGGAATGTAAGGATGACTTATAAGAATCACACCCTCATCTAACAGTGTGTGTTCCTATCCTTGGGTTCACTCGGTGCAAATTCCTACTCCCATCTGAATAGACACTAATCATGTATTACTGAACTGAACTGGACTGAATTAACTGAGTTCTATTGACTGACGGAATAGTACTGAGATTACTATATTATTGAGCTTTCCTGAGTCACATGACTAACTAAGTTCTATAGATCATGGCTTGACTAAGGATATCATGAAAACATGACACGGACTCTAGGAACGCAGCTTTATTTTTTGGGTACAAGTACCCCCAGGACTAGATAGAAGGAAACTGACAAAGGATGACTTTCTTGAGTACAGGTCCAGCATCGACAATACATAATCAATTGGCTAAGACCTTTCATCAAACACTTGACATTCATAACTTGTACATGAATAGAGATTTCATATTATTATACTAGTATGGCACTTTTCCTTCACATAGTGATTTAATCAAACATGGGGGAGTATGCTATGGTTATACAATCATCAACACATCTAATAATCAAGGATACATCAATCAACTGGTGAATTGAAGGGTTTATCATGAATACCGCATAATTCCTAACATAGAAGAATCAATTCTTGTAATTAATAGTCTATAACATGGAATGAAACCAAACAATAACATGAACATCACTTTTCAATTCAATCAAATCATGAACATTCGTAAATATACAAATCTTTGATTTTGAAAAGAGATTCTTGAGCTTTATGGGTGAAAGAGACCCATGAATCAACACAAAACATACCTTAGTTCTTAATTTAGCAAAGATTGTTGGAGAGACATTAGTTCTTGATTTAGCGAAAATTGACAGAGAGACTTTCTTGAAATTGCATCCTCAATTAAAACCCTAGCTTGTTCTTCAGAGAAAATTGAGAGAAACTAGTATATTTTGGGTTTCAATTAGCTGAATCTCAAGTTAAAGGTGACCCCTGGCGTGACGCGGCGCTATCGTGCCGTGTCACTGGAATTTGACGATTGGAAAATAGGGAAATGGCGCAACGCAGAGCAATCTCGTTGCCACTTCATTTCTGACCTACAAGTTTTTTGTGATTCCGAAAAATTACGCTGGGACACTAGAAAAAGGACAATTACCAAGTTATCTTGTGGCACGGCGCGCTACTGACCAATATGGAGCTATTTTATGACGAGGACTTAAAATAGTCCTAACTTCCTACCTGGTTATTGAATTTAGGTGAATTTTATATCTATGGAAAGCTTATTGAATTTACCACATGACAAAAAGTGAAAATCCTGAAAATTCCCCAAGGAATAAACATCATTCAATTTAGAAGATAATACTTGACATTCTTGAGACAAAATTAGTTAGGAAACTTTGGGGTATTACACCTACATGGACCAGAGATCACCCCCTACACCTAATCAAACCAAACACAACATCTCCTAATGTTGGATGAATTCCTAACATAACTCAATATCCATAGTAATCTAAATAAATCCTTCTAAAAATAACCAAAACTAGTCTTAGTTGGGATATGTCCCCGACTCTGATAGATGACAAGGAGAATGAAAATGATAATAAAGGTTGCTATCAACTCATATCTAAGAATAAAGATGATGAAATGCCTAAGCCTTTCAGGGGATGGAAGATCATCACTTTACCACAACACCAAAAACCAACGGAATAAACCAATTGACCTAACTATAAGTAGGAAAAGTAGAAGAAGTACCGGTACCTGCATTGCGTAAGGATACAGCATCCGATGATAGTTAGTGAGGTGAACATTAGCATGTAACTCAGGAATAAGGATAACATAATGTCATGATCAACA
>NC_061113.1:44181674-44226700 GCF_002878395.1 Capsicum annuum | reverse complement strand
ATCAAGATCTCATAATAATCATTATAAGATATGGGTTCATGCTTCAAATTCATAAAAATCCAATAAAAATCATGTCTTTGTAAAGAAAATTACTTTTGGGAACACGAACGAAAGAGAGTTCTTTTTGAAAAAACCCACATACCTTGAATGATGAACTTTAGATCGATACTCATTTTTGAGATGCTAATCATGCCTTTGAATGATGGTTCCTGGAGTTCTTGAACTAGGAACTTGTAATCTTGAATAAATTTGCAGAATTAATGGTGAACTTTGGAGCATCTTGAAGTTGGATGTAGGAGCTTAGGGTTTTCTTTTTTAGGGAGTTCAATGAAATATAACATATAATGCTTCTATAGGCTTTAATATAGGGTTTGGATGGATTTTAGGTGAGGGGGGATAACCAAAATGCCCCTAAAAATCAAAAAAATTCTCAAATCTATCCTTTGGTGGACTATTTTGATAGTCTGAAGTAGATCAACCATAACGTTTTACTACGATATTCAAATTGGATGAAACCAATTTCATTAGAAAGAGCACTCTCATATATTTTTATTGATATATAGTATCTCACCCATATCATTGTGTACGAGGAGTTATGATCATTTGAAGTTGACCCAAAAATTCACTTTTGATAGGCTGAAGTAGATCGAAAATAACTTTTTGCTCCAATAGAAAAATTGGATGAAACTAATTTCATTGGAAAGAGGACTCGCAGAGCTTTCCGTTGATACATAGTAGATCACCCAGATCATTATGTACAAGGAGTTATGATCATTTAAAGTTGGAGCAAAAATATGCCAGGCCTCAGTACTTTTCCTGCACGTTTTACTGTTCACTACTATTCACGGTTTGATCGGAATGTTCATAACTCGTCGCTCGGGTGTTCGTTTTGGATGATCCACATATAATTGAAAAGCTTATTCGATACTATACATAATGGTGGGTCATAATCTAAGATATTTAATATGAAAAATTTATAATGTTTTCTAGAAGATAGAACCCAACACGTTTACGCACAAAATTTTAATGAAAAATTTCCTGGGGTATTACATATAGTGATTCCTCATTGAATTGAGGACAATATGATTTGATACATTTATTTATTTCTTTAGTTTAGTTTTATGGAGTTATTTGGAGACATGTTCCTTCAACTCCTTATTCAGATAGTTTAGAGGCTTTCAGATTTACGTTCAGATTTATGTTTAGACTTAGCTTTCAGATTGAGTTGTTTTGGGTATTTGCACCCACATGATTGTATTTAGTTGAATCTTATGGCCTTACAGCTCTATGTATTCCATATTATTTTATCATGATTTGCAGTATGCAGGTACAGATATCAGTCATGAGTTAGCTTATAGTCCCTCGGGGTCATGAGCACCGAGTAGCATTTCAGTTCAGCGAATCAGGGTGTTACAGAATCATTATATCTTGAAAAAAAATGATATTATCATGAGGAGATGACTGGCCTATTGGAGCACTGAGTACTTAACTGTCCAGGTTGTAGCTAACAGAAGTGTTGTGCAAACAAAAGCTAGAATATAGAAAGAGAGTTCCAAGCCAATAAAGTTGTACAAATTTTTTTTGTTGCAAGAAAAAATTTATTGCCAAAGAAGAACCAACAAGATACGTAAAAGTTCTCCGCAAAACAAAATGCGGGAGTAGTAAACATAAGAGGAATTCATCAATTTCTTTAAGGAAATAGAATTATTCTAGAACATGAGAAGCTGGAGGGACATTTCGTGTTCAGAAGAAGTAACCTTTTCGATCGAAATAGAATTTACCTTCTTGAAACTTGAACCATGTTTTTTATACTCGGGAGCGAGGTTTTTATAGTGCCCGCACCTGTCTAAATCATAGCCTAAACATATTCAATATCATAGCAACCTTACATATTTAGTACTCACACATCTCAGTTACTAAAAACAACCAAATTGTCATTAACAAAAGCAACATTTGTACCCATATAAAACTATACTCAGATTAATCCCATATGCAGTCCTAATATATTAGTTTAGACTCAATATTTAGAAATATTAATATCTAAAATCCTCAAAATCCTCACAAAACAATAAATTTATATCATTTTGTAGTTATGGATGACACGAATATTTGAAGAAAGCATCCTACTAAATCTGCTTCATTAACATCCAATATAGTTGACTGTGTTATTTATGTGGCGATCTATGTAATATCAGTTGCCTAAGTTTACAAATCCTAACTAATAATTATTAAAAAAAGGTTTTGACTTTATAACAAATATCCAGATTCACAGTTCTACCATTTAGCAAGCTGACACCAGTCATCTTGTTTGTTAAATTTCTGTCACCACTTCGACTTTTCCTTCAAGAACAAGAACTTTAAAGACTAGAAATATCAATTACATAGTAGAAATTTTAACCAGTAACCCCATGATAATGATTAAATTCCCCTTCTAAACATATTCAAGTGACTTAAATTTCACTTTCTTAAAAGCATGGATTTTAACATGCCAGATTACAGTTAAGTTTTGGCAGTCCGTGGGGCTGAAAGTTTGGAACAACTATTCGGTTGAAGTTTATGCACAGTGATGACTAATTACATAGATAACAATAATAACAATAACAACAGACATAATGTAGTACCACAAAATTGGCTTCGAAGGGATGGTGTGTACACATCTGTTACCTATACATTGATCCTTAATTGTCCCTTCTCATAATGAAAATGTATATGACGTTATTATGGATGTTAGTATGATACTAAAATAACTGATAGAGATTTTATTTTTTGACTTAATTTTTCATGTTGATGGCTAATTCTATGTATTTAGAACTTAGCTTCACTTTGTAACAAAATTTGTCTCAAATCATTGTACCCAAGTATCAATCCTAGGGGCCAAGTGTCAAATCTATAAATTTTCATTCAAAACCAGGCATACTGATCTAAATTTTGAGTATGAGTTTTGAATTTTGAAAAATATAATTTACGAAATTTGTATAATGTGTTATGAAAACTCTAGATCCACCTCTGCTTATCAAGTGTAACTTGAGGTACAAAACCCCCAAACATAAAAGTACATAGTGAATCCATATTTTTGTAATAAGATTAGTGTCATGTGGCTACTTGGTTAGTTATTGATTCTTTACCACTTGTTCTGTTTCATTTTAGGCATTGTTTACTTTTTCTCTCAAGGATGTATCTTCATGTATGTTTAAAGCTACAACACCCCCTCATTTTATTATGAAAAACACAATTACTAAATCAGGATAATATATAAAAAATCAACTACATCCATATTCAATGGTTCCACTTTAATTGAACAATATTATAGAGTATATCGATCAAGGGAAAAAAGAAGCTACACCTTCCCCTCATTTTTTAGAGTCATTATCTAACGAGACATGGAGTAGAGAATAAAATGAATTCACAAGCTTTCTTTCACTGAAATATAAATTAGAAGATCACTAAACTCTTGCCAAGATGGTAACTGCAAATCCTTATAAGCACATGTGTAGGACAAAATGTTAACGGAAATACACTAAGGTACATATTCAAATAAGTCCCACACTATTGTTCCTTGATTTATTCAGCCAAAATTCATATTAGAGAGTGATGCACATAAGAACTTAAACGATTCAATGAACTGATACAAGAAAATTACATTTTCAAACCAATCTTAAGAATTCTATTAAGTACCTGCTAACCAAAAAATAGAGTTTGCAATTTTTTAGGATGTTTGGCAGAGTTTTTTTGCTTTGATGGTGAAGGGATGACCCTATAGAGAAGGTGTTCTTTAGTATCAGTAGGATAAATTCTGGTATAAATTGTGAATCAATTGAACAAAATAATACTAACATCTTATTGTGAGTGAATGGCAGCGATTGATACTATTTTTTATCTGCTGGAGCAGAGACCAGAGATCCGTATTGGGATGTGTTTCCTGTAGCAAAGGAATTGAGCATTTCACTATTTTCTGTAGCCCTATATAAGTTAATGTTTCAGGGATTTTAGCGTAATAACAATAAGTTACAAATCAATAACAAGTAGAGTATAGCAAGTTGATACCATGAGCGAAGTTCTATGCATTTTGAATAAGGTTGATTGAGTTGTATCGTTGTGTTAAATTTTGATGTCAACATTATGCCTTCGTTAATGATATTAATAATGATTTGTGGAAAAAATTAGAAGTTGAAATTAGTAAATTAATTGTAGTATATTGGTTAGCTTACCATTGAACTTAGAAACTCTAATACATCTGATACAGATGATCGGATATTGTTGGAACTGTGTAAGGAGTTTCTTGCCTTCTTCTTTAATAAGAGCTTCTTTCCATAATATGAATGTGTAGGCTTGCTTGTTGTGTACAATGAAATAATTAATATGTTGTATATTTTTATATTATGAAGCAAGAAGAATGGTGGTAAATTTGGCAAAATATGCTTACTTGGTATCAATAATAATGAGTTCCTGCAGTCTTTTATGAATACTTGTAACATATCTTGGTGGAAAGCAGTTGACAGCTATTGCTAGTATATCTGTTGAGGAAAATAAATATGTTAGCTTGTGTTGAAGCAGATATTTAGTATCAGAAAGAGTAAAATGAGCATATTGTAACTAAGGTCGTGATAACACTTGATACTGAGTTCTGAATTTTTGATTTACTGATATCTGAGTTTATTGATACAGTATTACTGTTAACTGGGTGACTGTATCTAATAGTCTTGATTCTATGGAACTATTCTGTGTTCCGTACTGAATTGAGTGACTGTGTCTGACAGTGTTGATTTCTGTAGAACTAAACTGAGTTTTATTTTGAAGACTAAAACTAAAACTGTGGGAGGTAATCATCAAACCGACATGCCTCTTTCTGAATAGATTAGGGTTCAACCTGTAACCCTAGTTGGATGGGTATCAGTACCATGCTACGGATAAACTGTGAGTTAACCCTCTCTGACAAAAAGCTCTTTCATCAACCCTCACTGGCAAGAAAACTCATATGAGATGTATCAACCCTAGTCTGGCAGGAAGATATGTCAACCTACACTGGCTACATAGTTCTGTAATACAAGGATTGCTACTAAGGGTTAAACCCTCTGTTGGTAGAAATTTCTCCATCCCTGGGTTCGCTCGGTGTTGAACCCTACTCCCAATAGAATAAACACTGAACTGATTCCTAGTTTATACTAGGCTTGACTGAACTGTTACTGATTATACTGTCTAACTAAATTGAACAGAGTTCAATGAGTTCCGTTGACTAATGGAATACTACGGAATTCTATTAGCTGACTAAATTTACTGAGGTCTGAACTGAATATTGAACTGGACTGGACTGATACTAAGTCTACTGAGTTTTTCCTAAGTTTTGTAACTAACTAATAGTACTACTGATCGTGACATGACTAAGATTATTCTGTAACTACTACTGGCTCGAGGTAAGCAGCTAAATTGTTGGGTATTAAATACCCCCAGGACTCGATAACATGAAAAATAAATCATAGCATAAACTTGAAAGGCATAACCATATGCACCTGATCATAACTCATTCATAGACACATTCCATCAAACACTTGCATGATATAACTTGCACATAAGCTGACATGACATGATTGTTTTCCCTTTTTCTTTGTTCTTATGAGCAATTTATCAAACACATGGAGAACATAATCTATGCTCATGACACTGAGCAACACATAGGCATCATAATTCAAATCACCATTTACAATTTCAAGGGTTTAGCATGGATTCACATAACTCTATACATATATCAAATAAATCCATATGAAACTTGTAACAAACATGGATTAGAAACCCAATTAATCATTTTAATCATGAATATAATCAAACCTAACATGAAATTCATGAAATCAATACACTTGATGTTTTAAAAGTAGTTTCTTGAACTCCAAGGGTAGAAGGGACCCTTGGAAGAACACTTGACATACCTTAAAGCTTGAATTCTGAAAGATTGATGGATTTTCTTGGAACTTGGATACTTGAATGTGATGAACTAGGGTTTGTTCTAGAAAAATTCTAGACAGAATGAGTAAATTTTGCCTTTTGGATGACTTAATTACATGTTTTGGGAGCTGTTATAAGATGGTAAAAGACTCATTTACCCCTTTGAACACAGGTTTTTAACTACTGAAAATTGGACTAGCGACTCGCCGCATCGTTGGCATAATGTGATAGCCAACGCGCTGCAGTGAGTATGCGTCGGTTCACAGGAATTTGTACTGGGAGCTGGGGAAATATACTCATCGATGTGATGGGCGATGTGGCGCGTCGAGATCGCATTGATCCACTGGTTTGAGCTTTCAAATGTGTTTCAAACGAAGTCCAAAAAATCTGAAACTTGTTCGAGAACACCTACTGATATTCATGATCATGTATCAACCTAAAAATCATTACTTTAAGGTTATGAGGGTCATAAAAAAGGATCTCCAACTTACGAAGGCTAAAATAACTCTAAGTATGAACACTTAGCTGAATTTTTTCAAGTCTGGGACCCTTTACTAGCTTTACCAGGACTGAATCAAGCTTAAGATTTTGTGGGATCTTACAATTAACCAGAAAAATGCATGCATTACTGGAAAAAAGTGAATAATGTATAGAAGGTTTTTATTTCCGAGTAACACTATTAAAAAGATTGTAAAATTATAGAGAAATCAAGCTATAAGAACCAAAAACAGAATAAATAAGTACTTAAGTGGAGGAAAAAGAAAAACTTACTAACATTTAAATCGAAGAAAAGAAAGGAAAAATTAAACATCTTGGTGTCATAGATGAAGGGAAAAATTATAAATAACATAAATCTCAAATATAAAATTCATGTGGTGCTCATAGACTCTTCAAATGGACACCTGGAATTTTAAAGCAAACATGGACATAAGTAACTGAATTTACAGGTGTACCACTCTTGCAGAGATGGTTACCACAGATCCTTCTAAGCACATGCCTCGGACTAAACGATAAGGTAAATACACTAAGGTAGAGGCACAAACATAAGCATCAAATTATAATAACCCAGCTGGTAATTGATACGTAAAAAAAATATGGAAACAACACATGCAACCACAAAAATAACAAAGAGATTCATATATAGAAACATAATCACAGTGAAGAACTCTAAATCGAAAAAAACATAAGCACCCAAATTATAGTAACCCAGCTGATAATCAATACTAGGAAATAATTATTAAAACAACACATGCAACCACAAAAACAAAAATAGAGATACATATACAGAAACATATTCACAGTGAAGTGTTCAAAATCAAAAAAATTATACCAACTTAAAAACCCAGAACGGGAATACATACAATAGCAAAAAAACAGCAAAATACACCCAAAACATAGAAAATGAAAGAGAGAGAAGACTATACCGGATGCTTCAAAGGATAACAACAGAAATCTTTTTTTGGGAATAAATGGTAGAACCAAAGTAGGAACTTTCTACAGTTGTATTTACACAAATTTTAGTAGAGCTTTTTGAAGATTAATCGGAGAAAAAAAACTGGAAGGATATTTTTTATGATTTAAATGTATTTCTTTGGAAGGAGTCTGTGTTTATGCAAACATGAATGTCTAAAAATTGTGAAAAGAGAAATGAAAAGGTAAAGTAAAAATGAAAGGGATGAAGTGAAAAAGACACGTGTTAATACCCATACGTATTTGCCATCATTGTTAATATTATTTACAAAACTACCCTTGGTAGTACAACTAAACCTTCACTTATATGTAAGTGTAATAAATAATTTTTTTAAATATAAATATAGAATTTAAATCAGAATTACTACTAAATTTTTCAATCGTTCTTTGTCTCTGGTTATGCCTCAGAGAACACGTCAGTAGGTATCAGTTACGCTCTTCGTCATTTCTTTTACAGAAAGTAAGAAAATAAAACATGTGGACCAATATTATGGTCATTCACAAGCTGACACAATTCAATAACATTTATCCCTACTATATGTATTGGCCACGTGGATATTGATTCCTTATTGTATCTTAAATTTCTAGGATAAAAATAGACTATTTCATTATGTTCTTTGATGTTTGTCCAATTATTTGTTGAAATTTATAGGATAATAATGGAGTAATTCATTATGTTCTTTGATGTTTTTCAATTATTTGTTGAAAAAATTTATCTTTGAATTTTCCGGTGACAAGTATACATGTCACAGTTTTAGTATTTTTGTATCAAAAACAGCAAGATATAAGCCAAGTATGATGATCGGTACACAAATCTTGTGTTTAGTATTTTAAGGGTTAATGAGTAAATCATAAATGAGTTTTAGTTATATGTATCAGGGGAAAAGACTCCCTATAGATTTGGACCAATTAGGCCAAATTGAGTTGGATACGAGTGAAGTAGACCCACAGTATCACCATTTCGAGGGCAATGCCGACACTGTGAGACACATTCGTTTAGAGAGTGAAGGTGTCCAAGAACAAGTAGGGATAGTGACTACGTGATAATAAATAAATAGAAGTAACCCGAGAGAACCAACGATGATAATCGCATATAAGGACCCGACAAAAAAAGAAGTGTCAGGTTATATAGGAGCCTAGGCGTCTCTCGGCTAAACCGCGTCAGACGTGCAATACTAGGATGACAACCTTCAATCATTTAAGGATAAGTGGTCGTGGATAAGGGTCATTGGATGTGGTACTATAGGCTCAAAGAGCAATATCTTCTTATTAGCTGAAAGGCTACCTCTATATCCTATAAATAGGCACCTTTTTCTCCATTGTAAAGTATCAAATATTTAGTCATCCATACTTTATAATCAATAAAATATCTTTAGCTTGGCATTCTTCATTTTCTTTAATTAGATGTTTTACTGTTTTCTTATTATCTGCGTGCTTTGCAGTTAAATATAACTGCAATTATCCATATAATGGATGATCCTCCAGAATATCATTGTGAAGATGAAGATTCGCCTATCTGCGGAATCTTGGAGTTTATCAAACTCATATTTCCCCTTTATATCACTGGGGTATTAGATGAAGAAGCATATGATGATGCCTGAGGCTGTGATGAAGGGGTGGATCTTCCCACGGAAGAGTATCTTCCTCTGCGTCTTCCTCTTCCTCTGTCCATTTGCAGGGCAGATCTGTAGTCATGCTGCACATAATAGATTAGACAGATAAATCAATATCAATCCAATCTATTTCGTCTCTAATTTCTTCTTAATTAAAGAATGTAAATTCATCTTCAATTATTGCAAGGATAATTTTTTCGATTATAAGAATATGCAGATCTGCATTTAAAGAAATTGCCTTTATAATAGTAATTAAAATCTTTTGAGAGAGAAAATGGGTGTAAAAATTCATTTTTCACTTAAGTATTCTCTAGATAAAAAATCAGGCAGGGAATTATCAATTCCTTTTTTATAATGAATTTCAAAATCAAAAGGGGATAATTGAGCTTGCGACCTTGCAAATATCAATTTTGAAGCATCATGTTTAAAATCCTTGCCGAACATATACTTTACTAATTGAGCATCTGTTTTAATCAAAAAAATTGATTATATAGATCATCCTGAAATTTTAGAACGTATTTAACAATGATTAGCATTTTATGTCCAACTGTTGCATAATTCTTTTGACTATTAGTTCATTTTCCATAATGAAATCGAATTAATTATTCAATATTTGTATGGGGATTAACTTTTTTAAGTATTCCACCATACCCAATATTAGAGGCATCAGTTTCAATAATTTTTAACCAAGCAGGGTTACCTAACATTAAGTAAGGCAAAGCTTTGACACGTTGCTTAATGCGTTTAACAAGGTTTGTATGACTATCAGTTTAGGGACCTTGAAAGTCTTTTATTAGTCTATCATTTAAAGGGGATAAATCTCTTGATAAATTATTATAAAATGGGGATATATAATTCAAACTCCCGAAGAATCGTTGTAGTTGAGTTTTATCAGTGATGACATCAGAAAATTTATTAGCAAAATCAATAGAATGTTGAATAGGGACTATCTTCCCTCGACAAATATTGTGACCTAAAAATCGAATATTTGTTTGGAATAAACTCATTTTTGGTTTAGATATCACCAAACCATTTTGTATCACAATTTTTTTAAACATATCAAGATATTTAAAATATAATTCTAATGTTGTTGAAAATGCAAGAATATCATCAATATTAATAATAATTAAATCCATATATGGATTAAAAATGTCATTCATTATTTTTTGAAATTCAGAAGGAGCATTTTTCAATCCAAAAGGCATCACATTCCATTCAAATTGACCAAAAGGAACATTGAAAGTTGTTCTATAAATGTGCTCTCTAAATATTCAAATTTTCCAATAGCCAAATTTTAAATCAAATTTAGAAAATATATTGGCGTTAAATAATCTGGATAATAAATATTTTTTATTTGGAATAGGGTACCTAATCCATTTTAGGCATTTATTAAGAGGCTTATAATTTAATACTGACCTCGGCATACCTCATTCCATTTCAGCAATATTATTCACATAAAATGCAGTGCAAGACCAAGATGATTTAGAATACTTTATCAAACCCTTTTGTAAGAGATTATCGATCTCCTTGTTATAGAATTTGACTAACTCTATATTCATTTGACAGGGTCTAGATTTTGTTGGGATCTCTTCCTCGTAGAAATCAGTTTCATAGGTAAAAGTTACAATATACTATTTCCGATCCCAAAAAACATTGGGGTGATCAGCACATACATCAATAATCATCTGTTCGGAGATCATTTTTATTTTCTCCTGAATCTTAGTAGATTTCATGGTATCATCAATATTCATATTGAATATTTCAAGTTGTACAAAATTAAAATGTCGCTGATTCATATCAATTAAAGCATTTATATCCCTTGTTACTAGATCTGTAATAGAAAGGTAGGATATCTCCTTATTTTTATAAGTAACAGTAAATTCCTTAGCATCAATATGTGTGTAAGGATAAATTGAATTTATAAAGGGTGTTCCAAGTATAATAGGGGGATATAATTGATTCTTTACCAAAAAGAAGAAGTGTGGAATTTAGATCTTATTTTGGTAAATATGAGCATTAGGAAGCTTATAGTTAATATTAAGAGAATGACCAGATGAAGACTTAACAATATGTATAGTCTTATGAAAATATCTAGTCGGAATCAATCCTTCTTGAATGCAACTAACATCAGCACCACTATCAATCATGGCAACATTAGTCACAGAAAAACCATTATCAATTAAAATAGTGCAATTTATATACCATTTATGGGTTTTAACAATTTACATCATACCCAAAAAATAATTATTTTTTATGTCAAGATTTTGGACAATGTCGACAATATCAACGTCTTCTTTTTCAGACATTTTTTCCTTCCCTTTAGAACTAGAAGAAAGATCATAGTGAGAAGTATCTTTCTCAAATTTTGTAATATGGTGATCACAAATCATTTGGTTTTGTTTTAGAGATATAATCTCCTTTTTCAATTTTTCTACATCAATTTTTAAATCATTAAAGGATGTATCTTTGCCAGGTAATTTACTTATATCAAGATGTCAATTAACCTCAGCTAAAGAATAAGGTATGTAATAATCATTATTAGTACTTCGAGTAACATGAATGCTATCAGAAGTTTAGAAGTACTAGGGCCGTTATCAGCAGATTTTTTTGGAGAAACATTAATATTTTTTCATGAAGTTTTTCATCGGAAACTTCTTTTAATAATTCAAGAACACTATCAGCGGTGAGGGTTTGAATATTCAAATCTAAATCTTCAAACTGTGATTGTAATCAATAAAATATTTCACCACAAGTGCAAGTATTATCATTACAATCTGCACAAGTATTTATTTTATTATTTGCTTGATCGCTATTAGATAAACCATGCAGTTCAATATCATTTTCAAATTTAGAATCACAAACATAATCAGACTCAGAACCGAAAGTGTATAACAAATCATATACTAGATCATGAACGTCTTCAGAAAGACCTAAAGACTTAAGCTTTTAAAGCTTGCAGTTAGGGGCTATATGCCCAAAATTACCAAATTTGTAACTCTTAATTTTTGTGAGATCGCGCTTAGACCTATTCTTCATAAATCTAGCGAACTTACGTTGGGTTTTATGAAATCTAGCGAACTTACGTTGGGTTTTATGAATCTTACGCTCTTCTTTGGATCTATGCCTAGATCTCTTCTTCCTATAGGGTCTATCAGACTTAGAATATCTTTGACCTTTTTCTTGAGAAGTAGAAGCCGGTTTATCCATACCAATTGTTCACAAAAATCTCCTAATTGGGATTTTTCTTTAAGCTTATCAAGCTTAATTTGCCTAGCCATTTTTAACTCATTGCACAGAGCGAGACCTTTCTGAGTACAGGCTGCTATCAGCTGACCATAGGTAAATTCTGAATAGGTTATATCACTAAAGGAACATCTAACACCCTGAATCTGGTACCCAAAATGCCACATGGTACTTATGACCCCTAAGAACCACAAGCTAACCCATGACTGATATCTGTAACTGAGCACTACATAACATACTGTATAACTATGGAATAAAAGGCTGAAAGGCCATAAAGTTCAAAAATTTGCTAAAACATAACACCTAGAGATACGGCATATCAACACCAAAACAACTGAAATAACTATCTGAACATGTTAGTCTTAAAGCCTCTAAAATTGACTAAATAAGGAGTTGATGGGACATGT
The DNA here is from genome assembly GCF_002878395.1 of Capsicum annuum. Lineage (NCBI taxonomy): Eukaryota > Viridiplantae > Streptophyta > Magnoliopsida > Solanales > Solanaceae > Capsicum > Capsicum annuum. Next base: position 44,214,030 of record NC_061113.1, on the reverse strand, counting down.
TCCAATCTAACTCCAACTACTGAAATAAACTAAGTACTGAAAGAATTAAATAATCAAATAATAACATCCTCAAATGATAAGGACTCACTGCTAGTTAGACTGCTGAAACTGGAATGCTACTGATGCTTTGGAGCTCGTGCTTCTGAACCTATGGTATAAAACACCATAGCGCAAATACGTCAGTACGATTGAATGTACTAGTCAAGTGAGAAAGGTTGAATGCAAGGGTTCATATTCATGAACAATACTGACTGACTGAGTAACATAAACCTGAGAATACATGCATAAATTTGTGAACTATAACTGAGATCATAACATCACTAAATTTGAATATTGATAACATAAGTTTTTGTAAAACTGATATACTATTATCTGAATGACTGTGTTTGACAGTCCTATTTTTGAGAGAAATAGTTGATTTTTGTATTAAGCTGGGTGACTATATCTGATAGTCCTAAATTCTGTAGAACTATCTGAGTTCTATTACTGAGACTGAGATTGTAACTGTGGGAAGTAGTCATCTAACCGACATGCCCCAAATAAGATAATATAATTGAGTTGGGGCGTAATCTGTAACCTCAATTGGATAGGTGTCAATAATGCGCCACTGGTAAGGACAAACTGTAAGTAATCCCTCATCTAACAGGTACTCTAAGAAAAATGGTGGGACCCTCATATAACAGGTTAAGTCACCTCATCTACCCTCAACTAGCAGGTTTGATGTCTCAACCTACACTGGCTATGTAGTTCTGGAGTGCAAGGATTGCTTCTAAGAATCACACCCTCTACTCACAGGAGAGTTGCCATCCTTGGGCTAACTCGGTGTTGAAACCTACCCCCATCTGATTAGACACTGAATTAATTATACTGAACTGACTGGACTAAGTTCAGTGAGTTTCGTTGACTGATGGAATATTACTGAGATCTGATAACTGACTGAGACTACTAAGTTTTCCTAAGTCATGAGACTGACTGAATTCTATTGAACATGGCTTGACTGAGAGTACCTTGAAAATTAACATTGGCTATAGGCATATAGCTAAATTGTCGGGTACAAGTACCCCCAAGACTTGATAGCATGAATCTAACAAGACATGACATTTCTTAACACATGACCGTAGACAACAATTCATAGTACAATCATTGGGGATTTTCATGAATTATTCGCATGCTATAAGCTTACACATAAAGAGGAATACATGTAAACATATCATAATTTCATAAGCCTAATCTCATGAGCATTACGTCAATCTATTACAAAGCTTAACAATAATGTGGGAGCCATATCGAACATAAGGGAGAAACATGGATTCATCAATTTTGGTCACAAATGAGTCATAAGGAATAATTCTTATTCTCTTAAGCATTTTATCAAACACCTTGCATGCATATCTTTAGGCTTAGGCATTAATATTGAAATAATATATCATGGCAACATTTTACACTTCCAATGCAAGAACTTTAACCATATGCTAACATATTTTCATAATTGTCATTGAAGACTTCAACTTGGAATTCAAACAACAATATAAACATGGATATAATTTAATTCATACCATGGAATCCAAAGTTTATATTTCAAATAGGGTTTTCTTAACCTTCATGGGTGAAAGGAACCATGAATCAACACTTGGCATACCTGGGTAGATGATTTTTTTAAGATTGCTGGAGGAAAGATTGAATTCTTGACTTGGAATTAACCACCTAGTGTTTCTTGTTCTTGGGGATTGATCTTTAATAGGAACCCTAATTTGGTGTTGTGGGTGAATAATGAAGTTATGAGCTCTGGTCTGGTATAATTAGGGGTCAAAGCGGGTGGAAAACACCCAAATACCCTTTTAAAAATGACTTAAAATCAATAATTGGAAGTGGCAATGGTTTGGGCGATAGTCCATTGCTGGATCGATGGTCCGCCCATCCATCCCTTCGTACTTAGCCAAAACCTGAACTTCCTTCCTCGTCTATGATGGATTAGGTGATGTTCCATTGCTAGCTCGATGGTCCATCAGCCCTGACTGTCACACTTGGCCAGAATACAGGTTCACTGCCTTAGTCGTGATGGCTTGGGTAATGGTGCGTCACTAGCTCGATGGTCCGTCGGCCTGACCATCGCTTCTGGGCAGTTCCGACAGTTCTCTATAAAACGTCCATATCTTTTTACTCTGATATCGGATTTGGACAAAATTGGTATTGTTGGAAATCTCATTCAATTTTTCATATGATAAAAATTTGAAATTAAGGAAATTCTATCTTATTTAAACATTAATAATTTAGAAAGTTATCACTAACTCTTCTGGAGATTAGATTTGACTTAAAGAAAGTTCGAGGTATTACAATATCTATCCATTGGGAACATTCTTCTTTGAATAGGACTGATTAGACTGGGAAAGCTGATAGACTGATCTTACTTAAGGGACGTGAACATTTTAACATATCTATATGACTGGAACTTCTCATATACTGAAATTTCATACTGAATATGCATGTCTGATGCATGGATATGTGACGAATAGTCTTCATGAATGCATGACTAAAATTATTGAGAAGATGAATTTCTCATGATGAGAATGCATATCTGATGTATGAATATGTGACTGACATGATACATGAACATATGACTGTATATGCAAAGATATTTGATACCAAGTTTATAATTGAAATCTGAACATGAAACTAAATAATCTTAAGGAAAGCTGTTACCTTGGGTTGAGTCTGAGTTTTCAGAAAAGAGGTAAGGATACTTGGTCCACATGTCTGCTTCTGCTTCCCAAGTATCTCCCTCAGCGAACTAATTCCACCAAACAACTTTGACTAGAGGGACTTTTTTGTTCCTCAGTCTGAGAGTTTGGTAGTCAAGAATTTCAACTGGATCTCTTTGAAAGAAAGGTTGTTCTGAATGTCTAAACCCTCTACTAGAACAACAACTGCTGGGTCACCTATGCACTTCTTTAGAAAGGATAAATGGAACACTGGATGAACTGAGGCTAGATCCAAAGGCAATTTGGGCTCATAAGCTACCTTGCTGAAATGACTGAGAATTTTGAAGGGACTGACATATCGGGGACTGAGATTTCCCTTCTTACCAAAATGCTTCACTCCCTTCATGGAGACAATCATCGATCTCAAACTCGAGATCCTTTTTGTGCACATCTGCATATGATTTTGATTAGCTTTAAGTTGTCTTGAGTCGCTCTCTGATCAACTAAACTTTCTTTAAGGTGTCGAATACCAAGTCAGGACCTACTACTGCGGCCTTACCCACTTCAAACCAACCGATTACAGATCTACACCTTCTACCATAGAGAGCTTCAAATGGAGCCATCTGAATACTGGAATGATAGTTAGTGTTGTATGCAAACTCAATCAAAGGAAAGTGGTGATCCCAACTCCCCTTGAAATCAATTGCACATTCCCTTAGCATATCTTTCAAGGTCTTAATGGTCCTTTCTTATTGACCATCTGAATGAGGAAGAAAGGTTGTACTGAGGTGAACTTAGGTACCAAAACCTTTTTGGAATGCTTTCCAGAAGTAAAAGATGAACTAGGTACCTCTATCTAAAATAATAGACAATAGAACACCGTGCAATCTAATAAAATCCCTGATATAGGTCTGGCATAATCCTCGATTGAACTAGAAGAAAATGAGCTGATTTGGTCATCCTGTCTATGATGACCCAAACCAAATCATGCTGATGACGAGTACTAGGCAAACCCATTACAAAGTCCATGTTCACTTCTTCCCACTTCCAAGTGGGGATATTGAACTCCTGCATGGACCCACTAGGCTTCTGATGCTCAACCTTAACCTGCTGACATGTGGAGCCCTTAGCCACAAACTCTACAACATCACTCTTTATCCCACTCCACCAATAGATCTCTCGTAAGTCACGGTACGTCTTAGTGGCCCCTGGATGAATAGAGTAGCGCACATCATGTGCTTCTGCAAGAATTCATTTCCTCAAGTCATCTACACCTGGCACACACAGACGACCCTAACAATACAAAACACCGTCTCCCTCTTGAGAGAAAACCTCAACCTTCTGATCCTTGGCTGACTCTTTCAACTTGACTAGACTGGGATCTCTATCTTATTTTTCCTTAACTTCAGAAACTAGAGATGATTCGAAACTACTCTGAACCCATTTATTACCTTCAGCTAAATTGACTAAGCGGACACCTAGTCTAGCAAGCTGATGAACTTCCTGAGCTAGCTTTTTTTTACTGTTTTCAACATGAGCAACACTACCCATAGACAGTCTACTGAGAGTGTCGGCTACTACATTGGCCTTGCTCGGATGATAAAGGACACTTATGTCATAATCTTTAAGAATGTCTAACCATCTTCTCTAATAGAGATTAAGATCATTCTGAGAGAACACGTACTGAAGGCTTTTATGATCTGTGAACACATCAACATAAACACCGTACAAGTAATGCCTCCAAATCTTCAAGGCAAAAACTACAGCTACTAACTCAAGGTCATAAGTAGGATAATTCTTCAAATGGGGATTAAGTTGTCTGGTGGCGTAAGCTATGACCTTACTATGTTGCATAAGGACACAACCTAAACCTACTCTGGATGCATCATAGTACACTACGAATCCATCTGAACCGTCTAGAAAAGTCAAGTCTGGAGTTGAGGTAAGTCGAGTCTTCAAATCCTGAAAACTCTTTTTGCATTAATCTGACCACTGAAATTGAACCTTCTTCTGAGTCAATCTGGACATAGGGGATGCAATAGACAAAAATCCTTTAACAAATCGATGGTAATAGCTAGCCAAATCAAAAGAACTCCTGATATCTGATGGAGAGATGGGTTTGGGTCAGTTTCTCACTGCTCTGGTCTTTTGAGGATCAACTTTAATGTCATCACCGGATATGATATGACCAAGGAATTCTACTGACCTTAGCCAAAATTTATACTTACTGAATTTGGTAAACAGCTGATGATTTCTGAGAGTCTGCATTACTATTCTGAGATGGTCTGCATGATCATGCTCACTGCGGGAATACACAAGAATGTGCTCTATGAAGACTATGATGAACGTGTCCAAGTGCTGCTTGAACACATGGTTCATCAAGTCCATGAAGGCTACTGGGGCATTGGCAAGGCCAAAAGACATGACTAAGAATTTGAAGTGACCATACCTAGTATGGAAAGCTATTTTTGGAATATCACGTTCTCTTACCCTGAGCTGATGATAGCCTGATCTGAGGTCTATCTTAGAAAAATAGTTGGTACCCTGATTTTGGGAAATGGATACTTGTTCTTGACTATGACTTGATTAAGTTGATGGTAATCAATGCATATTCTGAGAAAACCATTTTTCTTTCACACGAATAAGACTGGTATACCCCATGGGGATACATTGGGTCTGATGAATCCCTTATCTAAGAGATCCTTCAACTGTTCTTTTAGTTCTCTGAGTTGTGTTGGTCCCATTTTATATGGCGGAACAGATATGGGATGAGTATCTGGAAGAAGATTAATGCCGAAGTCTATTTCTTTTTTGGGAGGAATTCCTGGATGATCTTCAGTAAAGACATCTGAGTATTCATTCACTACTGGGACTGATTCAAGACTGGGAGTTTCGGAACTAATGTCCTTAACTCAAACAAGATGATAGATAATCTCTTAGATATCATTTTCTGTGCCCGAAGGTAGGAAATAAGTTGACCTCTAAATGCTGAAGTACTACCCCTCCACACTAGGATAGGTTTATTCAAAAACTAAAAATGGTCCACTCTTTTTCTGAAGTCGATTGCGGCATAGCGGGAATGAAGCCAATCCATGATGAGAATGAAATCAAAATCAGTCATCTCTAATTCGCTTAAGTCTGCTGAAATGACTTTCTGAGATACCATAACCGAACAGTTCTTATATACCCGTTGGGCTATGACAGTTTTACCCATAGGGGTAGAGACTGAGAAGGGCTCTGCTAGAATTTTGGGACTGACTCCAAAATTAACTACTATATAGGGAGTAATAAAAGACAAAGAAGCTCCTGGATCTAGCAAAGCGTAAATATGTACATGAAAGATCGATAACGTACAAGTATCCACATTAGGAGAATTTCCTAATTCTGTCGAGATTGAAGAGCATAGAGTCTGTTTGGGCCTTGCCCACTGGTAGCACTGGAAGAGGCACCATGCTAATTCGAGCAACCGAACTGAACTGGAGGGTAATTATGTTAACCCTGAGGACCTGGTTGGGGACAATCTCTGACTCTGTGGCCTATCTTGACATATCCAAAGCAAACATCACTTCCAGCTATGCAAGTACCCTGATGGTGCTTCCCACATGTCTGAAAAATGATAGATTTGGGCACTGCTAACACTGTCCCTAGACTTAGAGCCTGGTGCTCTATCTTTTTTACCCTTCCTGAACTTAGGAACTGGAGCACTGGCTGCGGAAAGAACTAGAACGGATGACTGTAGGCAAAATTGAGAACGGATTTTACCCTCTAACTTAGGCTGATCAAAGTTGAAACTACTTATTCTTTCTCTCTTATTTTACTTCTCTCTTATCTTAATCTTCTTCTCTTCTATCTATTAAGCATGGATCATAAGCTCGGCTATGTCCATCTCACTAATCAACATTGTGAATCTGCACTCATTAACCATACTATCATTCACCTCAGAAAACAAACTTAATCATCTTTGCCCTACTTTCTGCCATAACATGAGTCACATATCTAGCTAATTGAGTAAATTTAAGAGAATAATCTTTCATTGTCATGTTTCCCTACCTGAGGTTGATAAACTCTAACACCTTAGCTTTCCTCAGCTCTAGGGGTAGGAATCTATTAAGAAAAGCATGGCAAACTCCTCCTACTCTATGGGTCCTATATCTATACCCCTCTCGGCTTGCCACTGTTTGAACCATATGTGAGCCACATCCTGCAACTGATATGTGAGCTCTAGGGGAAAGAACCTGAACTTCCTGCCTCGTCTGTGATGGTTTGGGCGATGATCCATCGCTAGCTCGATGGTACGTCGGTCCTGACCATTGCACTTGAACAGAAGATGAGTTCACTGCCTTAGTCACGATAGCTTGGGCGATAGACCGTCGCTATCTCAACGGCCATCAGCCTGACCATCGCTTCTGGGCAGTTCTAATAGTCCTCTGTAAAACGTCCATAATGTTTTACTCTGATACTGGATTTGGACAAAATATGTATCGTTAGAAAGATAATTAAATTTCCCACATGATAAAAAGTCAAAATTGGGGAAATCCTATCTGATTTAAACATTAATCATTTAGGAAATCAACACAAACTCTTCTGGAGACTAGATTTAACCTAAAAAAAGTTAAGGTATTGCAGAACCTGAGCCCCTAAGCTCCTTTCTAACCCTTTCAACAAATAGAGGAGGAAGACCATTTATGAACTTTGCCTTCCAAAGTTCATACTTACTTTTGGGTAAATCCATGAACCTTCTTAGAAAGGTGTCTTTATACCATCTAAATTCTCCTAAGGTCCTACATGTAAGGCCATTTAAGAGAGTTTGAGTATTCTCATATTGGTTGGTAAATCAACCTCCAAAATGTTCAATAATAGTAAGTATAAGAGTATAAATAGCATCTTCTCTATCCGCAGGTAAATCTCTTCCTAGATTATCTTTACCAGGAGTGAGATTCTTAGCCTCAAATATGGTTGTTCTTCCTTCATCTGTCAATAAATTATCCCACCATCCACGAAGTTGGCCAGTAAATCCAGCAATAATCATCTTACAGATAACTAAATCTGTACGTCTTTGATTATTCTTGGAAGAAGTCGTAGCCTTCGCTATTGAAGAATACATTAACATACGGTGAACAATAACAGATAGTTGCCTATCAGTCAGACCATCCAGGTTTCATTCATAAATTGCATCTCCGCTATAAGATGTATTAGTTTGGTTCTAATCTATTTCCTCTATCAGAACATCTTGAGCAGTAGGACGCGGATAATAATTAGAAGTCATACAGGGTATATCAGCATATTTTTTCCCCAGTTGCTTCCAAACCATACCTTTGAGCTTATTGAGTTCAGAGTAGATTTTATTTCCCATATCAGGAAAAGATTTTATACTATCAGCAAAGTCATTAGACAATCAATGGGTTTAATATTTAAATCAGAAAAATTTTTATCTAGCAATTTTTTCAATTCTTCTATGGGAGACAATTTTTCAAATCCCTCAAAATCTAGAGGTCTCTGAATACATAGCCTAGTAAGCCTAGTTGTCAAGTCTTCCGTATTAATCTCTGAAGTAGAAGCTATATCAGATGACTTTGGACTAACACTAAGTTTTCTAACCATCTCAATCAATTACTTAAGTTTTTAATCAAGAGAAGAAATATATTCTCCCAAAACTTTAACATATAAACTCAAATAATTATTTTGAGCAATCAAATTATTTATTTCTACAATAGTCACTTCACCAATTTCATTATCATTGAATTTTTGGACAGCAGAAAAAGTAATTCCAGTATTATCAGGTAATACAAAAGGTGATTGGGGAGGATAATAGTTTGAAGAATATTACCACTAGCATCTTGATAAGATCATTCCAACACCTTATTTATAATGGTAAATATGTGGTTATAAACCACGGCACAGAGTATAAAATCTGACTATGCAATGCACACATCTCATAAAATTCTTGTGAAATATTATTAAATTTATCTGGACTATAAGTCTCAAAGAAACAAATTTTGAATTGGTTCCATTTTTTATCAAAAAATTCTTTTTTAATATAATTCCTTGCTTGGGAACCAGGACTAAAATCAATTTGGTGTGAAATCATATTAAACACTATTAACATCAAACTCCATTTCAAATGGAGTTGGGTTATCCCTATCAGAGATATTATCACTATCTTGATCAATATTTATTTTAGGATTGATTTTAATCTTTTCTACAAATCTAGTAGAAGTAGGTACATAATCAATAGTATGTAAAGATGTTGTACGATTTCTAGGTGGACCATAAACTGGTTCAATAATAGATATATGATGCATAGAAGGGAATAATTTGGGCATAGAAAAGGAATGTCAGTTATAAACCGTGGATTTGTTGACAAATTGAAGACAAATCCGTCCATCTAGATTTTGAGTTACATGAGATAACTCAGAGTTTGTCACATCATTCGTGACTTGATTTGGAGAAATAACCGAATTTAAGATCCATGTTTTAGTAAATTTAATTTCATCCCATCTTATAGGTCTCCTTGTGGTGACCTTGGATCTTACAAAGTTTGTTTCGACCAATAAGGTCCGATTTGATGCATCACCTATCAGTTTACATCTTGGGTTCAGAGTAGACAGTAATCTATAGTAAATTCTATAACAAATATTAACTCAGAAATGGGCATAATTATAACCATGAGTTTTTATATACAAGGCCAAAGCATTAAGAATATTCATATCAGACAAAGATAATTACAAATTTGGTTGTGAGTTGAAATATACTGGACCATATGCTACCATGGATTCAATTGAACCCATAAAAGACTGTCTGAAATTTAGATTTCTAGCATCTCATAGTACCGCTAGAAATGTCTCTGGTAGTCCTTTCAGATTTAATGGTTTGAAAGAAATCCGAACCATTCCAATATGCATGAAATTATAATTACGTTTATACATGTCTATGTCACGTTTATTTAACAATGTAATAGTCTGCTAATCCGCATTTAATGCTAAAGACTGCTCAGTTATTTTTATAATTTGCTTATAAAGTACTTTATCAAAGAAGCCATATTCATAAATGGTTTTTATATCCAGCTTAGAGATAGTCCATTTATTTAATAAATCATGATTTAGAGGTATATCAAACTCTTTAAGTTTAGTATATTTTGTACTAACTTCTCCCATATCCATAATGAAAATTTCATATCTACACCAAAGACTGCAGATCTACTGCATAATAACTATGAAAAGACCTAGGCTTTGATACCATATTAACAGGACCGGACAGGCGGCGGTAATCCACACAGCCTACCAAACTTATTAAATAATATCGAAAAACCAATCGATGCACCAACCAAAATATGAGAGAATTTCAAATAGCTTAATAACTGTATGGAGAAATTAATTCTTTTACCCGAACAAGGGGCCTGTCAGAAGATGAGACCATGTGTCTAGTGATTCTAACCGTGAAGAGAGACGCCCTTTTCTCCAATATAATGGGCTTAAAAAACACGGCTTGCTAGACATAGTCACTAATACAAAGACATCATAAAAAATACTAATTTCGACTGTACCAACCATTTTGGAACCAAGTCAAGAAACTACAGAAAAAATCCTTCATATTTAGATAGAGTCTAGTTAATTCATAGTTACTATGTAAGAGAAGTTAGATCTCTAGCATAGATATGAAAGGTTCTTAACCAGACATAGTCACGGCTGGAGAGGGAAGGAAAGTATTACAGAACTTAAAATTAAAAGAGAACTTATCACCTTGAAAATGGCCGAATGCAAGGCTGGAATAGTAAATAACGATGTCTATCATCCCGTTTATGCTAGAGATCTAACTTCTCTTACATAGTAACTATGAAAAAACTAGATACCATATTAATAGGACAGGACAGGCGGGCGGTAATCCGCCCGGCCTACCAGACTTATTAAATAATATCGAAAAACCTAGTCAGAAAACCAACAGAGACACCAACTGAAATATAAGAGAATTGCAAATAGCTAACGGCTGTATGGAGAAATCAATTCTTTTACCCGATCAAGGGGCATGTCAGAAGATTAATACTTACTTATGATGAGCCCAAGTGCCTAGCGATTCTAACAGTGAAGAGAGACGTCCTTTTCTCTATTATGACGAGCTTAAAAGTCACAGCTTGCTAAACGTAGTCACTAAGACAAAACCATAATAAAAAGTACTAATTTGACTGTACCAATCATTTCGGAACCAAGTCAAGAAACTATAGAAAAATTCCTTCATATTTTGATAGAGTCTGGTTCTTTTATAGTTACTATATTAGAGAAGTTAGATCTCTAGCATAGATATGAAAGGTTCTTATCCAAACATAGTCATGGCTGGAGAGAGAAGGAAAGTATTACAGAACTTAAAATTGAAAAAAAAAACTAATCATCTTGAAAATGGCCGGATGCAAGGCCAATATAGTAAATAACGGCAGCTACCAGCCTTTTATTCAAACCTTGAATTTATAACAAGAGAGAGGTGAGAGAAAACTACTTAGAAAGAGAAATAAAGAAAATAAAAAAAAAATTGACCTTCCCTAACAAATGAAGGTTCTATATATAAAAATAATATAATTTATGCATAGTATTTATGGGTCCCACATCCGGGTCCCTATACACAATGGTTCTACTGTGTAAATAGTAACAAAGGGTCCCACATCTAGGTCCCATTATCTTTTCTAAATCTTATCCTTTCCCTTTTTCAATTGGCAGAGAAATTCCTCCGTCCTTGCAATGGATTCCTCATTCAGAGTATCTTCTAAATCAATAGGTTGAGAATCTTGATCTTGATCACCTCCTACAATATTATCGCTGGTGATTCTTTTCATTGATGTATCTGAATGTTGTTCGACTATCTTCATAAGATTTTTATGAACTTTTTCTAGATATTATTCTATTATTTGCCTTCTATCTCCATCACATACAGAGACTCTTCTAGTGATATGTTTCAATGATTTGTCCTCAACAATATTTTTCTGAAGAGCATTTGTATATTTTTTAATTTCATTTTCAATGGTATCCAGGAGCTCTAGTCCATTTATTTTTTAATATTTGGGTCCTTGCGCATCAGCTTTTCCAAAAAATTATTGAAAAATACACTATAGAGAAAAGGTATTTATTCTTTAGTAAATCCGAATTCAATACTCCATTTGTGAATCCATGGAATGGAGAATTCAATAAAGAAGTACATCTGGTTGATCTTGTCCAAATTGCATATATGATTTGAGTGATATAACTCAGTCAAGAATGGATATACCTTTTTCCATTTTTTGTATAATTTTTAAAAACGAATCAGGTAATATCTGAGTAGTTGGTCCATGATACGCTCACCAATTAATGAACCAGTTAGGGATTTGTTCATCGAATATCTTTGCACAAATCGTAATAAACCAAGTATGTTTATGTTTATTATTGTTGTAATATAAAGTCTTGGTGAAAGCCTCAGTGTAGTCCTAATATGTGAAATTAATTTTTGAACCTTTTATCTATATCTGCCTTTCTGTCATAGAAGTTGTACCCCAATCTCCAAGAGTAATAATCTTTTTAATCATGATGTTTGAGAACCCATGCACATCTAGTTCTACATCATAAGCTTGAAAATGTTCAATTTTTGCACTGCCAGTAGATAGCAGAATTGTCTCATATATGCTCGAGTCTTATATGACTCTCCTATAAAATAAAGATTAGGAATCAAATATTTGTGGATTATCTTCCACGATTTATTCTGTCTCTAAATTTTAGAGTTTTTTATAAGAACTATCTGCTCTCTATTATCGATTTGTTTATTAGGTTTGCTATCAGTGTTTCTTTTGCAATATTAGCAAATGTATCTACTTGCTTTGCAGTTTGATATAACTGCAATTGTCCATATAATGGATGATCCTCTAGAATATCTTCTAGATGGATCAATTGTGAAGATGAAGATTCGCCTATCTGTGGAATCTTGGAGTTTATCAAACTCATATTTCCCTTTTATATCACTGGGGCATTAGATGAAGAAGCATATGATGATGCCTGAGGCTGTGATGAGGGGGTGGATCTTCCCCCGAAAGAGTATCTTCCTCTGCGTCTTCCTCTTTCTCTGTCCATTTGCAGGGCAGATCTGTAGTCATGCTGCACATAATAGATTAGACAGATAAATCAATATCAATCCAATCTATTTCGTCTCTAATTTCTTCTTAATTAAAGACTGCAAATTCATCTTCAATTATTGCATGGATAATTTTTTCAATTATAAGAATATGCAGATTTGCGTTTAAAGGAATTGCCTTTATAATAGTAATTAAAATCTTTTCAGAGAGAAAATGGGTGTAAAATATCATTTTTTACTTAAGTATTCTCTGGATAAAAATTTAGGCAGGGAATTATCAATTCCTTTTTTATAATGAATTCAAAATCAAAGGGGGCTAATTGAGCTTTTCATCTTGCAAATATCAATTTGAAGCATCATGTTTAAAATCCTTGTCGAACGTATACTTTACTGATTGAGCATCTGTTTTTAATCAAAAAAAATTGATTATATAGATTATCCTAAATTTTAGAACGCATTTAACAATGGTTAGCATTTCATATGCAACAGTTGCATAATTCTTTTGACTGTCAGTCCATTTACCAGAATGAAATCGAATTAATTCTTTAGTATTTTTATGGCGATTAACTTTTTTAAGTATTCCACCATACCCAATATTAGAGGCATCAATTTCAATAATTTTTAGCCAAGCAAGGTTAGCTAACGTTAAGCAAGGCAAAGCTTTAACACGTTGCTCAATATGTTTAACAAGGTTTGTATGACTATCTATCCAGGGACCTTGAAAACCCTTTTTTAGCCTATCATATAAGAGGGCTAAATCTCTTGATAAATTCTTATAAAACAGGGATATATAATTCAAACTCCCTAAGAATCGTTGCAGCTGAGTTTTATCAGTGATGACATCAGGAAATTTAGAAAAATCAACAGAACGCTGAATAGGGACTATCTTCCCTCGACAAATGTTTTGACCTAAAAATCAAATATTTGTCTGGAATAACTCATTTTTGGTTTAGATATCACCAAACCATTTTGTATCACAATCTTTTAAAACATATCAAGATGTTTAAAATGTAATTCTAAAGTTTTTGAAAACACAAGAATATCATCAATATAAACAATAATGAAATTCATATATGGATTAAAAATGTCATTCATTATTTTTTGAAATTCAGAAGGAGCCTTTTTTAATCCAAAAGGCATCACATTCCATTCAAATTGACCAAAAGAAAGATTGAAAGCAGTTTTATAAGTGTTCTCTCTAAATATTTGAATTGCCCAATATCCAGCTTTTAAATCAAATTTAGTAAATATATTGGCGTCAAATAATCTAGATAATAAATATTTTTTATTTGGAATAGAGTTTCTAATCCATTTTTTATATTTATTAAGAGGCTTATAATTTATTTCTAATCTCGGCATACCTCGTTCCTTTTCAGCAGCATTATTCACATAAAATGCAGTGCAAGACCAAGGTGATTTAGAAAGCTTTAGCAAACCCTTTTGTAAGAGATTATCAATCTCCTTTTTGCAGAATTCGACAAAATCTGTATTCATTTGACAGATTCTAGATTTCATTAGGATCTTATCATCGTAGAAATTATTTTATAAGGAAGAGTTACAACATGCAATTTGCCATCCTAAAAAGCATTAGGGTGACCAGCACATACATCAATAATTATCTGTTTAGAGATCATTTTATTTTCTCCTGGATCTTAGTAGATTTCATAGTATTATCAATATTCATACTGAACAATTCAAGTTGTAGAAAATTAACATATCACTGCTTCATATCAATTAAAGCATTTATATCCCTAGTTACTAGATCTGTAATAAAAGGGTAGGATATCTCCTTGTTTTTATAAGTAGCAGTAAATCCCTTACCATCAATATATGTGAAAGGATAAATTGCATTTATAAAGGGTATTCTAAGTATAATGGGGGGATATAATTGATTCTTTACCAAAAAGAAAAAGTGTAGAATGCAGATCTTATTTCGGCAAATATGAGTATTAGGAAGCTTATAGATAATATCAAGAGAATGACCAGATGCAGACTTAACAATATGTGTCTTCTTATGAAAATATCTAGTCGGAATCAATCCTTCTTGAATGCAACTAACATCAGCACCACTATCAATCATGGCAACATTAGTCACAGAGAAATCACTAGTAATAAAAATAGTTCAATTTATATACCATTTATGGGATGTAACAATTTGCATTATATCCAAAAAATAATTATTTTTTATATCTAGTTTTTGGACAATGTCGACAATGTCAGCATCCTCTTTTTCAGACATTTTTTCCTTCCCTTTGGAACTAGAAGAAACATCATAGTAAGAAGTATCTTTCTCAATTTTTGTAATCCAATGATCACAAATCATTTGGTTTTGTTTTAGAGATATAATCTCCTTTTTCAGTTTTTCTACCTCAATTTTTAAATCATTAAAGGATGTATCTTTGCCATGTAATTTACTTATAGCAAGAAGTCTATTAACCTTAGCTAAAGAATAAGGCATGTAATAATCATTATTAGTACTTTGAGTAACATAAATGCTATCAATAGTTTTAGAAGTAGTAGGGTCGTTATCAGCAGATTTTTTTGTAGCAAAATTAATAATTTTTTCATGAACTTTTTCATTGGAAACTTCTTTTATTAACTCAAGAACGCTATCAGCAGTGAGGGTTTGAACAATCAAATCTAAATCTTAAAACTGTGATTGTAATTTATAAAATATTTCATCACAAGTACAAGTATTATCATTACAATCAACACAAGTATTTATTTTATTATTTGCATGATCGATATCAGATGAACCAGGCAATTCAATATTATTTTCAGATTCAGAATAACAAACATAATCAGATTCAAAATCGAAAGTGTATAACAAACCATATACTTGATCATCAACGTCTTCAGAAAGACCTAAAGACTTAATCTTTTGAAGTTTACATTTTGGATCTATATTCCCAAAGTTACCACATCTGAATACTTAATTTTTGTGAGATCGCGCTTAGATCTATTCTTCATAAATCTAGTGGACTTTCGCTAGGTTTTATGAATCTCACGCTCTTCTTTGGATCTATGCCTAGATCTCTTCTTCCTATAGGGTCTATCAGACTTAGAATATCTTCGACCTTTTTCGTGAGAAGTAGAAGTCAGTTTATCCAAACCAAATTATTCCCAAAAATTTCTTAATTGGATTTTTTCTTCAAGCTTATCAAGCTTTATTTGCCTAGCCATTTTTAACTCATTGCACAAAGCTAGGCCTTGATGAGAACAGGCTGCTATCAGCTGACCATAGGTAAATTCTGAATAGGTTATTTCACCATAGGAACCTGAGCCCCAAGCTTTCTTCTAACCCTTTCAGCAAATAGAGGGGGAAGACCATCTATGAACTTTGCCTTCCAATGTTCATACTTACTTTTGGGTAAATACATGACCCTGCTTAGAAAGGTGTCTTTATACCATCTAAATTCTCCTAAGGTCCTACATCTAATTTCATTTAAGAGAGTTTGAATATTCTCATATTGGTTGGTAAATCTAACTCTAAAATGTTCAATAATAGTAAGCATAAGAGTATAAATAGTATCTTCTCTATTCATGGGTAACTCTCTTTCTAGATTATCTTTACCAGGAGTGGGATTCGTAGCCTCAAATATAGTTGTTCTTCCTTTATCTATCAAGAAATTATCCCACCATTCATGAAGTTGGCCAGCAAATCCAGCAATAACCATTTTACAGATAACTGAATCTGTACGTCTTTGTCAATTCTCAGCAGAAGCTGTAGCCTACACTATTGTAGAATACATTAACATACGGTGAACAAGAACAGATAGTTGCTTATCGGTCAAACCATCTAGGTTTCATTCATAAATTATATATCTACAACTAGACGTATTAGTCTGATTCCAATTTCTTTCCTCTATAAAAACATCTTGAGGAGTTGGACGCGGATAATAATTAGAAGTCATACGGGGTATATCAGTATATTTTTTCCTCGGTTGCTTCCTAACCATACCTCTGAGCATATTGAGTTCAAAGTAGATTTTATTTCCCGTATCAGGAGAAGGTTCTATGCTATCTGCAAAGGAATTAGACAAATCAATGGGTTAATATTTAAACCGAAAAACTTCTTATCCAGAAATTTTTCCAATTCTTCTATGGGAGATAATTTTTCAAATCCCTCAATATCTAGAGGTCTATGAATACAACGACTAGTAGACCTAGTTGTCAAGTCTTCTATCTTACTTTCTGAAGTGTAAGCAATATCAGATGACTTTGGACTAACACTAAGTTTTCTAACCATCTCAATCAATTCCTCAAGCTTTTTATCAAGAAACGAAGTATGTTCTCCCAAAACTTTAACATATAAACTCAAATAATTCTTTTGAGCAATCAAATTATTTATTTCTGCAACAGTCACTTTACCAATTTCATTACCAATGAATTTTTGGAAAGTAGAAAAAGTAATTTCAATATTATTAGCTAATACAAAAGGTGATTGGGGAGGGTAAATAGTTCGAAGAAATTACAACTCGCATCTTGGTAAGATCTTTCCAGCACCTTAATATATAATTGTAAATATGTGGTTATAAACCATGGCACAAAGCACACAATCTGATTATGCAATGCACACATCTCATAAAATTCTTGAGAAATATTATTTAATTCATCTGGACTATAAGTCTCAAAGAACCAAATTTTGAATTGGTTCTATTTTTTATCAAAAAGTTCTTTTTAATATAACTCCTTGCCTGGGAACCAGGACTAAAATCAATTTTGGAATCATATTAAATATGGTTAACATCAAACTCTATTTCAGACGGAGTTCGGTTATCCCTATCAGAGATATTATCACTATCTTGAACAATATTTATTTTAGGATTGATTTTAATCTTTTCTACAGATCTAGTAGAAGTAGGTACAGAATCAATAGAATGTAAAGATGTTGCATGATTCCTAGTTGGACCATAAACTAGTTCAATAGGAGATATATGATGCATAGCAGGCAATAATTTGGGCATAGAAAAGGAATATCGGTTATAAACCATGGATTTGTTGTCAAATTAAAGACAAATCCGTCCATCTAGATTTTGAGTTACATGAGATAACTCAAAGTTTGTCACATCATCCGTGACTTGATTCAGAGAAATAACCGAATTTAAGATCCATGTTTTAGGAAATTCAATTTCATCCCATCTCATAGGTCATCTTATGCTAACCTTGGATCTTGCAAAGTTTGTTTTGACCAATAAGGTCTAATTTGATGCATCATTTATTAGTTTGCATCATGGGTTCCAAGTAGACAGTAATTTTTTAAAAATTCTATAAGAAATACAGATTAACTCAGAACTAGGGGCATAATTATAACCATGATCTTTTATATTCAAGGTCAAAGCATCAAGAATATTCACATCACACAAATATAATTGCAATTTATGTTGTGTGTTAAAATATACTGGACTATATACTACTATGGATTCAATTGAACCCATAAGAGACTGTCTGAAATTTAGATTTCTGCCATCCCGTAGTGACACTAGAAATGTCTCTGGTAGTCCTTTAAGAGTTAATTGTTTGAATGCAATCTAAACCATTCCAATATACATGAAATTATAATGGCGTTTATACATTTCAATGACACATTTATTTAATAGTCTAATAGTCTGCTCATCCACATTTAATGCTAAAGACTGCTCTGTTGTTTTTATAATTTGCTTATAAAGCACTTTATCAAAGAAGCCCTGTTCATAAATAGTTATATTGTTAAATGCGTTCTAAAATTTCAGGATGATCTATATATGTAATACCCCATACTTTTTTCTATCTTGAAATCGTCTCAAGAAGGTTAGAAACTTTCGTGGAGAAGATTCTATGCTATCTGCAAAGGAATTAGACAATCAATGGGTTTAATATTTAAACTGGAAAACTTCCTATCTAGTAATTTTTTTCAATTCTTCTATGGGAGACAATTTTTCAAATCCCTCAATATCTAGAGGTCTCTGAATACAAGGCCTAGTAGGCCTAGTTGTCAAGTCTTCCGCCTTACTTTCTAAAGTGGAAGCAATATCAGATGACTTTGTGCTAACACTAAGTTTTCTAACCATCTCAATCAATTCCTCAAGTTTTTTATCAAGAGAAAAAGTATATTCTCCTAAAACTTTAACATATAAACTCAAATAATTATTTTGAGCAATCAAATTATTTATTTCTGCAATAGTCACCTTACCAATTTCATTATCAATGAATTTTTGGAAAGCAGAAAAAGTAATTTTAGTATTATTAGCTAATACAAAAGGTGATTGGGGAGGGTAAATAGTTTGAAGAATATTACCACTCACATTTTGATAAGATCTTTCCAACACCTTAATATATAATGGTAAAAATATGGTTATAAACCACGGCACAAAGTACACAATTTGATTATGCAATGCACACATCTTATAAAATTTTTTAGAAATATTATTTAATTCATCTGGACTATAAATCTAAAGGAACCAAATTCTGAATTGGTTCCATTTATATCAAAAAAATCTTTTTTAATATAACTCCTTGCTGGGAACCAGGACTAACATCAATTTGGTGTGGAATCATATTAAACATTGTTAACATCAAACTCCATTTCAAAAAGAGTTGGGTTATCCTTATCAGAGATATTATCACTATCTTGATCAATATTTATTTTAGGATTGATTTTAATCTTTTCTACAAATCTAGTAGAAGTAGGTACAGAATCAATAGTATGTAAAGATGTTGCATGATTCCTAGCTGGACCATAAACTGGTTCAATAGGAGATATATGATGCATAGCAGGCAATAATTTGGGCATACAAAAGGAATGTCGGTTATAAACCATGGATTTGTAGTCAATTTGAAGACAAATCCGTCCATCTAGATTTTGAGTTACATGAGATAACTCAGAGTTGGTCACATCATCCATGACTTGATTTGGAGAAATAACCAAATTTAAGATCCATGTTTCGGGAAATTCAATTTCATCCCATCTTATAGGTCTCCTTGTAATGACCATGGATCTTGTAAAGTTTGTTTCGACCAATAAGGTCTGATTTGATATATCATCTATCAGTTTGCATCTTGGGTTCAGAGTATACAGTAATCTATAATAAATTCTAAAAGAAAGACAGATTAACTCAGAACTTAGAGCATAATTATAACCATGAGTTTTTATATTCAAGGTCAAAGCAGCAAGAATATTCACATCAGACAAAGATAATTACAAATTTGGCTGTGTGTTGAAATATACTAGACCATATGCTACCATGGATTCAATTGAACCCATTAGAGACTGTCTAAAATTTAGATTTCTAGTATCCTGCAGTGCCACTAGAAATGCCTCTGGTAGTCTTTTAAGAGTTAATGGTTTGAAAGTAATTTGAACCATTCTAATATGCATGAAATTATAATGGCGTTTATACATGTATTTGACAGTCTAATAGTCTGCTCATCCGCATTTAATGCTAAAGACTGCTCAGTTGTTTTTACAATTTGCTTATAAAGCACTTTTTCAAAGAAGCCATATTCATAAATGGTTTTTATATCTACCTTGGGGATAGTCCATTTATTTAATAAATCAAGATTTAGAGGTATATCAACCTGTTCAAGTTTAGTACTTTTCGTACTAACTTCTCCCATATCCATAATGAAAAGTTCATATCTACACTTAAGACTACAAATCTATTGCATAATTACTATGAAAAAACCTAGGCTTTAATACCCTATTAACAGGACCGAACAGGCGGGCGGTAATCCACGTGGCCTACCAGACTTATTAAATAATATTAGAAAACCAACTGGGGCACCAACCAAAATATAAGAGAATTTCAAATAGCTTAATGACTATATGGAGAAATCAATTCTTTTACTCGAACAAGGGGCTTGTCAGAAGATTAATACTTACTTATGACGAGCCCATGTGTCTAGCGATTCTAACCGTGAAGAGAGACGTCTTTTTCTTGATTATGACGGGCTTAAAAGTCACGGCTTGTTAGACGTAGTCAATAATACAAATCCATCATAAGAAATACTAATTTCCACTGTACCAGCCTTTTTGGAACAAAGTCAAGAAACTATAGAAAAATTCCTTCATATTATGATAGAGTCTAGTTCTTTCATAGTTACTATGTAAGAGAAGTTAGATCTCTAGCATATATATGAAAGGTTTTTAGCCGGACATAGTCTCGGCTGGAGAGGGGAGGAAAGTATTACAGAACTTAAAATTAAAAGAGAACTAATCACCTTGAAAATGGTTGGATGCAACGCCAGAATAGTAAATAACGGCGGTTATCAGCCCTTTTATTCAAACCTTGAATTTACAACGAGAGATAGGGGAGAGAAAACTACTTAGAAAGAGAAATAAAGAAAATCAAAAATTTTCTTCTGAACTTCCCTAACAAATGAACGTCCTATATATAGAAAATAATAGAATCTATGCATAGTATTTATGGGTTCCACATCCAGGTCCCTATACACAGTGGTTCTACAGTGTAAATAGTAACAGAGGGTCCCACATCCGGGTCCCATTATCTTTTCTAAATCTTATACTTTGCCTTTTTCAATTGGCGGAGAAATTCTTTTGTCCTTGCAATGGCTTCCTCAATCAGAGTATCTTCTGAATCAATAGGTTGAGAATCTTGATCTTGATCATCTCCTGCAATATTATCGCTGGTGATACTTTTCATTGATGTATCTGAATGTTGTTCGACAGTCTTCATAAGATTTTTACAAACTTTTTCCAGATATTGTTCTATTATTTGGATTCTATTTCCATCATATACATAGATTTTTCTGGTGATATGTTTCAATGATTTGTCCTCAATAATATATTTTTGATGAGCATTTGTATATTTCTAAATTTTATTTTCAACAGTATACAAGAGCTCTTGTCCATTCAATTTTTTAATATTTGGGTCCTTACGCATCAGCTTTTTCGAAAAATTATTGAAAAATACCCTATAGAGATAAGGTATTTGTTCTTTAGTAAATCCAAATTCAATACTCCATTTGTGAATCTATAGAATGGAGAATTCAATAAAGAAGTACCTCTAGTCAATATTGTCCAAATTGCATACATAATCTGAGTGATATAACTCTTTCAAGAATGGAGATACCTTTGTCCATTTTTTGTATAATTTTAAAAATAGATCAGGTAATATCAGAACATCATAAGGAGTTAGATGCGGATAATAATTAGAAGTCATACGGGGTATATCATCATATTTTTTCCCCGGTTGCTTCCTAACCATACCTCTGAGCTTATTGAGTTCAGAGTAGATTTTATTTCCCGTATCAGGAGTAGATTCTATGCTATCTGCAAAGGCATTAGTCAAATCAATGGGTTTAATATTTAAACCAAAAAACTTCTTATCCAGCAATTTTTTCAATTCTTCTATGGGAGACAATTTTTCAAATCCCTCAATATCTAGAGGTCTCTAAATACAAGGACTAGTAGGCCTAGTTGTCAAGTCTTCCGTCTTACTTTTTGAAGTGGAAGAAATATCAGATGACTTTGGACTAACACTAAGTTTTCTAACCATCTCAATCAATTCCTCAAGTTTTTTATCAAAAGAAGAAGTATGTTCTCCCAAAACTTTAACATATACACTAAAATAATTATTTTGAGCAATCAAATTATTTATTTCTGCAACAGTCACTTTATTAATTTCATTATCAATGGATTTTTGGAAAGCAAAAAAAGTAATTCCAGTATTATTAGCTAATACAAATGGTGATTGGGGAGGGTAAATAGTTTGAAGAATATTACCACTCGCATCTTGATAAGATCTTTCCAACACCTTAATATATAATGGTAAATATGTGGTTATAAACCACGGCACATAGCACACAATCTGATTATGCAATGCACACATCTTATAAAATACTTGAAATACTCCCTCCATTTCATGATAAATGAATTGTTGGATTTTGGCAGACATATTAAGGAAAAAGCATTAATGACATTAATCTAACACAACTTTCCATTTTTACCCCAAAAAAAGAAAAAGTTGACCTTGTAATACCTTTTCAAAAGTAAATTGGTTGTCAAATCATAAGGGTAGATTTGGAAAAAAATTCAATGATTCACTTAATTTGAAAGACCAATAAATCCCCCAACAATTCACTTATTTCGAAACGGAGGAAGTATTATTTAATTCATCTAGACTATAAGTCTCATAGAACCTAATTCTTAATTGGTTCCATTTTTTATCAAAAAAATCTTTTTAAATATAACTCCTTGCCTGGGAACCAGGACTAAAATCAATTTGGTGTGGAATCATATTAAACACTTTAACATCAAACTCTATTTTTGAAGGAGTTGAGTTATCCCTATCAGAGATATTATCACTATCTTGATCAATATTTGTTTTAGGATTGATTTTAATCTATTCTATAGATCTAGTAGAAGTAGGTACAGAATCAATAGTATGTAAAGATATTGTACGATTCCTAGCTGGACCATAAACTGGTTCAATAGGAGATATATGATGCATAGCAGGCAATAATTTAGGCATAGAAAAGGAATGTCGATTATAAACCGTGAATTTGTTGTCAAATTGAAGATAAATCTATCCCTATATATTTTGAGTAACATGAGATAACTCAGAGTTTGTCACATCTTCCCTGACTTGATTCGGAGAAATAACCAAATTTAAGATTCATGTTTCGGGAAATTCAATTTCATCCCATCTTATAGGTTTTCTTGTGTTGACCTTGGATCTTGCAAAGTTTGTTTCGACCAATAAGATCTGATTTGATGTATCATCTATCAGTTTGCATCTTGGGTTCAGAGTAGACAGTAATCTGTAATAAATTCTACAAGAAAGATAAATTAACTCAGAACTAGGGGCATAATTATAACCATGAGTTTTTATATTCAAGGTCAAAGCATCAAGAATATTCATATCAGACAAAGATAATTGCAAATTGGTTGTGTGTTGAAATATACTGGACCATATACTACCGTGGATCCAATTGAACCCGTAAGAGACTGTCTAAAATTTAGATTTCTAGCATCCCGTAGTGCCTCTAGAAATGTCTCTAGTAGTCCTTTAAGAGTTAATGGTTTGAAAGCAGTCTGAACCATTCCAATATGCATGAAATTATAATGGCATTTATATATGTCTATGTCAAGTTTATTTAAAAGTCTAATAGTCTGCTCATCCGCATTTAATGCTAAAGACTGCTCAGTTATTTTTATAATTTGCTTATAAAGCACTTTATCAAAGAAGCCATATTCATAAATGGTTTTTATATCCACCTTGGGGATAGTCCATTTATTTAATAAATCAAGATTTAGAGGTATATCAACCTGTTCAAGTTTAGTACTTTTTGTACTAACTTCTCTCATATCCATAATGAAAAGTTCATATCTACACTAAAGACTGCAGATCTGTTGCATAATTACTATGAAAAAACCTAGGCTCTGATACCATATTAACAGGACCGGACAGGCGGGCGATAATCCGCACGGCATTCCAGATTTATTAAATAATATCGAAAAACCTAGTTGGAAAACTAACCGAGGGACTAACCAAAATATAAGAAAATTTCAAATAGGTTAATGGTTGTATGGAGAAATCAATTTCTTTACCCGAAAAGGGGCCTGTCAGAAGATTAATACTTACTTATGATGAGCCCATGTGTCTAGCGATTCTAACCGTGAAGAGAGACGCCCTTTTTTCGATTATGACGGGCTTAAAAGTCACGGCTTGCTAGACGTAGTCACTAAGACAAAGCCATCATAAGAAGTAATAATTTTGACTGTACCAACCATTTCAAAACCAAGTCAAGAAACTATAGAAAAATTCCTTCATATTTTGATAGAGTTTGGTTCTTTCATAGTTTCTATGTAAGAGAAGTTAGATCTCTAGCATAGATATGAAAGGTTCTTAGCCGAACATAGTCACGGCTGGAGAGAGGAGGAAAGTATTATAGAACTTAAAATTAAAAGAGAACTAATCACCATGAAAATGGTTGACTACAAGGCCAGAATAGTAAATAACGGCGGCTATCAGCACTTTTATTTAAACCTTGAATTTACAACAAGAGAGAGGGGAGAGAAAACTACTTAGAAAGAGAAATAAAGAAAATCAAAATTTTTCTTCTCACCTTCCCTAACAAATGAAGGTCCTATATATAGAAAACAATAGAATCTATGCATAGTATTTATGGGTCCCACATCCAGGTCCCTATACATAGTGGTTCTACTGTGTAAATAATAACAGAGGGTCCCACATTCGGGTCCCATTATCTTTTCTAAATCTTATACTTTCCTATTTTTAGTTGGCGGAGAAATTTCTCTGTCCTTGCAATGGCTTCCTCATTCGGAGTATCTTCTGAATCAATAGGTTGAGAATCTTGATCTTGATCATCTCCTACAATATTATCATTGGTGATGTTTTTCATTGATGTATCTGAATGTTGTTTGACAGTCTTCATAAGATAATACCATATTAATAGGATCGGATAGGCGGGCGGTAATCCGCGCGGCCTACTAGACTTAATAAATGATATCGAAAAACCAACCGTGGAACCAATCAAAATATAAGAGAACTTCAAATAGCTTAATGACTGTATGGAGAAATCAATTCTTTTACCCGATCAAGGGGCATGTCAGAAGATTAATACTTACTTATGATGAGCCCATGTGTCTAGCGATTCTAACTGTGAAGAGAGACGCCCTTTTCTCCATTATGACGGGCTTAAAAGTCACAGCTTGCTAGACGTAGTCACTAAGACAAAACCATAATAAAAAGTACTAATTTTGACTATACCAACCATTTCAGAACCAAGTCAAGAAACTATAGAAAAACTCCTTCATATTTTGATAGTGTTTGATTCTTACATAGTTACAATGTAAGAGAAGTTAGATCTCTAGCATAGATATCAAAGGTTGTTAGCCAAACATAGTCACGGCTAGAGAAGGGAGAAAAGTATTACAGAACTTACAATTAAAAGAGAACTAATCCCCTTGAAAATGGCCAGATGCAAGGCCGAAATAGTAAAAATGGCGGCTATCATCCCTTTTATTCAAACATTTAAATTTACAACAAGAGAGAGCGGAGAGCAAACTACTTAGAAAGAGAAATAAAGAAAATCAAAATTTTTCTTCTAGCCTTCCCTAACAAATGAAGGTCCTATATATAGAAAACAATAGAATCTATGCATAGTATTTATGGGTCCCACATCCGGGTCTCTATACATAGTGGTTCTACTGTGTAAATAGTAACATAGGGTCCCACATTCGGGTCCCATTATCTTTTCTAAATCTTATCCTTTCCTTTTTTTAATTGGTGGAGAAATTTCTTCGTCCTTGAAATGGATTCCTCATTCAGAGTATCTTCTGAATCAATAGGTTGAGAATCTTGATCTTGATCATCTCCCACAATATTATTGTTGGTGATGCTTTTCATTGATGTATCTGAATGTTGTTCTACAGTCTTCATAAGATTTTTATGAACTTCTTTTAGATATTATTCTATCATCCTGCATTCTTTCTCCATCATATACAGAGATTCTTCTGGTGATATGTATCAATGATTTGTCCTCAACAATATTTTTCTGAGGAGCATTTGTATATTCCTGGATTTTATTTTCAATAGTATCTAGGAGCTCTTGTCCATTCAATTTTTTAGTATTTGGGTCCTTATGCATCAGCTTGTCCCAAAAATTATTGAAAAATACCCTATAGAGACAAGGTATTTGTTATTTAGTAAATCCGCAATACTCCATTTGTGAATCCATTGAATGGAGAATTCAATAAAGAAGTACATCTAGTCAATCTTGTCCAAATTGCATACATGATCTGAGTGATATAACTCAGTCAAGAATGGAGATACCTTTGTCCATTTTTTTGTATAATTTTAAAAATGAATCAGGTAATTTCTAAATCCACAAATATTTGATTCCTAATCTTTATTTTACAGGAGAGTCATATAAGACTAGAGCATATTATGAGATAATTCTGCTATCTACTAGCAGGGAAGAAATTGAACATTTTCATGCTTATGATCAAGAACCAGATATGCATGGGTTCTCAAAATTCATGATTAAAAAGATTATTACTCTTGGAGATTGGGGTACAACCTCAATGGTAGAAAGGCAAATATTGATGAAAGGTTCAAAAAATAATTTCAAATAGCTTAATGACTTTATGAAAAAATCAATTCTTTTACCTGAATAAGGGGCCTGTAAGAAGATTAATACTTACTTCTGATGAGCCCATGTGTCTAGCGATTCTAACCATGAAGAGAGACGCCATTTTTTCCATTATGACGGGCTTAAAAGTCAAGGCTTGCTAGACGTAGTCACTAAGACAAAGTCATCATAAGAAGTGCTAATTTTGACTGTACCAGTCATTTCGGAACCAAGTTAAGAAACTATAGAAAAATTCCTTCATATTTTGATAGAGTCTGGTTCTTTCATAGTTACTATGTAAGAGAAGTTAGATCTTTAGCATAGATATGAAAGTTTCATATCCAGACATAGTCATAGCTGGAGAGGGGAGGAAAGTATTACAGAACTTAAAATTAAAAGAGAACTAGCCACCTTGAAAATGGCTGGATGCAAGGTCGGAATAGCAAATAACGGCGGCTATCAGCCCTTTTATTGAAACCTTGAATTTTACAACAAGAGGGAGGGGGAGCAAACTACTTAGAAAGAGAAATAAAGAAAATCAAAAATTTTCTTCTGACCTTCCCTAACAAATGAAGGTCCTATATATAGAAAACAATAGAATCTATGCATAGTATTTATGGGTCCCACATCTGGGTCCCTATACATAGTGGTTCTACTGTGTAAATAGTAACAGAGGGTTTGAACATTTAAATCTAAATCTTCAAACTGAGATTGTAATTTATAAAACATTTCATCAAAAGTGTAAGTATTATCATTACAATCTGCACAAGTATTTATTTTATTACTTGCATGATCGCTATCAGATGAACCAGGTAATTCAATATCATTTTCAGATTCAGAATCACAAACATAATCAGACTTAGAACCAAAAGTGTATAACAAACCATATACTTGATCATGAACGCCTTCAAAAATACCTAAAGACTTAATCTTTTGAAGTTTGCTGTTTGGAGCAATATGCCCTAAGCTACCACATCTGTAACACTTAAGTTTTGCGAGATCGCATTTAGACCTATTCTTTATAAATCTAGTGGACTTACACTGGGTTTTATGAATTTCACGCTCTTCTTTGGATCTATGCCTAGATCTCTTCTTCCTATAGGGTCTATTAGACTTAGAATATCTTCAACCTTTTTCCTGAGAAGTAGAAACCGGTTTATCCATTCCAAATTGTTCACAAAAATCTCCTAATTGGGATTATTCTTTAAGCTTATCAAGCTTAATTTGCCTAGCCATTTTTAATTCATTGCACAGAGCTAGACCTTGCTGAGTACAGGATGCTATCAGCTGACCATAGGTAAATTCTAAATAGATTATTTTACCATAGGACCCTGAGCCCAAACCTCCTTTCTAATCCTTTCAGCAAATAAAGGAGGATGACCATCTATGAACTTTGCCTTCCAATGTTCATACTTACTTTCGGGTAAATCCATGACCCTGGTTAGAAAGGTGTCTTTAAAACATCTAAATTCTCCTAAGGTCCTACATCTAAGGCCATTTAAGAGAGTTCAAGTATTCTCATATTGGTTGGTAAATCTACCTCCAAAATGTTCAATAATAGTAAGCATAAAAGTATAAACAGCATCTTCTCTATCCGCAGGTAAATTTTTTCCTAGATTATCTTTACCAGGAGTGGGATTCTTAGCCTCAAATATGGTTGTTCTTCCTTCATATGTCAATAAATTATCCCATTAGCCACAAAGTTGGCCAGTAAATCCAACAACAATCATTTTACAGATAACTGAATTCGTACGTCTTTGTTTATTCTTGGCAGAAGTCGTAGCCTTTGCCATTGTAGAATACATTAACATACTGTGAACAAGAATAGATAGTTACCTATTGATCAAACCATCCAGGTTCCATTCATAAATTGTATCTCCTCTGTAAGACGTATTAGTCTGATTCCAATCTCTTTTCTCTATCAGAATATCTTAAGGTATTGAATGCGGATAATAATTAGAAGTCATGTGGGGTATATCAGCATATTTTTCCCCGGTTACTTCCTAACCATACCTCTGAGCTTATTGAGTTCAGAGTAAATTTCAATTCCCGTATTAGGAGAAGATTCTATGCTATCAGCAAAGGCATTATACAAATCAATGGGTTTAATATTTAAATCGAAAAACTTCCTATCCAGCAATTTTTTCAATTCTTCTATGGGAGAAAATTTTTCAAATCCCTCAATATCTAGAGGTCTCTGAATACAAGGCCTAGTAGGCCTAGTTGTCAAGTCTTCTATCTTACTTTCTAAAGTGGTAGCAATATCAGATGACTTTGAACTAACACTAAGTTTTCTAACCATCTTAGTCAATTGCTCAAGTTTTTTATCAAGAGAAGAAGTATATTAAATTCAAGATCATCTCTTACAATTAAATTATATATATGACAAGCACACTTAACATGAAATATTTTAGGTAACGGCGGAGAGAGCCTAACTTTTAACTTTGTAATAGCAGTCTTGTTGTTAGAAGCATTATCAAAAGCAATACATAAGACTTTATTTTTAATACCATAAAATTTTGCAACTTTATCAATCAATTCAGTAATAAATTCTCCAGTATGTTTACGATCTTCATCATACAAAAAAGTTAGAATACGTTTTTACATAACAAAATTATTATCTATCCAGTCACAAGTAATGGTTAAATAATCATTTTTATTACCAGCATGACCAAGATCAGAAGTTAGAGTCATTCTACATTGAATATTTTTTAACAATGTAGATAAATAAAAAACATATTGTGAATGAAGTCTAAAAATATCAATCCGACAAGTACTTCTAGGAATACCATTAAACATAAGATTTTAAATTGCTTGAATATAATGAATAAAAGCTTCCAAAGAAGGAAAACTGAATGACAAACAACCCATAGCTACCATTTTTACTATTTCTTTCAGATCCCTCAATTTATTATATTCTTAATTACCTGACCGGTTGTTAGGTCCATTCTAGTTTGTGTTGGCCCACCAATATCCTCACCAGCTTTTGCAATAAATAACTCTCTTTCGTGATTATCACTTATATGTCTCATTAACGTATCCGTACCCCCTTGCTTGCCTCTTCTTTTATGCATATATTTGTTGACAAATATTGCATTGCACCTGATCAAAATCTCCTATATGTGTAAAAAATTATCATGCAATACTAGTTGTTCTACAGCTCTTAGGACACGGAGAGGACGGGGAGGGTGATTAACCGATTCAGATCTAACCTGTCTCACCAATATTTTCATCAGCTTTGTCTAAATCAACCGCATTTACTTCATTTTCTTCTTCTATACCGTAATTTTTTTGAACTTCTACATAATTCATATCATAAGCACCTACACCTACTTTTTCCTCAAATGGTTAACTAAGCGGTACCGGAGGCACACGGGTATATCTACTACTTGAACTACCTCTACCGTCAGTAATTAACTTTTTACTACCACTACCACCTCCGGGACAAAAAAAATTTATACTTTTACTGGCGAGGTTTCTTAATTTATCCATAATATAAATCAAATTAAAAAAATTCAAAATACACAAATATAATAAAATTAAATATTCAACAATTAATACCAAATTTTAGAAGTATCCAAAAGTTGCGACTTTATAAACTTCCACACGTACTTTGTAATCACAAAATTAAAAAATTAAATTGAGCACTTTAGGAAATATGTAGAATATTTGAATTTTGAGAATTGAGATTTGAGAGAGAATGAGATTTGGGAGAATGAAAATTGTGTGAAAAATGATTTGAAAGTGTAGGGTATTTATAAAAAAAAAATTGGGTTTAAAAAAATATTTTTAATGAGAAAAAAAAAATTAATTTAAAAGGGCTAAGTAGCCGTTTAGACCCAAAAACAGCCATATAGCCATTGGCCTAGGCCGGTTAACCGGCGGGCCTGGATCGGTTTTGATCCGGACCGGGTTAATCGAGCCCAATTTTAAAATTGGCCCAACCCGAAACCCAATACCCTGCACCCCGTGGGCGGATCGGACCGGGTCAAATCGAATTAGGTTGTTTAAGTGGGCCGGTTTGGGTCGGGTCAAACCGGCTTGATTGACACCCCTATTTTATAAGAATAAAATATATGACTCGAGAAATGACAAGTGGATGTAACTATTACTTAAATAATTAATTAGTGACAGAGTGTCGAGTGATGACTATACATGTCAAACGGGTTAGCCACTTATAAAAATCAGCCCGGTTTGACCCGGCCCGATCAGCCCATGGGATGTAGGGTATCGGGTCCCGGGCCGATTTATTTTTGGTTTTGGCCCGGTTAACTCGGCCCGGACAAAGCCCGGTCCAGGCCCGCCGACTAACCGGCCCGAAATCATCCCGATTAATTTTATTTTTTTTTAAATAAACAAACGAACTAATTTACTATAAAGTATTATTAATTTATTATATTAAGTAGCATATGTTTTATTTAAGGAAGTGCATATATTTTATATGTGTATGTATAAATTTGAATGGTACATATATATGTGTATATATCTTCTATAAACGTATATATTTAACGTATATATGTGTATATGTTTTATAAATTAGTATATAACTATATATATAGTGTGAGTATACATTGTAGTATATATATTGTAGTATATTTGAAATAAAGTAATACGTATATATTGAATGATACGTATATATGTGTATATATCTTCTATAGACGTATATATTTAACGTATACATGTTTATATGTTTTATAAATTAGTATATGACTATATATATAGTGTGTGTATATATTGTAGTATATATATATTGTAGTATATTTATTTAAAGTAGTACATATATATTGAATGGTACGTATATACGTGTATATATCTTTTATAGACGTATATATTTAATGTATACATGTGTATATGTTTTATAAATTAGTATATAACTATATATATAGTGTGTGTCTATATTGTAGTATATATATTGTAGTATATTTTATTTAAAGTAGTATGTATATATTGAATAGTATGTATATATGTGTATATATCTTTTATAGACGTATATATTTAACGTATACATGTGTATATATTTTATAAATTAGTATATAACTATATAGTGTGTGTGTGTATATTGTAGTATATATATTGTAGTATATTTTATTTAAAGTAGTACGTATATATTGAATGGTACGTATATACGTGTCTATATCTTTTATAGACGTATATATTTAACGTATACATGTGTATATGTTTTATAAATTAGTATATAACTACATATATAGTGTGCGTGTATATTGTAGTATATATATATATTAAGGTATATTTTATTTAAAGTGGTGCATATATATTGAATGGTACGTATATATGTCTATATCTTCTATAGACGTATATATTTAACGAATACATGTGTATATGTTTTATAAATTAATATATAACTATATATATAGTGTGTGTATATGTTGTAGTATCTATATTGTAGTATATTTATTTAAAGTAGTACGTATATATTGAATGGTATGTATATATGTGTATATATCTTCTATAGACGT
>NC_061113.1:44155748-44178674 GCF_002878395.1 Capsicum annuum | reverse complement strand
ATTCTGGGTTGACCCGTCCCAGCCCACTTAACACCTTTGTGATGATCCACAAATAACATACTGGGGTCATTTGGCTGTTGGTTTGAAAAGAGATGTTAATGTAACAAATTTAATATTTTTTTATATTATTTGTTATGAAAATGGAGAAAAAGAATTTTCACATAAAATCTAGCATTAGTTATTTCATGTTTGATTGGTTCTTCCTTTTTCTTTTTTCATCTTCATGTAAAATATAGCATTGCTAATCAATCATGTATTGCTCTTCCACATAACTAATATATCTGAAAGTTATGTAATCTATATATTATTTTATCATTTTATGTAAGTAGAAAATAAAACAATAAAATCACATAATTGCATAAATAACTAAATCTTACATATAATTAATATTTATACATTACTATATACACATAATTTTAGCGCACAATATTAAGTGATGTATACATGTTGCGCGATTAGAAGAACATGACGTTTTCCATAAGGCTTGGGCAGGAAATTACATGTCATAGATCCAAACGTGGATGATTTTAAATTTTTGACCCAATAAAAAAAAAATCTTTGAAAACTAGCCTTCCTACTTTTTTAAGTATTGTACAAGTACAATTTGCTCCTCTACACCTCAAATATATTTTTAAACTTTTCATACTCATTTGTCACTTAAATTCTATTTTTTATTATTTTTCACTTTTTTTTATTTTTTACTTTAATTTTATTTCCATGTTTAATTCATTTGTCTCAACCTTTATTTTTTTTTCTCAAGCATTATCTAATTCTTTATTTTTTTTTAATTCATTTGTCTTTAACATTTATTTTTGGGTTTTATTATTTCTCTTTTTTTTTCCTGATTTTTCTCAAATACCCCCTTTACACGTCAAATATTTTTTAACTTTTCATACTCATTTGTCTATCATTTTCTATTTTTTTTATTTTTTTTATTTTTTTATTTTTTTCTTTAATTTTATTTTCATATTTTAATTTATTTGTCTCAAACTTTATTTTTTTCCTCTTTTTTCTTTTTTCTCAAGCATTATCTATTTCTTCCCTTTTTAGTATAGTACAAATACAACTTTGTCCTCTACCCCTCAAATATTTTTTAACTTTTCATATTCATTTGTCTCTCAAATTCTATTTTTATTTTTATTATTTTCACTTTTTTATTTTTTTCTTTAATTTTATTTTCATATTTTAACTCATTTGTCTCAACCTTTATTTTTTTTCTCTCTTTTTTTCTCAAACATTATCTATTTCTTTATTTTTTTTCTTTTTTAATTCATTTGTCTCAACCCTTATTTTTCTTTTATTTTGGTTTTTATCATTTCTCTTTTTTTCCCTCATTTTTCTCAAACTTTATTTTTAATTTTTCCTCTCATTTTTTTTAATTCTTCGCTTTTTTCTTAATCTTTATTTTTTTTCTTGCCTTTTTTCTCAATTTTTTTTATTCTCTATTTTGTTTGATTGCTTTTTTCTTTTTTCTCAACTTTTATTTTATTTTGCTAATAAATAAAAAATTGGATAATCCACGAAGGGATCTTCTTTTTTGACATCAAAGCAAATTTAAGGGCATGAAAACATAACATGATAGAGTCAACTCTTGCCCGTGGGCATAATTTGTTGTTTGAAAGTCCTTGAGCTAAGTCTTGCCTCTAAGGCAATAGTTGTAGATTATCTCATAAATGAAAATAACGTAGTATATTCAACTCTTGCCCGTGGGGCATAATTTATTGTTTGAAAGTCCTTGAGCCAAGTCTTGCCTTTAAGGCAATAGTTGTAGAACATATCATAAATGAAAACATAACGTGGTAGAGTTAACTCTAACCCGTGGGGCATAATTTGTAGTTTGAAAGTCCTTGAGTCAAGTATTGCCTATAAGCCAATAGTTGTAGAACATCTCATAAATGAAAACATAACGTGGTAGAGTTAACTCTTATCCATGGAGCATAATTTGTTGTTTGAAAGTCCTTGAGCCAAGTCTTGCCTCTAAGGCAATAGTTATAGAACATCTAATAAATGAAAACATAACGTGGTAGAGTCAACTCTTGCTCGTGGGGCATAATTTATTGTTTGAAAGTCATTGAGCTAAGTCTTGACTCTAATGCAATAGTTGTAGAATATCTCATAAATGAAAACATAATGTGGTAAAGTCAACTCATGCACGTGGGGCATAATTTGTAGTTTGAAAGTCCTTGAGCCAAGTCTTGTCTCTAAGGCAATAGTTGTAGAACATCTCATAAATGAAAACATAACGTGATAGAGTCAACTCTTGCACGTGGGGCATAATTTATAATTTGAAAGTCCTTGAGTCAAGTCTTGTCTCTAAGGCAATAGTTGTAGAACATCTCATAAATGAAAATATAACGTGGTAGAGTTAACTCTTGCCTGGAGCAGAATTTGTAGTTTGAAAGTCCTTGAGCCAAGTCTTGCATCTAAGACAATAGTTGTAGAACATCTCATTAATGAAAACATAACATGGTAGAGTCAACTCTTGCCCGTGTGGCATAATTTGTTGTTTGAAAGTCCTTGAGCTAAGTTTTGCCTCTAAGGCAATAGTTGTAGAACATCTCATAAATGAAAATATAATGTGGTAGAGTCAACTCTTGCTCGTGGGGCATAATTTGTTGTTTGAAAGTCCTTGAGCTAAGTCTTGCCTCTAAGGCAATAGTTGTAGAACATCTCATAAATGAAAACATAACGTGGTATAGTCAACTCTTGCCCGTGGGGCATAATTTGTTGTTTGAAAGACCTTGAGCTAAGTTTTGCCACTAAGATAATAGTTGTAGAACATCTCATAAATGAAAATATAACATGGTAGTGTCAACTCTTGCTCGTGGGGCATAATTTGTAGTTTGAAAGTCCTTGGGCCGAGTTTTGCCTCTAAGGCAATAGTTGTAGAATATATCATAAATAAAAACATAACGTGGTAGAGTTAACTCTTGCCCGTGGGGCATAATTTGTAGTTTGAAAGTCCTTGAGCTAAGTCTTGCCTCTAAGGCAATAGTTATAGAACATCTCATAAATGGAAAAAAAATGTGGTAGAGTCAACTCTTGCCCATAGGGCATAATTTGTTGTTTGAAAGTCCTTGAGCTAAGTCTAATTGCCTCTAAGATAATAGTTGTAGAACATCTCATAAATGAAAACATAACGTGGTGGAGTCAACTCTTGCCCGTGGGGCATAATTTGTTGTTTGAAAGTTCCTGAGCTAAGTCTTGTCTCTAAGGTAAGAGTTATAAACATCTCATAAATCAAAATACAATGTGGTAGTGTCAACTCTTGCCCATGAAAAAGTTAGAGTTGAAAAAATAAAAAATAAAAAATAAAAATCAAAGTAAAATTAAATAGAGAAAAAAAATAAAATTTGAAAGATATAAATATGGAGTTGTTATCCATTATGAGGATATTTATGTAATTTACTCTATTGATCAGGGGCAATTTCGTTCAAAAAATATTAGTTAATAGGTAAAGATTATTTTAAGAAAGCTTTTTTATTTAAGATTAAAATTTAAAAATCACCCCAATTTAAATCTATTTTTTAGATTCACCCGGCTTGGGGAATCGACAATTACGTGGATGGCAATGCTCCAGCCATTATTAATGTTTCCTGTTCAGTAACGTATTACTTCAAATCCTATAAATATACTAAATATTCTTTCATCCGTTCGCTTTTAACTTTTCATTATTTTCTAATTTTTTTATTTGAATTTCAACTTTTACTAGTTATTTTTGACATATTAAGCAAAGAAAACTTTTTCTCATGTTTTACCTTTACATTAATTATTTTTTCTCCAAATTAATTTCAAGATACAATATAAGCATCATTCAATAGGAATACTATCATAAAATAATCATGTTATTAATTATTTTTCTTAATAGGTATGTCAATTCAAAATGTGACACGTAAAACTGAACGAAGGAGTAAAATGTAAGATTACACATTCTCAATCTTAGATTTGCCTCTATTATTAAGGTGTCGATAGCTAGTATTTTTATTCTCAATATATGTTATTTTTCTTTCTACTCGATTTCAAAAGAATTTTTTTTTTTTTTTTTTTGGTTCGTCCAAAAAAGAATGACATTCTTTTTTTTAGTCGGACAAAAGAAAAATGACATCTTATTATTTAGTAACACTTTAAATTTCTCATGTTGCTTTTAATAAGATGGTTTATGACCATACAATTAGCCATAATAACTTTTTCGGATCATAAAATTCAAAATCCTCCGTTTAATCTTAAATTTCAAACTCAATCAAAAACCTTGAAACGAAGAGAGTATTTTGAAAGCTCTTCGTAACCTACCAGCTTGGAGCCATGCATGCTGTTGCTATGATCTTAGAGCATACCTTCTGGCCTCTGATATTAATTCAAAGAGAAAATTACATATGTGGATTTTTCTGATATAAAGAAAGAGATAAAATTAGTGGGAGCAAGAACTAGATGTGGTATCACCAAAGATTCTGCCGAAGTATTAAGCATTCCTCAAACTTTAATCAGAGGACTTGGGTTCGACCTCTGAATATTAAATGCCATTGGTAGGAAGCATTTTATTCCTATGGTAAGATTGTCGACGCAAATTCAAATTAATCGAGCTCCAATAAAAATATTGAATACCAGGAAAAAAAAAAAACTATAGGTGCTGTCATGGGGGCTATGCTATAAACCCTACATTCAATTTATTGAAGAGAGAAATCGTGATAAAGAAGTTAATATTAGAGAGCCGCAATTTTCTTCTTTGCGAAACCCTTCTATCCAATCATTAATTTTGGTGGGTCCTTAATCATTGATTCCTAAAGAAAATGAAACTTGAGTTACACACAAGAAATTGTTGGTAGAAATGATAAAGTGACTTGACTTTTAGAGACAAAAATCACCTAATAATTGAATGCCTTCTCTTTACACGTTGGCACGTATTGATAATTAATCATTACGTATTAGTATCTTTAGGATAATGAACAAGAAAAAAGGATCTTTGGCTTTGAGTTTTCTCATGTAATTATGATCTACGTTTAAGACCTTAAAGTGTATAAAAATTTCATCTGTATATTACCTTTCGATCATTCTGAGTAGCAGTCCCTTTGATGTATGTGATTGTTTCATTGTTATTACTATGCTGATCCCTATTCCTTTCTATTCCTGCTCATTTGTCAAAAATAACAATGCCTAATTTATTTTTAATAAGGGCGACAAATGAAATAAAGTAGAGGAAGTATACGTAACTTTTGAGATACACATAGGAGTATTATTTTCCAACACTTTTTACATGATGATGATATTATTAAGGCCAAATGCTGCACAGGTGGCCCCTTTATTGCCAATTGATATCTATAAAACATTCTAGTATGAGGATGTTTAAATAAATTCAGAAATTTTTTTTAAAGAAAATCAACAATACGTGGACATATTTGTAAATTGCTTACTAATTCTAGCTATTTCTTTTCTTTTCACTTTCGGTTCTTCGCGTTTTTGCAGTTTTGCTGAGTAAGATCACATTAATGTCATGGTTGATTTGGAAAAATTTCTTTTGTCATGTTTATGTAAAGCTGGCAAATGGACATGTCTAATTAATGAACGGGTCATAATTTAAATGATAAAAGTTATTAGTCTTATAGTCCTCCTTTCTAACTATTTTTTTTCATTTAATTTAATTTTAAGATAAATATTTCAAACATTTTGATCCAATTTAGCTATAAAGAATATTTAGTTAATTGTCTATTTTATCACTTAAATCTGTTCTAGCAGCTAGTTAATTGCCTTATATTTTAGATTATACTCCTACTAATTTCAGTAATCGCTTTTAATAAACTAATTCTCCAATATCATTTCCCGTAATCAATATACTGTAGAAGGAAAGGACTCGTGTATATGTGTACAGTCCCTGTCATCAGTCACCGTATGAGGAGAATATTGTATAAATATGTTAATAAAATAACAATGTGAACAAAGTATTTCAAATCGATAGCAAAAAACTAATTTAATTTGCAAATAAAGCATAAACATTTTTCTTATTTATAAATTGAGTCATTTGATTCAAGTCATAAGGTGAGTTATCTCGAAATAAATTTTCAAATTAAAGTTATCTCATATTTGTTTGAAGGTATTGATTAAAATTGATATTATATTTATATTAAATTTTAATAACGATTATAACTTTAAAACTATTATTCAAAGGTATCTTAATTTTGAATCAAATGACCCAAGAGTAAAAACTTTTTTGGTTTGTTATACTCCATTTATATTAGTTATACCTCAAATTACTTGTTAGTTTATAAAATCAAGATTAGTTGTCCACTTTATGGAAAAACGTTTACCAAATCACTTGTTATTTTATAAAATCAAGAGAGAATTAATTAAAAAAATTAATTTTATTTTTATGAATATTTTCATTTTAAAAGTGTAAACGAGCTGAGTTATAAACTTCCACAAAAGTTTCTTAAGGAGTAAATTATTAAAATAATATTTATTATTTATAATTTTGTAAAGGATGGATAAAATATAATTAATATGAGACAGAGAGTGAAGAAAAATAACCCCATTAGGAAATATACACGTGAGCAAAGATTGAAGCCAATCAAGTTTTGGATTCCTCATATACCTCAACAATAACCGTCTAATTTAATTCCAGATATTGAAACCCGAATGATCTAATTCTGTCAAAGAAAATTCCGCATTAATCCAAAAACCTTCAGCCAATTAGGGCTTTTCTTTAGTTAATGCTTAGCCTAGAATCCTTTAAGCCATGCCAGCTAGTTGTTCTATAATTTTTTTTTAAAAAAAGAGATAATACCCAATTATCCCTCGAACTATATCCGAAAGAACTGTGACACACCTCAACTTCAAGGGGGTCCTATTTATCCCTGAACTAATTAAAAGTGGAATTTTCACCCCCTTCGTACCTATGTGGCACATACGTGGCACAACACACTAAAGTGTCCACGTAGGCACACGTGTGTGCCACATAGGCACTAAGAGGGGAAAATTTCACTTTTAATTAGTTCAGGGGGTAATAGAACCCCCTTGAAGTCGAGGTGTGTTACAGCTCTTTCGAGTATAGTTCGAAGAGGTAATTGGGTATTTTCTCTTTTAAAAATGCAAGCAGTGTGAATATTGAATATATAAAAAAGTATTTCTCTTAAATTTTAGTAACTAAAGTACTTTAATGAGATGCATGACAAAATACAGATAAACCTCTCCATAGTAGCAGTATTTGTCCGAAAATTTCATGATTATTATAAAATAATGTTGTTATATATGTATATTTATATTTGATGTTCAGATCTCATTAACTGTTCTAAACAAAAATATGCAAAATAAAATAAAATTCTAAATATATATATATATATATATATATATATATATATATATATATATATAAATAAATATAAAGAAGGCAAACATGAGTAATCTTACTCTCGTGAAGTTATGAAATAAATGATGTCCATCATTTAAATAAATCTTTTTCTTTAAATGAGATATGCATACTTGAAATTTATTATGTGCAATGATATTAATGATGATTATCATAAATATTTTGGTATTTTATTTTATACATAATATATTTCTTACAAAATATTGTTTACATAATATTTAAGTATGCTGTTATAGAGAGGTAATTTTATAAAAAGTGTACCGCTATAAAAAATATTATTATTATTAAAAGTAAAATATTGTTATATAGAAGTAAACTATAACATGAAAAATCGATTATCAGGAAAATCGGACTGCTATAGTGAAATATTTTTATAACGAGATGATCTTATAGAGAGATCTAACTGTAGTAGACTCCTCTTTTGTGTATTTATGTATATAATACACATACATTTGTGTAATTGCAATTTTTAAATATGTATTTATATAGTTAATTTGATTCGATCTTTTTTTCTTAAAACCAAAACAAAATCAAATATTGTTGATTCTTAAAATTTAAAACCCAACACTCCATAAATCAAAGAAATTTCATTTTTTTTCCTTCAGTTTAATTTGATTTTTCGTAAGGATTAAAAGAAAATTCTGATAGATAATTGACCAGATCATCAATCACTCAAATTAGAAATAGAACAAAAATGAAAGCCTGATGATTAGGAATTATTTAGAAAAAAGCAGTATATATGGTCCACATAGTTTCAAAATACAAAATCAAACTAGTCCTTTTTAGTAAGCACTACGCGAAACAATATTAATACTAGGAAAGAATGATAGTCACAGTACAAATAGAATGTTTTTATAAGATTAATTAATAGTATAATTAATGATGAAGTATACATCTCAAAATCCGATTTGCAAATAAAAGTACTAGAATATTATTAGGAAATAGATTATAAACTTTCTTGTAAGACAACAATTGCTAGTACACGTGAGCTGTGGATTCCTCAGTGACAGAGACGCATCTCAATGGTATTCTAACATCAAAGGAAACAAATCTCTCTTTTTTTTCAATTTAAAAAATGGGGTAGAGAAACGAAAAATGGAGGAGAGAAATTTAACCTTAATCAATAAGGTAAAAGTTAAGTAATCAACCAACCAAACTAATAAAATTTTCAAAGGAAACTACCTTCCAAAATTTGTAGACTAGTTAGTTAGTTAATTAATTAAAGCAAATTATAAGAGTGTAATTATTGATGGTCTATACATTGTTCATTTTAAATTAATTCATTGTATTCTCTGGGGGATCTTTCAAAAATAGTCACATTTTGCTGGAAAATTCACCTCTCATAGCCATATTTTACATAATTATGGGGAATCTTTCAAAAATAGTCACATTTTGCTGGAAAATTCACCTTTCATAGCCATATTTTACATAATTATTATTTATAGCCGTCGTATTCAATTTATGCCCGTTGTATTCGATTTTATCAATAGTCTGTATTCATATAAAATATAAATACAGTATCATTTAGCTGTTGTATTCGATTCACAACCGTTGTATTCACTTTTACTCAATTGTTTGTATTCATAAAAGCATAAATACACTACATATTTAGTCTTGCCAAAAACACTACCATTTTTTTTCTTTTTTATTTTTTTATATTTTTTTCTTTTTCGTGTTTTCCTCGGCTTTTCTTCTTCTTCTTTCTAATTTTTCCTATTTTTATTTTTTTTGTTTTTTATATATTTTTTCTCTCTTCTATCTTTTTTTTTTCTTTTTCTCTTCTTTTTTGTACTTATTTTCTTTATCATTTTTTTGTTCTATTTTATATTTTTTTGTATTTTTAAAAAATATAACTACTCGAGCACAAGTCATTGATGATAACGTAAATACCATAATTGTTTATCTATTTGTAGTCACGTCGTCCTTTATATTTTTGTATTCATTGATACAACTGTATTTGTATTTGTATTTTAAAGTTCGCACTTGTATTTGTATTTTTTAGTTCGTGTTTATATTTGTATTTTGTATAATTCACACTTGTATTTTAAACAACTGTTTTGTATTTGTATTTTATAATTGACTGTATATTATATTGGATTATATTTGTATTATGATTTTATTGTGTTTTTATATTTAGATTATATTTGTATTTGTATTATATTTTCGCCGATGTCTTTTTATTTTTAAAGAATTATTTTGTATTTGTAAGTTGATTGCATATTGTATTTAGCCGTGATTATGTACAATTTATCATTTGTATTTGTATAGAAATAAGTAAATGCATTAATTGTATTTTCTTGATTCTAAAATATATAAATATGCAATGTATCATTTGATACAAATGTACCGCTTTGTATTTGTATGTCAAAATTATTATTCATATTTATAAATAAATAAATATCACTTGATACAAATACAATTACAAACAAATGAAACCAATGATTTTTAAAATACAAATACATATTGTATTTTTATAAAAAAAATTGTATTGTATTTATTTGTATCAATAAATACAACTCGTACAAATAAATACAAACAAGTATTCATAAAAAAAAAAAAGCAATCGTTCCTTTTCAATAATTAAAAAATACAAATGATAGTTTACACTTATATCTATATGTTATAGTTCGCATTTGTATTTGTATTTTATAGTTTTCACTTGTATTTGTATGTTATAATTAACCTTTGTATTTATATTTTATAATTCACACTTGTATTTGTATTTGCTAGTTCGCACAAATGAAAAGAAGGAGAAAAATAAAAAGAAAAAAAAGGAGAAAAAAGAGAAAAAAATACAAAAAAAAGGAGAGTAATAGAAAATAGAAAAAAAAAATAAAAAGGAAAAGAAGAAAAAGAAAAGATTGAAAAAAGAAAGAAGAAACAGAAAACAGAAAAAAGGAAAAGAAAAAATGAAGGAAAAAGAAAAAAAAAGAGTAATAGAAAGTAGATAAAAAAAAACAAAAAAATGAGATAAAATAAAAAGAAAAAAATAAAAAGAAAAAGAAGAAAAAAGAAAAAAATAAAAAGAAAAAGAAAAAATTGAAACATAGTTCACACTTGTATTTGTGTTTGCTAGTTCGCACAAATAAAAAGGAGAAAAAAATTTAAAAAAAAAAGAGAAAAAAAGTGAGAAAAAGGAGAAAAAAAACAAAAAAAAAGAGAGTAATAGAAAATCAAGAAAAAACAAAAAAAAAAGGATAAAAAATAAAAAGCAAAAGAAGAAAAAGAAAAAATAGGCAAAATGAAAAAAAGGTAATGAAAAAGAAAAGTTGAAAAAAGAAAGAAGAAAGAGAAAACAAAAAAAGGAAAAGAAAAAATGAAGAAAAAAGAAGAGTAATAGAAAATAAACAAAAAAATAAAAAATAAAGGAGAAAAAATAAAAAGAATAAAAAGAAAAAGAAAAAAAATATAAAAGGAAAAAAAATGAAAAAGAAAAGAAAGAGAAAACAAAAGAAAAAAAAGGAAAGAAAAAATGAAGCAAAAAACTGAAAAAAAAAAAAGAAGAAGAAGAAAAGTAATAGAAAATAGAGAAAAAGAAATACATGAGAGA
The DNA here is from genome assembly GCF_002878395.1 of Capsicum annuum. NCBI lineage: Eukaryota > Viridiplantae > Streptophyta > Magnoliopsida > Solanales > Solanaceae > Capsicum > Capsicum annuum. The sequence goes on along the minus strand of NC_061113.1, from coordinate 44,167,767 downwards.
TGCTATAAATTATAATTATAAAAAATTAATAGATAAGAAGAAGCTATAAATTATAATTAATTAAAAATAAGTTAAATAAAGTAATTAGAAATCAATATTAACTAAATTATGTAATTATCCTATTCTATAGGGTTTGTTACCATCTAATCATATTCTGTGCGTGTATGTTTAGGAACCTGTGTGATCCCAATTCACTTAGATGTACAACAACCGTGTGTATTTACGTGTACATCAATCTTGATCAATAGAATGACACGAGAGAGTTTCTATTATTACTAGTTACTAATAGCCCGTGCCAACAAATATTTTTTAAAATTTAATTTTAATTATTTTGATTTATAATATATTTTTACATATTTTTTAGAAATATATAACAAATTATTTTTTAGATATTTTAAGTTGTTAACTATTGTAATTTATAATACTTTTTATGTAATTTTCAAATGCTTAGATCATAATAATTAATTATGAGTGATATAGTAAAGTTACGATTGAAGCAGCGAAGCAGACATGTCTTAATGACTCACAACAACTAATTAGAAGTGATATAGCAAAATTACTATAAAAAATACTCGTGAAAAAATTTAAATTAGTATAATAATTAATTAAGAGTGACATAATAAAATCACGATTGAAACAACGAAGTAGACATGTTCAATTAGAAGTGATATAACAAAATTACTATACAAAAATAATTGGAAAGGGAGCCTTGGAGTAACTGGTAAAGTTGTTGTCATGTGACTAGGAGGTCACGGGTTCAAGCCTTGGAAACAACCTCTGGCAAATGCAAGGTAAGGCTGCGTACGATACACCCTTGTTGTGAGGCCTTTCTCCGGACAACGCGCATAGCGGTAGCTTTAGTGCATCGGACTGCCCTTTTTTTTTTTACTATACAAAAATAATTCGGCGAAGCAGCTGAAACAGACATGTCAAAAATATCTATAAGATATAATTTTTTATTAAATATTGTTAATTTTTTAATATATAAATAATTTATAATAATTAATTAGAGATGATATAATAAAATTATGGAGGAAGCAATCCATGAAACAGTCAGGAGAAGCAGACATATTGAGGGAGAGCTGCCTGCTTCTCCTTCCCTTTGACTCTTATTAGATAGTACTAGTTTGCCCGGGCCCAACAAATATTTTTATAAAAAATTATTTTAATTATCGTGATTTATAATATTTACAAATATATAATAGATTTTTTATAGATATTTTAAACTGTTAATTATTGTAGTTTATAGTACTTTTTATATAATTTTCAAATAATATATATCGCTCTCACTGTCCAAACTTTTGTGGCATTACTAGTAAATTACATTTTTTAAAACAATTTAAGTTTTAAATTATTATGATGTATAATATTTTTTTTCTATTCTAATTTAAGTGTCATAATGCTTAGATAAACATAATAATTAACTATGAGTGATATGGTAAAGTTACGATTGAAGCAGCGAAGCAGACATATCTTAATTACTCACAATAAATAATTAGAAGTGATATAACAAAATTATTATAAAAAATACTTGCAAATTTTTTTTGATTAACTTATCATTTTATATCTATTTTACTTTTTTTTATCAAGTATTATTAATTGATACAATGCTCAAATAGTCATAATAATTAGGGGAAATGACAGAAATGACACTTCAAATTAAACTATTTCCATGAAAATGACCATGGATTTTAAATTTCACTTTCTAGCTATTTCAATTTACTGACTTGTTCTAGACCGTTTCTACACACCTTCTATACAGTTTCTATACATATCTTATACATATAAATATTCTATATGAAAATTTTGCAGTTTTGACACACAATTTATACAATTACTGTACATTATTCTTACACGTTTGATACAATAATTATATAATTTTCATACACTTTCTATATATATTTTTATATATATTTTATACATATACATATTTGATAGAACTATACAATTTCTATACATATATTTTATATAGATACATATTCTATTTAACAATTATATTATTTTTATATAATTTAATTATTATTTTTAAACATTAACAAAAAGCAAAATATTTGATCAATTAAAAATTTATTGCAAAAAAAAATTGAAATATTTTTAAAAGGGTCGAATTGCCCAAATTGAATACTGTATCAGTGTTGTATATAGACTGTATCAGTATTGTATATGGACTGTATATGAACTACGTAGGCCAAAATGGCCCAAATTAGGAAATGACTATAAAGCGGAAATAGGGCCACTTTTTGGAAAGTTTTCAAACTTGGGCAATTTGTTTTAAAAAGTGTTATAGAGTGTCTTTTTTCCTAATAATTAATTAGGAGTGACATAGTAAAATAAGGATTGAAACAACGAAACAGACATGTCTAATTAGAAGTGATACAATAAAATTACTATAAAAAATACTTTCGAAAAAAATTAAATGGGTCTCATATAAAACGTCAAGTAAATTTAACATTAAATATTATTAATTTTTTAATACTTAGGTGACTTTATAATAATTTTTTAATATTTAAATGACTTATAATAATTAATTATGAGTGATACAGTCAAATTATGGGTGAAACAACTGAAGCAAACATGTCATAAATATCTATTTAAATTTTTTATTAAATATTATTAATTTTCTAATATATAAATAACTTATAATAATTAAGTAGAGATAGTATAATAAAAAAATTACAGAGGAAGTAACTTATGAAGCAGGTATGTTGACGGAGACCTGCCTGCTTCTCCTTGCCATTCCCTCTTATTAGAGAGTAATTTTACATTTTTATTATATATTATTAATTTTCTAATACATAAATAACTTATAATAATTAATTAGAGATGACATAATAAAATCACAGCGGAAGTAGCTTATGAAATAAGCAGGACAAGCAGACATATTGACGGAGATAATTGAAGCAGTTGAAGCAGAAATGTCATAAATGCCTATTTTACTTTTTTTTATTAAATATTATTAATTTTTAATATGTGAATAACATATTATAATTAATTAAGTACTAATTAAAAGTGATATAGAAAAATTACTATAAAAAATATTTTAATTTTTTTTAAGTGGACCTTATATAAGTCGTCAAGTTCATTTAAAATATCAATAGTTAATTTATTATTTCATATTATTTTTTATCTTTTCTATCAAATATTATTATTTTTTAATACTCAGATGACACATAATAATTAATTAAGAGCAATATTTAATGAAGCTACGATTGAAGCAGCTGGAGCAAACACGTCATAAATGTTTATTTTACTTTTTTATTAAATATTATTAATTTTTTAATACATAAATGACCTATACTAATTAATTAGAGATGATATAGTAAAATCATGAAACAAGCAGCTGAAGAAGAAACAGGCAGGAAAAACAAGCATGTTGACGGAGAGTTGCCTGTTTCTCCTTCCCTTTAGTTAATTTATCATTTCATATTATTTTTTACCTTTTCTATCAAATATTATTATTTTTTAATACTCAGAAGACACATAATAATTAATTTAGAGCGATATTTAATGAAGCTACGATTGAAACAGTTGAAGCAAACACGTTATAAATGTCTATATTACTTTTTTATTAAATATTATTAATTTTTTAATACATAAATAATTTATAATAATTAATTAAAGGTGATATAGTAAAATCACGGAACAAACAACTGAAGAAGAAGCAGGCAGGAGAAGCAGGCATGTTAACGGAGAACTGTCTGCTTCTCCTGCCCTTTCCCTCTTATATTTAATGAAGCTACAATTGAAACAGTTGAAGCAAACACGTTATAAATGTCTATATTATTTTTTATTAAATATTATTTATTTTTTAATACATAAATAATTTATAATAATTAATTAGAGGTGATATTGTAAAATCACGGAACAAGCAGCAGAAGGAGAAGCAGGTATGTTGACGGAGAGTTGTCTGCTTCTCTTGCCCTTTCCATCTTATTAGAGAGTTATTAAATATTATTAATTTTTTAATACATAAAAAATTTATAATAATTAATTAGAGGTGATATAGTAAAATTATAAAACAAGCAACTGAAGAAGAAGCAGGCATGTTGAAGGATAGCTGTCTGCTTCTCCTGCCCTTTCCCTCTTAGTAGAGAGTAATATAAAAAATATCCAAACCCCACATCAAATAGGAAATTTATAAGTCCTATAAGTTTTGAATATCGTTAACCCTTTTCCACAAAAAGAACTAGAAAAAAGAAAAGAGAATGATTTCAAATTATATTTCTGACGCATATTTGAGCAGAAGAAGAGCATCGTTGTTGTTTTACTACTTATTAGATTCATCCTAACTTGGTATTTACAAAGCAAGAAAAATAATTATTTGTTATAAATGTATTTACATTATAGTGAATGTCTATCAAGATCTACTTTGATATCTATTAGGATTTGAAGCATCCGTCTTTTACTCAGACTAGGAGTAAATTTTCTCTATAAATAGAGGGGTTTTGTTCATTGTATTGACAATCTTATGATCTCTCATCCCTCAAGAGAAGAAATAAGAATTACCCTCTCTATTCTCTCTACTCTTCTTCTTTGTTCTTTCTTGTTTTATAACACGTTATCAGCACCGAGACTCTGCCAAACAAGGTGAGATTATAAATCTGAAGGATTTCAAGGTTAGTAATTCCTTATGTTATATTTCTTTTTCTACTCTTAATATAATTATTATTGGATTTGAAGAAAAATAATTGGTTTGGAACCATTTATATTTTAAATTTATTCCTTAAAAACAATATTATCAAAAAGGATGATAATATGTTGGGTTCAAGTCCCATCGATTCATGCGTAAGACGCTTTTATATAGATAAGATGTTGAGTTTGAATCTCAATACACCATATTGATGATATTATGATGGCTAAGGCAAAATAATGGGTGTTTTATGAAAAGTCATGAAATTCGACCCATTAAATATGCTCCATTCTATGAAGTGAATGTGGTAAGCAATATTTGATAAGTCTGAAATATGACAACTTACTTCATTCTTAAGGTGTATTTAGTAGCAGTGCATAATATGTCTGAAAGAAGACAAGTGATTAAATGTACGAATATACGCGTGGAGGGACAATATGATAATGATCATCAAAAGTGACGATATTTTCACACGCTTATATGATTATAAGATATACTAGAGAAGAATTATCTATATTATATGTATGCCTCGATTTGCTTCTGAAGTAGCAAAATCTTGAAAGAGGTTATAAGCTATCATAATTTGATAGGCTTAAGGCACGATTATATTCAATTCCTGTGGAATGAGAAACTTATTAATGCAAACGTGCACTTGATTGTGATTGTATCACAACTCACCTCCGAAAGAGGTTGAATAATTTTGAAATCTACTTCTGAAGTAGTAAATCTGAAATTTATTCATATAATAGTAAATCTGAAATTTACTAAAGCAAAAACACATATCATGGTAAACTTGGAGTTTACTAGATTAAAAGTTCATAAGTTGACATGAACGATTGTGATATTCCGAAGATGTGCATTCTGAGTATTGAACATATATTGAAGAATTAGAAAATTCTTCATGAACTTTAATGTTGCTTGTTATCATGATAAGTTGGTTGGAACAACTAATTTTGGGATTGGATCCCTCAAAATCTTAAAAGAATAAAAGGTGAATAGAGGTCCGTTCATCTATCATGTGATATGTTGAAAAGATGCATCAATAAGATGATCACATGTACATTCATTGTCAACCTGCAGTTTGACATTCATAAAATTGCTTGCTCAACAAAATTGAGTTAAGAACATAATTTTCAGATTGTGCAATCAATAAAGTTATCTTGATGATGATGGTTTGACATTGAATGCCTTTGATAAATAGTTAAACCATCGGTAATGAGAACAAAGCTTCATGTGTTGATCTGAAATATGATATGTTGCATACAATAACATATGTATGCATTAGACCAATAAATTATGATTATTTATTCCCCTCAATTGGTTCAAGGTCATGAACCAACTATTCCATCTAATAGTTTTGATTTGCGATATACGATTAATGAATGTACCATGATGCACAAAGATGGATCCATCAAAGAAGATGAATGATGTATGATAGCTTTCCTAACATAAGGGGGAGATTATAAGCAGCTATGAAGTATGTTAGGAATTATCATCAGATCCTCATTCAAAAGATAATTCAATTCAAATGCCAACGCATCTCATATTTAAGCTGCAAGTGCTCCTATTTTATGTCTCTAAAGGACAAAGTCTATGCATGCTTAAAGCGTGATAGACCAATCGGTTTCAAATGAAATAGTACTTGTATAAAATAAGGAGCAAATAATCATAATAAGAAGGTAATATGCGCTTGAAGAGCCTATGACATAACACTTCATGAAACCTTACGAGAGGTTTATGTACCTGAAAATAATAAAGTGATGAGATCTCAAAATGTTATGTCGCATTGTGAACCGATACGAAATGATATATCATCAATATCTTTGACACAATATTGGCGCAATATTGTGAAATATTCCGAGGATCTGAATTCTACATTTATTTAAGCAGCTGACGTAGAAACATTTATCAAATGACATGAAAGGATGCATTTTGGTGAGCGTAAAACTTATTTGATTTGCAGTCCAAACACTTGAAGATGTCACTCATGAAATGTTGAATATTGTCACTTGACAAAACTTATGTGAAAACTTTTAAGGATTTAAACTGCTTGAAGCATATAAAAGTTTCTGGGAAACTTATTTATAATCCTTATATTGTATAAACTTATTGCTTGAACATCATTGGAACTCTTGGAGAGTTTTCAAAGCAATAGATTATTTGCTGAAATTTGAAATATATCGAATTTGATTGGTTATAAAGTATCATATTTTAGTGCAATTGATGCACTCATGTACCTTGCAAATACTACAAGGCCTATAGCCTTTTCAGTCAATTTGTTAGCAAGGTATATTTCTGCATCTACTATGAGACATCAAAATGGGATAAAACACATGAGCTTGTTTTATTCTAAAGATTGCAGTTTCAATCTTATTGGTCATACTGATATTGGGTACTTATCTGACCCGCATAAAGCTCGATCACAAATAGGCTATGTGTTCATATGTAGTGGTACTGTCATATTTTAGAGATATACAAAGCAAGCCATTGTAGCCACTTCATCGAATCAGGCTGAGATAATAGCTATTCATGAAGCAAGCCGAGAATGTGTATGGTTGAGGTCCATGATACATCTCATTCGAGAAAAATGTGGTGTGAAATATGACAATCTACCCATAATTTTATACAGAGATAATTCAGCATACATAACACATCTTAAGGGAGGATTCATAAATAGAGATAGAACGAAACACATTTTGCCCAAACTTTTCTACATACATGAGCTACAAAAGAATGATGATATTAATGTGCAACAGATTCATTCAACTGACAATGTGACTGATTTATTCACTAAATCTTCTCCAATTGCAACTTTCAAGAAGATGCTGCACAAGATCGAGATGCAAAAGTTCAAGGATGTTCTTATTAGGGGGAGCAAATATGCGCTGTGCTCTTTTTTCCCTTCAAGGTTTTGTCCCACCGGGTTTTTCTTGTAAGGTTTTTAATGAGGCAGCCTATATGCGTATTGTTAGAGATGTGTACTCTTTTTTCTTCACTAGATTTTTTTCCCACTGGGTTTTTTCTAGTAAGGTTTTAACGAGTCACATTATCTATCTAGACATTCAAGGGGGAGTGTTATAAATGTATTTACATTATAGTGAATGTCTATCAAGATCTATCAAGATCTACTTTGATATCTATTAGGATTTGAAGCATCCGTCTTTTACTCAGACTAGGAGTAAATTTCCCCTATAATTAGAGGGGTTTTGTTCATTGTATTGACAATCTTATGATCTCTCATCCCTCAAGACAAGAAATAAGAATTACTCTCTCTATTCTCTCTACTTTTCTTCTTTGTTTTTCTTGTTTTATAACATTATTAAAATTGTAACAAAAAATAGTTCTAAACCTAGAATAATTTTAAAAATAAAATTAATATAATGCTAAAAAATCTTAAAAGTTGAACTCACAGAAACTAAATCATGAATTGTCTTTATTTTCGAGCATGAGAAGTTGCAAAAATGTATCCAAAGGTGCTTCCTTAAATGAGAAATATTAACTTAGGGATCTATCTTCTAAAATGATTTGCAAATTGTTCTTCCCTTTATTTGCAGAAATAAAGGTTTCATATACGTTTTTCCTTTAAAATGGAATTGTGTTTCTGATCATTTTTATATGTTCATTTTTGATATGTCACGCTTCAAAATAATAAATAAAAGTATATCTTTTACTATATCATTAAGAAAATTTTTAAACAGTATTTATAGAAAATAATCTATGTTTCAGTAAATTAGAATGCTCCTAGATTAACTTTTAAAATAACAATTTTGTTATGAAATATAAATTCTATTTATAGGGGAAAATACTCCTAGTTTCTGACTAAAAGACAGATACTTCAAATCCTAATAAATATCAACTAGATCTTAATAGGTCTTATCTATATTCTTATTAGACATTCACTATAATGTAAATACATTTATAACACTCCCCTGTAAATGTCTAACTGATAGATAATATACCTCGTTAAAACCTTACTAGAAAAAAAAATCCAGTGCAAAAAAAATCTAGTGAACAAAAAAGAGTACACATATCTAATAATACGCATATAGACTGTCTCATTAAAAACCTTACAAGAAAAATTCAATAGGACAAAACCTCGTAAGGAAAAAAGAGTACAACGCGTATTAACTGTCCTAATGAGAACATCCTTGAACCTTTGCATTCCAATCTTGTGCACCATCTTCTTGAATATTGTACTTGGAGGAGACTTGGTGAATAAATCAGCCACATTGTCACTTGAACAAATCTGTTGCACGTTAATATCACCATTCTTTTGTAGCTCGTGTATGTAGGAAAGCTTTGATGAAATGTTCTTCGTTCTATCTCCTTGAGTCCTCCATTAAGTTGTGTTGTGCATGCTGCATTATCCTCATAAAAAATTATGGGTGCTTTGTCACATTTCAAACCATATTTTTTGTAAATGAGATGTATTGTGGACCTCAACCACACATATTCTCGACTTGCTTCATGAATAGCTATAATCTTATCATGATTCGATGAAGTGGCTACGATAGACTGCTTTGTATATCTCCAAGATATGGCAGTATTCCTACATGTGAACACATAGCCTGTTTGAGATCGAGATTTATTCGGGTTAAATAAATACCCAGCATCAGCATAATCAACAAGATTGGGACTGCAAACTTTAGAATAAAATAAACTCATGTATTTTATCCCATTTTGATGTCTCTTAATAAGAGCAGAAATATACCTTGCTAACGAATTGAACGAAAAGGTTATATCAGGCCTTGTAGTATTTGCAAGATACAATAGTGCACCACTTGTACTAAGATATGGTACTTCATAACCAACCCAATTCGGTATATTTCTCATTTCAGCAAACAATCTATTGCTTTTAAAAACTCACCAATAGTTTCAATGATTTTCAAACCATCAATTTATCCCTTACAAGGATAATAAACAAGTTTCTCATAAACTTTATATGCTTCAGGCATTCTGAATCCTTTAGAAATTTTTATATGGATTTTTGTCAAGTGATAATATTCAGCATATCATGTGCGACATCTTCAAGTATCTGGACTAAAAATCAAATAAGTTTTACACTTATCAAGATGCATCCTTTCATGTCACTTGATAAATGTTTCTACGTCAGCATGCTTAAATAAATGTAGAATTTAGATCCTCGTAATCTTTTATAATATTGCATCGATATTGTATCAAAGGTATCGTCGACGGTTTCTTATTTTGTATCGATTTGTAATGTGACATAATATTTTGAGATTTCATTACTTCATTATTTTCAGGTACCTGAATCTTTCATAAGGTTTCATGAAGTGTTATGTCGTAGGCTCTTCAAGAGCACATTGCCTTCTTTATTATGATTATTTGCTCCTTATTCTTTTCAAGGATTATTTCATATGGAATCGATTGGTCTACCACGCTTCACACATGCATAGACTTTGTCCTTCAGGGACACAAAATAGGAGCACTTGCAGCTTAAATATAAGATTAAATTTGAGTTAACAGATGCTTTTGACATTTGACTTGAATTATCTTTTGAATAAGAATCTGATGATAATTCCTAACATATTTCATATTTGCTTAAATCTCCCCCTTATGTTAGAAAAATTAACATACATCCTTTACCTTCTTTGAGGAATCCATCTTTGTGCATCTTGGTATATTCATTTATCGTATACCACACATCAAAACTATTAAATGTAATAGTTGGTTCCTAACCTTGAAATAATTGAGAGAGAAGAAATAGTCATAATTTATTGGTCTAATGCATATAAGTGTTGTTGTGTGATATAATATTTCAGACCAATACATGAAGTTTTGTTCTTATTAGTAATGATTTAATTATTTATCAAAGGCATTCAATGTTATTCCATCATTATCAAGATGAATTGTCTTGATTACATAATCTGAAAATTATGTTCTTAACTCAATTTTATTGAGCAAGTAACTTTATGAATGTCAAACGGTAGGTTGACAATATGTACATGTAATCATCTTATATTGATGCATCTTAATAGATCACATGACAGGTAAATGAGCCCATATTCACCTTTTATACTTTTCAAATTTAAGGAATTCAATCCCAACATTAGTTGGTCCAACCAACTTATCATGAGAACAAACAACATTAAAACTAAATGAAGAATTTTTCTAATTTCTTCAATATTTGTTTAATACTCAGTATGCACATCTTTGGGATATCGCAATCGTTCATGTCAATTTATGAATATTTATTCTAGCAAACTTCAAGTTTACCATGACATGTACCTTTTACTTTAGTGAATTTCTGATTTACTATTACATGAATAAATTTCAGATTTACTATGTTAGAAGTAGATTTCAAAATAACTCTTCTCAGTTATTCTGCCTTTTTCGGAGGTGAGTTGTGATACCATCACAATCAAGTACACGTTTATATTGAAACAATCGAAATGCTCATTTCTGGAAATGGAATATAATTGTACCCTAAGTCTATCAAATTTTGATAGCTTATAACCTTTTTCATGATATTGCTACTTCAGGAGCAAATCGAGACATAAATAAGATAGAGAGAATTTCTCTATATTGCTACCACATTCACTTCAAGAATAGAGCAAATTGTCATCTTTCAGACCTATCATATATTGCTACCACATTCACTTCTTGGAATGAAGCATATTCAATGGACAAGTTTCATGACTTTTCATCACAAACACATTATTTTGCGTTAGCCATCATGATATCATCAATATGATATATTGAAATTCAAACTCAACGTCTTACCCATATAAAAACGTCTTAGGCATAAATCAATGGGACTTGAACCCAACATATAATCATCTCTTTTGATAATATTGTTCTTGAGGAATAAATTTAAAACATAAATGGTTCCAAACCAATTATTTTTCCTCAAATCCAACAATATTTATATTATTAGTAGCAAAAAACAGATAACATAAGGAATTACTAACCTTGAAATTACCTTTAAATTTATAATTTCACCTTATTTGACAGAGTTTCGTACTAATAACGTGTTATGAAATATAAATTCAGAACAACAAGCATATATAGAGAGAAGAAAGGAGACTTCTTTATTTCTCTTGAAGATGAGAGATCATAAGATTGAGTATACAATGAACAAAACTCCTCTATTTATAAGGGAAAATACTTTAGTTTCTGACTAAAAGACAGATACTTCAAATCCTGATAGATATTAACTAGATCTTAATAGATCTTATCTATATTCTTAATAGAAATTCACTATAATGTAAATATATTTATAACAAATTTATATTTTATAGTCTTTCTTTTGTTTTTTTCTTCTTTTCTTTTTCCTTTTTTTTTCTTTTTAATTTCTTTTTTTCTCACTCTTCTATCTGTGGCCTATATTTCTCACTCTTTTTTTCTCTTCTATCTCTAGCATCTACT
>NC_061113.1:44131851-44155648 GCF_002878395.1 Capsicum annuum | reverse complement strand
TTATTGCATTTTATCTTTTATAATTTTTTTATATTTTTGAAAAACATAGTTACGTCGAGTACAAACAGAAACATCAAAAACACCCATTATATTTGTATTCACAGTCATTTCTTTTTTTTTCTTTTTCCTTTTCTCTTTTTATCGTTTTTTCTATTTTTGTTTTCTTTTCTATTTTACGATTCTTTCTTTTCGTTTTTTTCTCTCTTCTATCTCTAACTTCTATTTCTCTTTCTTCTTCTTTTTTGATTTTTTTCTTTTTTGATTTCACTTTATATTTTTTTCTTTTTCGTGTTTTCCCCTTTTTTTTTTTGGTTTTTTTCTATTTTTGTTCTTTTCTTCGTTTCTTTTTTCTTTTTCTTTTTTTTTTCTCTCTTCTGTCTCTAGCTTTTATTTCTCTTTCTTTTTTGCTTTTTTTGTTTTCTTTTTTGCTTGTTTTCTTTTTTGTATTTTTATTCTTTCTCATTTTTTGTGCTATTTTATATTTTTAATATTTTTGAAAAATATAGCTATGTTGAGGACAAGTCATGGATGATGACGAAAATACTACAATCGCTTATTGTATTTATATTCGCACCATTATTTATATTTTTATATTCGTTGATACAATTCTATTTTATAGTGCGCACTTGTATTTGTATTTTGTAATTCGCACTGCTATTTCCATTTTATACAATTCACACTTATATTTTAAAGAACTGTTTTGTATTCGTATTTTAAAATTGACTGCATATTATATTTGTATTTTGTGGTTTCACTTTTTTTGTATTTATATTCTATTTTTGTCGATGCACTTGTATTTTTGAAAGAATTATTTTATACTTATTTTGTAAGTTCATTGCATATTGTATTTGTATCTGTAATCTCATTTGCTTCATTTATTTATACTAGGGTTTGGGACTTACCGTTGTGCAAAACGTGAATAGAAGTTGCTCATATATATGTACTACTTCTGAAATTGACAAGAGCTATAAAAAGAACACACAACAATGTTATAAGAACTCAGATAAATATTTTGTTAACTAAATTAAACGTTATGATAAATAAACTCAATTGGTAAAGAAAATAGTGTAAAGAATTCTTCATCAATATAAGATGCGTACTAACAAACATAAACTCCAAATTTAGTACAACCTTTTTTCCTTCATCAGTTAAAATATGCGGCTTTGTTTCGTCTTTGAAGTCGTACGTAGAAGAATTTTTATATATAGAGAGAGAGGGAGGGGGAGAGAGAGTTCAGACGTTTATATTTGTAAAATTTGTAAGACGTTTATGTTACCTTTTCTAATAAGTAGGAAACTTTGCTTTCCCATCTAGGTAAGAGTTTTAAGAGTATTAGATGTTTTTTTTAATAAGTTAAATTTATCTTGTTGTTCATAAAATTTGATATGGTAAACAAATTCTTTTTAGGTTAATATGCTTGGCAAACTATTTGACTCCTAATGGGATTGAGTAGGTCAATATTATTTTTTTACTATTTTACAGATTAATTATTAAATAATTTAAGTGAAAAGATAACTTTATTCATTGTAGAGACTTTTAATGAAGGATAAAAAATTCATGTTGACACCTAATTTTTATCCTTCACAGCTAAATTTAATTATAAGTTTCTTCGGTTTTAAGTAAAATTAAAATATTTATTTTATCGGATAAATTCCTTCTAAAAAATATTCATTTGAATAATTTTGTAATTTTAAGTAGCGGTTATACATTTTTTATGTATACGAGATCGTATAATTTTATTACTTAAATAATTATTGTATTGAAAATTGTGATTTTTCAATCAAGGGTTGTCCCTAAAATTAACTACGGGTAAAAAATTAATTTAAATATATTTTCATTCTCAAATATAATTTATTCAAAAATATTTGTTTAATTTTATTAAATCAAGAAACTCGAGATTAAACCGGTTATTAGTTCGCATCGGATTGCAACTAAATTTAGCCAAAATTATTAAATTTTGACCATAATTGAAATAATGGTCACAATTGCAATGCAATTGACCAATCGATTTTTAATTTAAAAAAAAATTAAATTATTTTGACTAAATCCTAAATTAATTGGGGTTATTTTTTATAACCCCAAAATCCCATTTTTTAACTCCAAAAAAATAGGTCCTTTCACGTTTTTCGGGCCATTTCTATAAGCCCAAAACCACCAGCCCAATTTCAATTTTTTCTTTTCTTTTTCTGCTTACCATATAGCCACTAGCCCAAAAAAATGAAATAAAATTCCCCCAGTCCACTCAGCCAAAACCTATAACATAGCCCACACCGTTATACACTTAATTCCTCTTATCCAACAACAAACACACACAGCAACTTCAACAAACGAACAATTTAACAAGCAACCACAATTTCAACGCTCAACGAAACAACAACGGAAAAAAACAACTCAGCAACATTCATACAATTTCAGATAAACCTTTATCTCAAATTTTGAAATTCAACTATCAATTCATTTTCCTTTTTTACCCCTCCGTTTTTCTCCCAAAATCAGTCCCAATTCTCCTATAAACACCCATGTTTGTAGAAGAAGGAGGGAGGATTTTTTGGAGAAAAATTGAGAATTTTGAAGTAGCATTCCTCTAATCTCACGTAACCAAAAATTCACAGCGAAAAACAATTGATTCCAGTGAAATCACGCAAGTTTCAAGGAAGTTAGCTTGAGTTCCGGTGAAATGGAGTGAAACTCCGGTGGTGAAAACCTCATCGTTATAGGCTCGTCGTCATAGTTTGCTGCCTGAAAAAGTTGTGAACCCGTCCCCTTCTTGTTTTGTTTTCGCCTTCTTTTCTTCATCTATTTTTTATTTTGTTGAATATAAGAGTTATTTTGATTGCAAGCTGTGTTGTTGTTGGTTCTCCATAAGTCAAGTTTAGAGATATGATTTCGTCTTTTTAATCTTCAAAGATACATATATATATATATATATATATGCAAAGTACGAAATAATTTCTTTTTTATTCGATTGCTTTCTGTCTATTTTTTCTTTCAAAGTGTTCATGTGAGTCACGAGTGTCGTGATACGGGCCGAGTATTTCTAGCTATTTTGTTGCCAATTTGAGGATATGTGAATTGAGTTTCGTTTTACTTTGAATTGGCCACTATAGTGTCTGTTTTTTGTCTTTAAATATGTAAAAGCATGTGGATTAGAGTTAATAATTTGGCTTGAGAGGTTGTGCTTAAATGGAAGGTGTAGAACTAGATTAAATCTATACATAAATTCATCCTTTGCTTCACTTTTATTTTCTTCTCCTTCCCTTGTTTTGACTTTATTTTCGTGAATATGTAACAGTTTTTGACCTTAAGTATGCTAGCATCTAGGTCCACTCTTTGCAGATTAGTAAGTATGCTAGAATCAAAGTCTACTCTTTGCAGATTAGTTTTTTTTTTCTAAGAAAAAAAAAGATTGTGTGTGTGTTTTTTATTCTTTAATGGTTAAATTCGATTTTTCTTCGGATATATTTAAAGGAGGTGTGAACTTTAGAGATTATGTGATAATCTAGAAATAATAGTCATCATGGTAACGCTATGGTTAGCATTAAATGGGTTAAGAAATTGTCGGGTTCTCCTAGCGTATTCATGTATATCAAGGTGTTAAGATTTTGTCATTTGGTTGATTAAAATTATCAATTTTTTTTTTAAAAACTAGTTCTAGAGCCGTGTGGTGTTATCTTAGTGCAAGTTAAAATATTTGTTACCATTATTATCTATTCTGGGATAGATTTGTATATGGATACAACTTAAACCATCAATTTTAATTGGCTTTATCAATACAATTCATCATATTTTTTAACTCTTAACTGATGGTCTAATCCTTATCTCGTCTTCTCTTTACATGAACTCTTTCGGATGAGCCCAATGGGACCCCCTATATCCTTGAATTCAAACGCCGTCGAGTCGAGCCTCATTAAAGTCCAAACTTGGACTGATATACACAGGATAGCACAAACATACAAGCTGCTATATGCTGATATACAGCATGTATACAGGGAAAACAGTAGCTTCACATTATCACGCTATTTATGATGGAAAGTGGAGGGGAAATAAGCAGTCTTAGACACTAATATACACTGTATATAAAGTGATATACACAAAAACGTTGAGACTTAAGCTGATCATATACAGATGGTATACACTTCAGAAAAATGGACTGAAGTCCATAATTCAAAGCCCAAAGATGGCTAGCTTTACTGATGGGCTAACTAAGGGCCCAATTTTAAATTTTGTATTAGTTTTGGTAAAAATAACATAAATTCCAACCTTATTAGAATTATTTACACTTTCTCCCACTTTCTTAATTACTTTACTCTCTCTCCTAATTTATATACATAACAAGGTCGACATATACATAGAAACCTTTGTATATGACAAGGCCCACATATACATAACAAAGCCGATTCATATACATAACAAGTATGACAAGACCGATATATACATAACAAAGCTAATTCATATACGTAATAGGGCCAACATATACATAAAAAGCTATGCATATGTATTTTTAGAGAAAAATGGGATTTTTGTAATATGTTTGGAGAGATGGAATTTTTTTGTAATAAGTGAAACTTAAGTTGTGGGATTGTGTAATTTTTAGTTATTTTTGTAGCTTGTATTGCTTATTTGTATTAACTAACTTTTTAATCAATTAATCTGGATAAATTTCCTAAAGTGTTGTCATTTTATTTTATCTTAGTTTTCTTTATTTAAGTCATAAATTTTTTTTTAACCTAATTTGTCTCGTCTAAAAACGGATTAAAATGGTTCCTTCGATTTTCACCTTAAAATGATTCTTTTAAACACTAAGTAGTAATTTATTTCAAAATGAAATTTGTTATGTTCGTACAACTAATAGCCTATTTGAATTAAATAACTTTCTTCAAACTCAAGAAATTAAATTTTCTTATAAGGTTTAACTTTCCATAACTAATAAGATACTTTTAATTTAATACTCTCTTAACATTTTCTCCAAAAATATTATCTATAGCCTAATCGACTTTTCTTTACAATAATTAATAATTAGAAAATAATTTCATAACCTTTTCTTCTCCACGAAAGCAAATATCATTTTTCTCTTAAATTCAAAAAATTTGCAACTTAGTTTACTTCAACTAGAATATTTCCCGTTGCATTAATAAATACCATTTTAAATGTTTAAATAAATAATTTTAGTATTTCCTATAAAATTAAGTCTTTGAGAAATTTTGCCACTTTTAGTCAAGTTAGTTCTTTTTGGTAAACCGTTTTAAACGGACTTTCCTAAATGCCTTAAAAACTTTTTTAGGGCATTAATTGAACCCTTACCCAAATTCTCTTGTTTTAAAGATTCATTTTTGTTTTTGAACCTTTAAAATCCTTTTAAGTTTTTTCTTGATTTTTTCTATAAAAATCAAATGGCGACTCTGTGAATTTCTTAAAATTATTTTGAATTTTTCTTGAATCTTTTGAAATAGTTTCAAGAAGTTCAAATCATTTTCTCGCCAAATGAAATCCGAAAGGGATAAGACAGAAATGACAACTCTGCTGGAGAATTATCTAGGTTCTAATAAATTTTTCTTTTTAACTTGTTGTGGCTAATTATTACGTGTTTATTTGTTTAAATTTTATATAAACTGTCATTCTGTTCATATTTCTTCCATTCGAGAAAATTGACACAGTCACACGTACACGTGAGGTGTGTTTCCCGCACCCGCAAACTTCTTTGAAATTCCAAATTCTAGAAGAGTTGGCGTATGCGCGGTGTGTCCAAATTTTTTTCTGTGTGGCCGCGTAGCCTTCTCACTCGAGTTGTCCACTCGGGAGCCTTGTGTCTAGTAAGCCAAATCTTAGAAGAACTTAAGATAGAGCTTACCTGAATATAGTCCATGCATGCATAAGCCTTAGGTGGTTTGACCCCGTGGTGTCATTCCACAAATTTAGAAAATGCCCTCAAGTCAAAAGAGTTCAGACTCAACGACGATCCTCATATTATGTGCAGAGATAATGATAAATTTATCTAAGTCAAAATTTGATCAAGTTGAGTTTAAAAACTTCTAAACTCGAGTAATGTCATTAATTAAAGCTTGGATCAATTTATCGGAATCTCAATTGATATTTGACGTTTAGGCTCACCCTTGGCTCAAAAGGGGTCACCTAATTATGACACGCTATTTATTATTCTATTTGTTGCGTGATATAATTATCTTATGCATAATAACTGTTTAGGTGCTAAAGTGTTTTATTGTTTTGCTTTGTCTATGTTTGCTTATCTATGTGTTTAAAGAACATACGTTTGGCTTGAAACAAGACTAGTCCATTATTCCTATTTCGAAGTCCTAGAGCGTTAATAGGCATATAAGACTCAAAATTTGAACCTTCCAATTTACTCAATTTTGTTCAAAATTTCATTAGGTTATTATCCAATTCGCATTGATTATGTCGCCCTCACGAGTCATTTTTGTTGCATTTGATTGTAGTCAGAGCTATCCAGACATTCTGTTAATAAAAGACTATGTTGTTGTCAAAACTTTTTCAAATAAACCTTTTAGGATGTTTATCCATTAATATTCGATTTTTTCAAATCACTTAGTTCATCCTGTTCGAAGTTCTAGTTTTTCCCATCAAATTCAAAATACATCAAATTATCGAAGTTCTGATCATTCAGTCACTTTCTCAAGTGTCTTATCCTCTAAATTCTAGACTTACTCTGTTTCAAACCAAATATATGTCATTCGTTTCGTATATTACTTTGGTCAGTCTTTACAATCATGAACTAACTTTTTTACCTTTTAAGTGTTTTGCTTTCCTTTTACAGAGAGGCTGATTTGTATTGGTAGTCAAAATTGCTCGCTTCACAAAGGCAAAAGTAATCGATGGCAGAACATCAATATTTCACACGGTCTAAGGTCAAGAAAGCAACTATAGATTCATCAGTTCTTGTTTGGGCTAACAGAAGGACTCATTCAACTATGGATCCTAGTTTGATTAACATAAATATTTCATCTGAGTTAGTTCCCACCTTTTTGGTGGCAATGGACCTGAGTGCCCCGATAGGAAGGGAAAATATCCCAGAGACTGTTACCGATTTGGAGCAACAAATTGTCGAGCTAAGGCTCATGGTGATGCAAAGCAGAACACCTTCCCAGACTTCTCCAAACATGACTTTGCCTCCTGATGCTCGACAAAAGAGACCTATGCTTCCAACGTTAGAAAAAGTTGATCAGGAAGGTCATTTTCTCCTGCTTCTCAGAATGCCCCTTTTGTGTACACTTTTGCTCCTCCAAAGGTTCAAAACATATCCTTGTCACACCAAGCTCCGCCAGTGTACACCTATCCTACCACTCTACCAGTGATACAAACTCCAGGGTTATACCACTTAGATGTTAATCATTATGTTGAAAAAAATAATGATCCGAGTGTGCACTGATGAGACGGTGAACAGAAAGCTCAAGGTCTTGGAAGATTCAATTAGAAGCCTTCGGGGGCTTGGGAATAACCAAAGTGTGAATTATAAAGAGTTGTGTGCATTTTTTGAGATTGAGTTGCCTATTGGTTATAAGATCCCAAAGTTTGAAAAGTTTGATGGGTTCGGAAATCCTTTCTTTCACTTAAAAACTTATTGTTAAAAAGTTGATTAGTGTGGGTAAGAATGAAGGAATACAGGTCAAGCTATTTAGTCAAAATTTGAGTGGAAAGGCTCTAGAATGGTATGCCAAGCAAGATGTGACTAAGTGGCGAACTTGGGATGACCTGACAAATGCTTTTGTGAATTACTACAAGTTTCATGTTGACATTATTCTTGACATAATCTCTATCACAAAGCTAAGGCAGAAATTAAATGAGAGTTTTCGTGAATACGCCATACGCTGGAGAGATAAAGCAACCAGGATACATCCCCCTATGGAAGAAGATGAAATGATTAGTTACTTCATCCATGCACTAAACCCAAAATATTTTGATCGCATGGTAACAATGGATGGAAAAACATTTATTAAAATTGTCAAAACTGGAGAAATGACTAAGGATGGCCTCAAGATGGGAAGGATAATAAATTTGACAGAACTACAATCCACTCATAAGGGCTTCCAGACTGGCTCTTTTAAAAATAGAAAGAAAAAAGAGAAAGAAGTAATGGGAGTGATGACTCAAGAAAGTTCTTCCAACTACAAGCAACCTCCTCGATACCATCCCAATGCTCGACATGATCACTATTTGGTCTTCAATGCACAAGCAATATGTCATGCTCAACCTCCACCACTCAACTATCAAAATAATATTTCTCTTGGCAATCATGAAAGGAAGACCTCTAGAATTTTCACGTTGTTGGCAGAATCACTTACTCAATGTTTTGAAAGGTTGAAAGAAGCAAAATTACTTCATCCAGTGTAAGCAAAGCCTGTGAACACTTCTGCTAATTGGTATGATCCAAACAAGCGATGTGCTTACCATTCTGGAGTTGTTGGACATGATACAGAGAAATGTATCACTCTCAATCACAAAATTCAGGATCTGATTGACAATAAGGTGATAACGCTTGTAGAAACTCCAACTAATGTTAAAAACAATCCACTTCCCAATCACAAAAAGTAATCATTGACACCATCAATCAGAAGAAACATGAATTTTCCTAAAAAGGCACACTTTTGGCGTCCTTCTATCCTGTATTTGGAAGTTGTTATTTTCTTTTCTTGTACTTTCTCATTTTATTTCCTTGTAATTGCATTCTGTCGCTTTGCTTCCTTGTAATCGCACTTTAGGATTTGATTTTCGTGTAACCGCACCCTTTTGGTTGTAATGAAATACGTTCGACCTAATTTCCCTTGTGGAATACGTAGGAGGCTTGTATTGGCTTTAGTCACGTTATCAAAAATATCAAATATCTCTTTTATTTTATATGAACTACGTTTGACCTGAAATCCCAAGAATGGGATACGTAGGCAGCCTATGTCGGCTTCGGTCAATTCCTTAGACGATTTATCTTTTCACTTTTTTGAAACTACATTTCCTACCTAAATGGAATGCGTAGGTGCAAACACGTAATTTTGCCCCGTCAAAAATATTTCTTGTTCCGATATCACACAATTAACCCAATTCTTATAATTTTTCCCCAAGAAAATAAATAACCACCCCATCTTTTACTGATTTATTTATTTATTTTTGTTTTGTTTTTATCCAAAAATAACAAGTCATAACAAACTTTGTCTCATTCTAACATTCCAACAACCCACCCAATCAAAAATAGACACCTAACCCTTACCCGTCCAATTAAAAAAACACCTCACCCCTTACATAACCATCCCACCTAGCCTACCCCTCATATTTATTGCTAAAAAAGATAGGAACTTTCCAGGAAACTCCATAGACTATATCTACACTATAACTATAGATAACAATAGGTACACCTTATAGAGGGGGGTCACTCTTTCTTCTCATCATCACAACAACACATACGGATCACCCATCTCTATCTAAAAAAAGCTTTCATTTTTTTCATGATCACAACAACAAAAGTACAGGCACAAAAACTCCACTTTCCTTTTTCTTCTTGATAGAATCTACTTACACGCACAGCCCACCCTCACAAATTCACACACACACACTGATTACACCATTAATTTTCTACATACTTTATGCACAGATCGGAGATAGGGGAGCTAGACAGAGAGAAAACCAGATAGAGAGAGAGATTTAACCGTGAGAGAGGAGACTATTACACACTGGAGATTTCTTTTTATTCTCCACCGGTGAACACACACAGACGGAATACACACTAATCACACACATACTGAAGAAGAGGATGACGTGAAGGACGCCAAGAGAGAAGAAGCTGATCGAAGATCAAAGTTTTTCGGCCAATCTTCACCGGGAATAACTTCACCAGCTCAGAATTAACTCCAAAATCCATTTAAAAACTTCATTTAAACCCTCTTCGTTGCTGAAAACCAAGATCAAATGGTTAAATCGGTCTGAGATCGATATGTTTTGGGTTGAGTCCATCCGTTTTGATTTCAATTTCAGTTTGTTTTGGGTTAATTTTGGTTTGTTTCAGTTTTATCGGGTTTTGCTAAATACTCTCTATCGCTCCATGGATTTTGTATTTGAATCAGACCGTGAGTTCTGGTTATATTGAGTTGGTTTAGATTTAAGGTTTGCTGTCGAGGTTCTTGTTTGAGTTTTGGTCTTCTTTATTATCGACAACGACAACGAGTCATAGTGAGGTCCATTTCTTTAACCCGAATCTTTTTCTTCATCTTGATTTGTTGAAAATTATTTGTGGTTATGTGTGGGATGATTATGAATGGTGAATTTGTTGATGATACGACTTGTGGTTCTGTGGTTGAACTATGCTGCATTGTTGGTTTAATTGGTCAACGGAAATTAATTAATTGGTCGAGGTTGACTTGAACATATGTGGAAATAAAGGGGGTTGGAATTGAAATTGATAAAAAGTAATCATTAATTTATTTTGATTCATTAAATGTCGTTGATGTGATAGTATCATGATACGTTGAAATGAATAGGCGAATATTGGTTTGGGTAGGTAAAATTCCTATGAATAAGAATTTTTGTTGAATGTTTGAATATGGAACGTTGGTTGAATATTTTCTAGTTTATCGTGCTTGATTCAATTGTACCATTTGGCCGGGAAATGCCCCAAAGTACTTGTATTATTTCATTCGGGGAATATCCCAAAGTATTTTGTACTTGGAGGACGTCCGTGATGAAGGCCCGAGGCGTTGGGTAGCTTGGGAGCGTAATTAGGATTAGGGTAGGTTAGAATAGAAATTTTTATTTTCACATTTCTTTTTTTACTTTGGGTTGTATAATTGGACTGGACACTAAATTTTGGATTGTTTTGTTTTGCTCACGTGATTGATTGTTATCGCATGCTTTGTGTGGTTTATGCATTTATAGTGTCAAATATTGTCGATACGCTCACAAAGTGATCTTGGTCGAACCACGGGATCGAGGGGTGCCTAACACCTTCCCCTCGATCAACAGAATTCCTTAGACGAAATCTCCATTTGCGGATCAGTTATAGAGTCAAAAATAGTTTTGAAAAGGATTTTCAAAAGATAACTTGGAACACCAGATTATAAAGTGGCGACTCTGAATAAAAATATAAATAGTCCTTTTCAAAACAGACCTTCATTTTGTCACTTTGATAATAAAAACCCTTTGGAACTTTAAAATATAATCTTTTTGGTAAAAAATGGGTGTGACAACTCTGGCAACTCTGCTTGGGACTTTTTAGAATTCGAGCTTTTTTTGGAGTTGTATTGGTTTAGTTTGGCACTATAGGTGTATAGACATTTTATTTGTGTTATTTTGTGATATTGTATTATCACTGTTGAGTGCCTACGTGCTCTTTGTTTACAGTTTTTATCTTATGTGTTACCTCTTTAATCTGGCATCATGTCCATAACCCGAGTCATTCTTTCTGCAATAAGTCCGTAGTACACGTGTTGTACACGACCTCTAGTTGAGTCACCCTTATTTTAGGGGGAGAGCCGTTGGTGTTATGGAGTAGGTGGAACGCAAAGCAGCTACTATCGACCATACGCTCCCTCGAACAGCCTTATTAGTGAACCCCAACGTAGGTCAGCCTTTAGGTCATGCTTATGTGTATCATATTGAAGACCTATCGGGGCCCATTTGGTCCTTTGTAAACTCACCTCTAAAGCATCTCTACGTGCTAAATGTTGCATCTTTGAGGGTAACAAGGTCATTTGACAGACTGATTTGGGCAAAAACATGAGTTAGAAGCAAGTGTGTAGGAAGAAAATTGTTGAAAAAAGGAAGAAAGAGAGAGAGAGTGAAAAAAAAAGATTTGGTAGTTTTTAGGGTTCTTTATGGCTTTTGTTTCTCACAATTCAAAAATTCAAAAAAAAAAAGTCTTTTTTTTTACTTTTTGCACTCATTTCCCAAAAAATCAATAATGTTAAAAATATTTTCCTTTTTTTTTTTAGTAAGCATTCATAATTCGAAAACTCCAAAAAAAATTTTATACAGTAGTAGGTTTTTATAAAAGAAAATGCAAAAAAGATGGTAGAAATTTGTACATTTCCTGTAATGAAATTACCAAAAAGATTTTTCTTCATAATTATTGATGTCAGTTTTAGTTGAAGTGTCTAATTAAAATCCAAAAAGATTTTATTCGTTTGTCTTTGGTTGTGTCTTTTAAGTTAGGGTCAATCTGTTGGTTAATCATTAATTGTCCAATCAGGACAAACTACGCATACTTGATTCCCTTCCCTCGGGTTGACCAACATAAAGTTAATCAAGAGGTGGGACATGTTTAATTATGTTGACCAACAGAAACTGATCAAAATATTAGGCAATCTTACAGAATTTTGGCATTTTACCCCTTATCCAGATCTAATAGAGGCTGTGTTGACCTTTTGGGATCCGAGTAGTTTGGTGTTCAGGTTTGGAAAGTGTGAAATGACTCCTACTTTGGTAGAAATATCTGGTCTGTTGCATTTGCCCTATATCGATAAAGGTATGATTCGAGCTCAAAATCATACTGGCACGAGGTTTTTGCAATGTTGTGGGTTAAAAAGTAAAGATACGTATTTAGGTTATTTGAATGATTCGTGGGTTTTATCAGATTTTTTGTTTTCTAGATTCGGGCCCTTGGAAGGTTTTGATTGCTTTTGGGATGAATTTCATATGACTAAGGAGAAGTGGGAGAGAAAGCATCTTGAAGTCTTCACCCTTGCTTTGTTAGGTACTTTAGTATTTCCACTAGAAGAAAGACGCATCAATACACGTTTGTAATCTGTAGTGATGGCGTTATTTTATGAGGAGCAAGGGGACAAGGTTACTATCATACCTATGATATTAACAGAAATATACAAGGCTTTAATCGAAGTGAAGGGAGGGATGAGATTTTTTGAGGGAAGTAACCTGATGTTACAACTATGGTTGATAGAGCATTTGCATGCACCTTATCTAATTAGACCGGATGTGATTGACCGTTGTATGCCCAATCGAGTGAAAGCCATGGGACAAAGAATGCATGTTGCCAAATTCTCGCTACCCATGGAAATCGAGGCTTGGATTGAATTTCTCGAGTCTAGAATTAAGGATAACATTCCATGGAGATGTCTATGGCTTCGTCCAAAAACAATCTTAACTGGGTGTCAGATGCAAATCCTTTTGGTTATGATATAACTTAATTACACTCGACCATATACTCCTGCTAGGGTAATGGGCCAATTGGGTAGATTGCAAGACATTCCACCAGTGGTGGATCTTTTAAAAAATGTCGAGTACTTTAAGAACCAAGCCTTAGGTGAGAGCAAATATGAGCAATTCTGGAATCACACGACAGAGATAGGTGTGGACACTTTCAAAGAAGGTTTGGATAATCCGGGGTACACTCCGAGATATGAGATCTAGCTACAAACCATACCTTGAGGTGTAAGTAGGCCGTTACCAGTGCAGCTTAGAGGGCGGATACAAGAAGCGAGCATAGGTGATGACCGGGGAAACGTAAACTTGGGGGAAAAATAAAGTTATTGAGAGTTCAGTTATCAGGCTTGCTCACGAATATACAAGGGTTTCAGAAAAATCTTTTCAGGTGTACTCCCCAAGAGGCAGGATTACGTGCTATAGGCTTTTTCTCTAATATCACAATGTCCTTGAAAGATATGCTACAAAGTTTGAATGGGAGAAAGAGAACTTCACAAACAGGTTCATCTCAGCCAGGGACATCAGATAGAGCACCAGTTTGGAGGGGCATTTCTTATCTTTATTTTGAGTCCTTTATTTTTCTATCATTGTATTGTTGTTTCTTTGTTAAAGTTTGTGTCAAGTTTGTTTTAAACTCTAGGGTCTTCATTAGGAATGTCACGCATATCGTCCTATGGGTCTAACGTGTTGGTTGATTAGTTTTAAGGTTGTGTTAAATTCGAAGTTGATTTTAGTTGTCTTTTTATGAAATGTAGTAACCTGTGTTGTTCTTTATTTTATTTATTTTTCATAAAAAAAAAAATCAAAAATCATAAAAATCTTCTACCTTATGATTTTATGCACATGCCTCCCGAACTACGCAAGATCTGATTCATGTACAACATGATACGTAGGCAACCTACTTTTGGGGTTTGATCTAATCATTTTGTTTCTTGGTTTTTCATTATTTTTCTTTTATTTTAAGGAAAAACAAAAGTCATAAAGAATGATAAAAAGAGAGACAGGAAGAGAGAGAAAAAAGAAAGAACAATGAGAGAAAGGAAAAAGGGATAAAAAGGGGATTGATGCAAAAAAAGAGAGAAGTAAGGGTGAAAAGTAGAAAGAACGAGGTATGATAATATAATGGAAATCGGGATGATGTTAAAATGGCCTCATTACCCTCAAAGGCCGATAGAAATATGCATAAACCTAGGATGTATACAATGTGATTTCTATGCTTGTTGCCTGACCTAATCCTAATGGGTTTTGTCTTTGATGAACATATTCTTTCAGATAAGTGGTTGGTTTGTAGCACTCTAGTTAGTCACCCATACTTCACTAGATCAAAAGCGAAGCATGCCATGGCTAGTAGGGAGATTGGAAATTCACTCATTGACCCAGATCAGGATCCCAGGGAAGAAAGTTCAGAACGCAATGATGAGGTATTGAGACTTAGACAACAACTGATAGATCTGCACTAAGCATGGGCTAGTGGCATGCCTCCTCATCCACTTCCTGAAGATCTTGGGAATATCCCAAATTGCCCACCGCTTTCTCAGGCATAATTCTCTGTTACTATTGAGTCACTGGAGCATACAACAGGATTCACTCTATGGCAATATTACCCTGGCATTTCTAGTGTGCGCTTGGCAGTTCCTCAACCAAAGCCCGTGACTCAGCCCGCGCCATCGGCAGTGCCTGTGTTCGTGGCTTCGCCACCACCTGAAGCTCCCACCTATGTTGTTTGTCCAACAATGGTGCTTCCTCGATCTGCTAGTGAGCCAGCATTGAAGGTTTCAGATAATCAGTATTATGCGATGGAGCCTACTTTGAGGATTAATAAACCGTATAGGTACACTCAGCCACCTGTATTTCTGTTTGATACGGAGAAACCTGTTGCAACAGAGGAACAAGAGGTCATAGCGCAGAAATTGAAAAGTTTGGAACAAGCTATGAGGAATTTGCAGGGAATCGAAGGTTATAAGAGTGTTTCCAATAAAGATCTTTGCATGTTCCCAGACGTCAACCTTCCCCTTGATTTTAAATGCCTAAGTTTGAGAAGTATGCTGGGCATGGTGATCCTGCGGCACGCTTGAGACGTTATTACAACCAATTGAGGGCTGCAGGGGGAAGGGACGAGTTGCTCATGACTTTCTTTGGTGAGAGTCTTTTTGATCTGGCTTTAGAATGGTTTATCGATCAAGATATCGACAAGTGGAACAACTGGGATGACTTAGCTTCTGAGTTTATGCAACATTTTCAGTATAACGTTGACCTAATTCCTGATGAAAAATCCTTGGTCAACATGAAGAAGAAAAGCACTGAAGGCTTTAGAGAATATGCGATAAGGTGGCGTAAACAGGCCGCCAGGGTAAAGCCTTCAATGAGAGAGAGTAAACTGGTAGAGGTCTTCATTCAGGCATAGGATGAGACCTATTTTTAATATTTACTTCTGGAAATAGGAAAGTCTTTTATTGAAGTCCTTAAAATAGGGGATATGATAAAGGATGGAATCAAGACCGGTTGAATAGTGAGTTTTTCCGCATTAAAAGCCACCACCCAAGTAATTCAAGGTGGCTCTGGAGCGTTTGGAGGTAAAAAGAAGAAAGAGGACGTGGTGACCATCGTAGTTGGAACCCATTTCTATCCCAAAAAACCGCCTCACCCCTATCTCCAATCCCAAGTCCAAGACTATGCCCAAACTCCATATATTCCTCCCCACCATTACTACCCTCCTCAAAACCCACTATATTCTATTCCACCACCCCGTACCCATTATATAGCTCGTATTCATATGTCCAAACCCTTTCTTACCCACAATGGCGTGCGCAAGCCCCTCAAAATCATCCTTCACTCTTTCAAATTACCAAAACCCCACCAGACCCAGTTTCCAACCTAGGCCCAAATATAAGAAAGAGAAGGCAGTCAAAAATTAGTTCATACCTCTTGGGGAGTCATATACTAGCTTGTTTGATAGGTTGAGAAAGATGAAGGTATTGAGCCCAATTCAAGAAAGGCTCTCGAATCCGCCTCTGAGAAATCTTGATTATTCTTTAAGGTGTGCGTATTATTGAGAAATACTGGTATTTGAAGAGAGCAATCCAAGATTTAGTTGACACAAATCAGATGCTGGTCCAGGCCCTGGAGGTTCCAAACATTAACCAAAATCCATTGCCAACCCATGCTGAAACTAATATATTAGAATTGATAGATGAGGGGAAAGAGTTGTCAAGATGTTATAAGCCTATTGCCAAAATTCAGACCAATGAGAAAAAATCAGTAAATGTGGCAGAGTCGTTAAAAGCAATGTAATTAAGCCAGGAAGGAATGAGAGAAGATAAAACCCAAGAAAGCATGAAAACACCCCTGATCATGGTGTAAAGTGCCAGAAGATAAAGTGATTTAAGTCAGGATAAACCTAAGTTGATGGTGGTAGGAGCTCTGAGTAAGCCTATCTTGACGGTGAAAGGAGCACTGGTAGCACCTATTGTCATCAAATCGGTGACCCAACCTCCGATAGTTGATATAAAAAAGTTCCCTTAGAACTATAAGCGGACTGTGATGACTTATCAGGGGAAGAAAATCGTGGAAGAGGTAGACGAGGTAGGGGGTTTGACTAGGTCAGGAAGATGCTTTGTGCCTGAAGGTTTAAGAAAGCCCAAGCCAATCGTGAGTGCGCCTTCACCTATGAAAAAGCCTGTCACTGAAGAAGAAGATGAAGAATTTTTAAAAAAGATTAAATTGCCGGAGTATTCAATAATAGATTAGTTGAAGAAGACCTCTGCTCAAATTTCCCTCTATTGTTGTTGTTACATTCCAAAGAACATCGTGATATTATATTGAAGGTATTAAATAAAGCATATGTTCCTAGAGAGATTACAGTAAATTAGCTTGAGAAAATGGTCGAAAAATCTTTGTGGTCAATCGGATCAACTTCTCTGATGATGAATTGCCAGTTGAAGGTACGGGGCATAATCGGGGGCTTTATATTACCGTGAAGTGTGAAGCTTTCTATGTCACTCATGTCATGATTGACAGAGGTTCTGGCACAAATATTTGCCCTATTTCCACCTTAAAAAAGTTTAATATTGGTGTTAAGAGGATCAGGCCCAACAATGTATGTGTTAGGGCTTTCAATGGAGCAAAGTTCAACTCCATTGGCGAAATAGAACTAATGTTGATTATAGGGCCTGTTGAATTTTCCCTATAGTTTCAAGTATTGAATATCGACTCCTCTTACAATTTGTTGTTGGGAAGACCATGGATCTACAAGGCGAAGGTGGTTGCATCTACATTGCACCAGATGATCAAGTTTAAGCATGACAGGCAAGAAGTGGTTATTCACGGTGAAGGGGATTTGTCCGCCTATGAAGATTCTCCCTTGTTTCTAATTGAAGCAAATAATGTAGATGAGATATTTGTCTATCAAACTTTTGATACAGTGCCAATAGATCATATCCTTGAAGGACAGGTTATTCCAGGACCACAATTGTCTTTCACTTCTATCATGATGGTGAATGAGCTTTTGAAATATGGATTTGTGCTAGGGAAGGGTTTGGGACTGTCTCTGCACGATATCGTTCATCCCATATGTCCGAGAGAGAACATGGGCACTTTTGGTCTGGGATTTGAACCTATGGCTGAAGATTTGAAGAAGGCCAAGGGAATAAAAAAGAAACATGGTCACTCCCTCGCCCAATGCCGCTACTCAGTGAATTATTTGTCAAGAGCGATCTCATGAAGCCTGTAGAATTTGAAGCTGAATTGGTTGATGACTTCCAGAACCTATAAATTGATGTTGACATGGTTGAAGCAGGAGAGGGTATCAGTAAGGCAGACGTGCAGTTCATAGGTCCTAAGGTTTAGCTCAACAATTGGGAAGTCACTCCTCTCTTCATTAGGAGGGAGTTTTAGTAGCTCATTTTATTTTTCTTTCTATTTATCCGAGTTATTCCAGGGTTGTAATTCAGAATTTAGCTTGCTTACATTCTGTTGTCATTTGTGTTTAAACCCTCCTATCCTTCCCTTTTAATGAAATGCAATGTTCCCTTATTTTGTGTCTAATATATTTTGTTTTTGTCTTTTTCTTTATACAATTCTCTTTATGCTGATTCTAATGACATGACATGCATGCAAAATTTTTAGCATGATCTTAATATCTAAACTATCAACATATAATAAAGCAAGAGGAGGAATATAATGAAGAAGAGGCACTAGAGGAAATAAGCAAAGAGTTGGAACAGTTTGAAGACAAGCCAAATCCTAATTTGAATGAAACTGAGCCAATTAATCTAGGAAATAATGAAGATATTAGGGAAACTAAAATCAGTGTACATGCTTTTCCATAGCTAAAAGATGGAATAATTCAAGCATTAATTAATTATAAGGATGTTTTTGCATGGTCTTATGATGACATGCCTGATTTAAGCACTGAATTAGTGGCTCATAAATTGCCAACTGATCCTGCCTTCCCCCCTGTGAAACAGAAGTTGAGGAAGTTTAAAACTGATATAAGCATCAAAATCAAAGAGGAAATCATGAAACAACTTGAAGCCAAAGTCATTCGAGTGGCTCATTATCCTATGTGGTTATCCAATGTTGTTCCTGTCCCAAAGAAAGATGGAAAAATTTGAGTATGTATTGATTACCTTGATTTGAACAGAGCAAGTCCGAAGGATGATTTTCTATTGCCCAACATCCATATTTTGTTGGACAATTATGCTAAACACGAGGCTGCGTCCTTTGTGGATTGCTATTCCGGATACCACCATATCATTATGGATGATGAATACACAGAAAAGACATCTTTTATCATGCCATGGGGGACTTATTTCTATCTAGTGATGCCATTTGGTTTGAAGAATGCTGGAGCAACATACATGAGAGCCATGACCGCTATGTTTCATGATATGATGCATAAGGAGATTGAAGTCTATATAGATGATGTGATTATTAAGTCAAAGAGTCAAGCTGATCATGTTAAAGATTTAAGAAATTTCTTTGAAAGGCTTCGCAGGTATAATCTCAAGCTCAACCCAGCAAAATGTGCATTTGGAGTTCCGTCTGGAAAGCTGTTGGGCTTTGTAGTCAGCTGTCGGGGAATTAAATTAGATCCCTCGAAAATCAAAGCCATTCTGGATTTGCCCCCGTCTAAGAATAGGACAGATGTGATGAGTTTGCTGTTAGACTGAACTACATCAACAGATTTATTGCTCAACTCACAACCACATGTGAGCCCATATTTAAGTTACTGAAAAAAAGTATTGTGGTTGAGTGGACTGAAGAATGTTAGGAAGCGTTTGATAAAATCAAAAGATATCTTTCAAATCCACCGGTGTTGGTTCCACCCGAGCCTGAAAGGCCTTTGATTTTGTACTTATCGGTTATGGATAATTTATTCGGTTGTGTATTGGGGCAACATGATGTAACAGGCAAAAAAAAGTAGGCTATTTATTATCTTAGCAAAAAGTTCACTGCATATGAGGCCAGATTCACTCTTCTTGAAAGGATGTGTTGCACCTTAACTTGGATAGCACAGAAGTTGAAGCATTATCTTTCGTCCTACTCTACTTATCTTATCTCCCGTATGGATCCTTTAAAATATATCTTTCAGAAGCCTATGCCGACAGGTCGATTGGCAAAGTGGCAAATATTGCTTACCGAGTTCGACATTGTATATGTGACTCGAACAGCCATGAAAGCCCAAGCCTTGGTAGATCATCTTGCTGAGAATCCCATCGATGAAGAGTACGAGCCATTAAAGACATATTTTCCTGATGAAGAAGTGTTGTGTATTGATGAAGTCGTTACAGATGTTGATCCAGGTTGGAAGTTATTCTTTGATGGAGCTGTCAACATGAAAGGAGTAGAAATAGGTGCAGTTCTTATCTCTGAATTGGGAAAATATTTCCCGATAATAGCGCAACTTTGATTTTATTATACGAATAACATGGCAGAATATAAAGCTTGCATTTTGGGTTTGAGGCTAGTTGTTGATATGGGGGTCCAGGAACTATTAGTGTTGGGGGATTCAGATTTGTTCGTCCATCAGATTCAAGGTGAATGAGAGACGCAAGATGTAAAGCTCATACCGTATCGACAATGCTTGCAAGATCTATGTCAATGGTTTGTATCAATAAAGTTTAGGCATATTCCAAGAATTCATAATGAGATTGCTGATGCCTTAGCCACTTTGGCTTCAATGCTCCAACATCCTAACAAGGCCTACATTGATCTAGTGCATATACAGAGTCGTGATCAACATGCTTATTGTAATGCAGTTGAAGAAGAACTCAATGGTGAACCTTATACATCCAGTTGGGAGAATACCCAGCACATGCCACCAGTGATCAAAAGAGGAATATTCGGCATTTGACTAGTGGATTTCTCTTAAGTGGGGGAATCTTATACAAGAGAACCCCAGATCTGGGATTTTTGAGGTGTGTGGATGCAAAAGAAGCCTCGACGATCATGGTTGAAATACACTCCAAAGTATGTGGTCCTCATATGAACGGTTATGTCTTGTCAAAGAAGATTCTCAGAGCAGGTTATTATTGGCTTACTATGGAGAGGGATTCCATTTGTTTTGTTCAAAAATATCATCAATGTCAAGTACACGATGATCTGATACATTCTTCTCCCACTGAATTGCACGCAATGTCTACTTTATGGCCTTTCATAGCTTCGGGAATAAACATAATTGGACCGATTGAGCCAAAAGCGTCGAATGGGCATAGATTCATTTTGGTGGCCATTGATTACTTCACAAAGTGGGTAAAAGCAGTAACTTTCAAGTCAGTAACAAAGAAGGCGGTGGTAGATTTTGTTCATGCCAACATTATTTGTAGGTTTAGAATTCTAAAGACGATCATTACAGATAATGCTGCTAATCTCAATAGTCACATGATGTAAGAAGTGTGTCAACAGTTTAAGATCGCACATCAAAATTTCACTCCATATCGTCCGAAGGCAAATGGTGTCGTGGAAGCCTCCAATAAGAATGTCAAGAGGATATTGCAAAAAATGGTACAAGGGTCTAGACAATGGCATAAGAAGTTGCCGTTTACATTGCTAGGTTATCACACTACTATTCGCACTTCAACTGGGGCAACTCCGTATTTATTAGTGCATAGGATAGAAGCAGTCATTCCTGTAAAAGTTGAAATTCCCTCTCTTCGAGTCATTGTAGAAGTAGAGATTGATGATGATGAGTGGGTTAAAACTCAATTGGAACAGTTGAGTTTGATGAATGAAAAAAGACTGACGTCGGTATGTCATGGCCAATCGTATCAGAAGAGAATAGCTCGAACGTATAACAAAAAAGGTAGGTCCCACGAATTTTGAAGTTGGTCAATTGGTATTGAAATGTATTCTTCCTCATCAGGTTGAAGCGAAAGACAAGTTATCCCCAAATTAGCAAGGTCCCTTTATTGTGAAGAAAGTGTTGCCCAATGGGGCCTTATATTAGACAGATATTGAAGGCAAAATGGCAAAAATGGCTATCAACACAGATGCAGTCAAAAGATATTATGTATGATATTTTATTCCTTTGTTGGTTCAATTGCATGCTTAGTACTTGTATTTTTGAAGATTGATATGATGAAGGCATTTCATTCTGATATCCAAACATTGTGTCATCCTTTGTTTACCCCGTTTGAGCTTAGTTTTATTTATTTTTCATACCCCTCTTTTGGAATCAAAACAGAGTAATAATAATAATAATAATAAAGTGTTAAGAAAAAAAAGAGAAAAAGTAAGTATGAAAAAAAAAAAAGAGAAAAATTATAATCAAGCAAAACGAGCTGATGGAACTACGTGCGACCTGATTCTCCTCTCTTGGGAGTGAGATACATAGGCTGCCCTATTCAGGGATCGGTCCAACCAAATAAAGATTTTTAGAGTCACCCAGTCAACAAAAAATGGGGCATGATTTAATGTGTTGTGTGGGTCGATTCCAAAAGTTGTAAGTCCCACTCCCATTTCAAGTATCGTTTGACCCTCTTGCCATCCTTTTCTAACCTTATCCAAAAGCCAAGTTACAACCAAAGAAAGTCCTTCAGATCAATCTTTGATAATGTTAAGTCTAAGCATGCAATCGATATAATGATATATAGTGGGGTACTACTTGTCTTCCTCAGCATAAGAAATCAGGAAAGAAATAAAAATGAGAGAGTCTTACTGGTGAAAACCCTCGCGGGCACCATAAGGCAATGGTGAGTCGAGAGAAATAAAAATGAGACAGTCTTACTAGTGAAAACCCTCACGGGCACCATAAGGTGAAAGCGAGTTGGGAGAAATAAAAATGAGACAGTCTACTGGTGAAAACCCTTACGGGCACCATAAGGCGAGGGCGAGTTCCAGAGAAAAGTGAAAAGGAAAGAGATTTGTTGGAGAAGGTCTTTTAAGATGTCAAAAATTGAATGAAATATATGAGTCCAATGGATTTAAAGAAGCGGTTCAGCGGTAAAGGCATGAACTCAACAACGAATGGGAAGTTTGGATAGGAAGATCAGGTAGCTCAATCCGAAATGCATGTCGTACTCATTGGAGTTGGTTGCCGTATTCAGATAAGTTTTCTTTTTGAATAACGGACATTGCCCTTTTCTTTCATTTACATATTCATATTTTATCTTTTTATGTCATTTATTCAAATAAAAGTCACCATTATTTCTTATTTTAAGTCAAGTCTGTGTCAAAACAAGCGAGAAAGAATTTCAAAACTTGCTACCAATCTTTTCAATTGTACGAGGAAAAGCCAAGGACCAACACATGAAAGAAATATGATTGTAATTCAACACAAAGCAAAGAAAGTCTATCAACCGACAGGCTACTGGATTCGTGAGAGTATTCAGATTTGAAAAGGGTGCATCTTAGAGGCATGGTAAAATGGAAATTCATTGTTTGAGTTAGAACTCATTTCCATCAATCGGGATCCAGGTCAATGACGCGACAAGGCAGAGGCAAATGTCAACAATTTGAAACAAAAATGAAAGGAACAAGTGTTGCAGCAGATGTTTGGAAAGCCAAAGTGCTGCAAACCACCACTAAGTTTTTAACTGACAAAATTGTCTTTGATGAAACAGGGGCAAATTTCTTTTCAGCAAGTTCAACTACCGTTGGGAAGGCATATCTGAGATTTTACTTTCTGTTCAGGACCCTCCTGAAAAATGGGAGTTTACTTTCTATTAAAGACCTTCCTGAAAAATAGGACTTTACTTTCTATTTAGGATCCTCCTAAAAAATAAAAATTTACTTTCTGTTCAGGACTCTCCTGAAAAATAGGAATTTACTTTCTGTTCAGGACCCTTCTGAAAAATGGGACTTTACTTTCTGTTCAGAACCCTCCTGAAAAATGGGAATTTACTTTCTATCCAGGACCCTCCTGATAAATGGGATTTTACTTTCTGTTCAGGTCCCTCCTGAAAAATAGGATTTTACTTTCTGTTCAGGACCCTCCTGAAAAATGGGACTTTACTTTCTGTTCAGGAGCCTCCTGAAAAATGAGACTTTACTTTCTGTTCAGGACCCTCCTGAAAAATGGAAATTTACTTTTCATTCAGGACCCTCCTGAAAAATAGGATTTTACTTTCTGTTCAGGACCCTCCTGAAAAATAAGATTTTACTTTCCGTTCAGGACCCTCCTGAA
>NC_061113.1:44079789-44131751 GCF_002878395.1 Capsicum annuum | reverse complement strand
TGTTCAGGACCCTCCTGAAAAATGGGATTTTACTTTCTGTCCAGGACCTTCCTAAAAAATGGGATTTTACTTTCTGTTCAGGACCCTCCTAAAAAATGGGATTTTACTTTCTGTTCAGGACCCTCCTAAAAAATGGGAATTTACTTTCTGTTCAGGACCCTCCTGAAGAATGGGACATTACTTTCAAAAATGAAATCTTTCTTTATCGTAATTTTGTTTTGAATAATTTTTGTTCTAGTTTTATTTTGATTTCAGGAACCCGCCTGAAGAATAGGGTGATGAAATGGGAAATTGAAGAAATTGTAAGTCAGGAACTCGCCTGAAGAACAAAGTGATGAAATTTAAAGACAAAAATGGCAATTCAGAAGCCCTCCTGAAGAGCAAGCCAAGCAAATAAAAGTCGAGCAACGAAGTGAAGCAATGGAAAACCAATCAACAAGTTGAAAGAAATTGCAAGTCAGGAGCCTGCCTGAAAAATAGGGTGATAAAACTCGAGTCAAGAGTCAAGGAAAGCTGCATATATAGGATTTTGTAATTTCATTTATGTTTTAACTTGTAACTTCCATTTTTGATGTAATGACAGAGTCGCGGACCGGAACCTCGATGGAACCTCACTCGACTCTCCAACTCGGTATAGTCCACCTCTTTTCGATCTTGTAAGATAACGATCACTTGATTCCCTCATAATTTGGGTAGGTAGGTTGGCCGTCAAGATTCAGTTTCCCTTTTTCCTTCTGTTTCTTTCTTCGAATAATGATCGGAATGAAATTCTGCCTTGTTGTCTACTGCTTTGTATGAAAACACTAGGTGTTTGCATTCAAAGAGGGCATGTAGACACGTAATTTTGCTCCATAAAAAATATTTCTTGTTCCGATATCACACAATTTAAACCCATTCTTATAATTTTTCCCCAAGAAAATAAATAACCACCCCATCTTTTACTTATTTATTTATTTATTTATTTTTGTTTTGTTTTTATCCAAAAATAACAAGTCATAACAAACTATGTCTCATTCTAACATTCCAACAACCCATCCAATCAAAAATAGACACCTAACCCTTACCCCCTTCAATTTAAAAAACAATACCTCACCCCTCACATAACCATCCCACCTAGCCTACCTCTCACATTTCTTGCTAAAAAAGATAGGAACTTTCCAGGAAACTCCATAGACTATATCTGCACTATAACTATAGATAACAACATATACGGATCAACCATCTCCAAATACAAAAAACTTCTTTTTTTCTCATGATCACAGCAACAAAAATACAGGCACAAAAACTCCATTTTTCTTTTTCTTCTTGAAAAAATCTACTCACACGCACAGCCCACCCTCACAAATTCATGCACACACTAATTGCACCATCAATATTCTACACACTTCACGCACAGATTGGAGACGGGGGAGTTAGACGGAGAGAAAACCAGATAGAGGAAGAGATTTAAGTGTGAGAGAGGAGACCATTACGCACTGGAGATTTCTTTTTCTTCTCCACCAATGAACACACATAGATGGAATACACACTAATCACACATATACTGAAGGATAGGATGACGTGAAGGACGCCAAGAGAGAAGAAGCTGATCGGAGATCAAAGTTTTTCGGCCAATCTTTACCGGGAATAACTTCATCAGCTCAGAATTAACTCCAAAATCCATTTAAAAACTCTATTTAAATCCTCTCCATTGCTGAAAACCAGGATCGAATGGTTAAATCGGTCTGAGATCAATAGGTTTCGGGTTGATTCCATCCGTTTTAAGTCCTATTTCAGTTTGTTTTGGGTTAATTTCGATCTGTTTCGGGTCAGTTTTGGCTTGTTCGGTGTTTTGCTGAATACTCTCAGTCACTCCGTGGATTTAGTAGTTGAATCAGACTGCGAGTTTGGGTTGTATTGAGTTGGTTTGGATTTGAGGTTTGTTGTCAAGGTTCTCTGTTTGAGTTTTGGTCTTCTTTATTATCGACAACGATAACGAGTCATAGTGAGGTCCATTTCTATAACCTAAATCTTTTTCTTCATCTTAATTTGTTGAAAATTGTTTGTGGTTATGTGTGGGGATGATTATGAATGGTGAATTTGTTGATGATACGACTTGTGATTCTGTGGTTGAACCATGCTGCATTGTTGGTTTAATTGATGATGGAAATTAATTAATTGGTCGAGGTTGACTTGAACACATGTGCGAATAAAGGGGGTTGGAATTGAAATTGATAAAAAATAATCATTAATTTATTTTGATTCATTAAATATCGTTCATGTGATAGTATCATGATACGTTGAAATGAATAGACGGATATTGATTCGGGTAGGCAAAATTCCTATGAATAAGAATTTTCGTTGAATGTTTGAATATGGAACGTTGGTTGAATATTTTCTAGTTTATCGTGCTTGATTCAATTGTTCTATTTGGACAAGGAATGCCCTGAAGTACTTGTATTATTTTATTTGGAGAATGCCCCAAAGTATTTTGTACTCGGAGGACGTCCGTGATGAAGGCCCAAGGCATCGGGTAACTTGGGAGCGTAATTAGGATTAGGGTAGGTTAGAATAGAAATTTTTATTTTCACATTTCTTTTTTTACTTTGGGTTGTATAATTGGACTGGACACTAAATTTTGAATTATTTTATTTTGCTCGTGTGATTGATTGTTATCGCGTGCTTTGTGTGGTTTATGCATTTGTAGTGTCAAATATTGTCGATACGCTTACAAAGCGATCGTGGTCGAACCACGGGATCGAGGGGTGCCTAACACCTTTCTCTCGGTCAACAGAATTCCTTAGCCGGAATCTCCATTTGTGGATCAGTTATAGAGTCAAAAACAGTTTTGAAAAGGATTTTCAAAAGGTGACTTGGCACACCGGATTATGCCAAGTGGCAACTCTGAATAAAAATGTAAATAGTCTTTTTCGAAACAGACCTTCATTTTGTCACTTTGATAATAAAAAATCCTTTCGAACTTTAAAATATAATCTTTTTGGTAAAAAAATGGGTTTGACAGTAGGCGCCACAATGGCTCGGTCATATTTTTCGTATGATTTTCAAAGAAAATGGGGTAAAATTTTTGAAAAGATCTCAAAAAATCTTCAAAAGGATCTTCTTACGAATTACATGAAGATAACATTGAAGCATGTAACTGGGGCAGAAAATTTTGAGAAGGTCTCAAAAATTTCACAAAAACTTGACGTTGGTTAAAAGTTGAAAATCAGATGTTGAAATCAGGGCATAATTTTTTAAGTTCTCTATGCTTAAAGTACTCCACGTTAGAAACGACTCAAGTACTTTGCATTTTAGACTGGGGAAGAATTTTTGAGAAGATCTCAAAAATTCTATATTCATAAACGTCACAAGTTATAAGGAAGTTCCGGAGTTATATGTTATAGACTGGGACATAATTTTTTAGGAAGATCCTTAAAAATTCCACAAAAGTCGTACTTCAATATTAGAAAAGTTTGCAAATCAATAATCAATAGGTGCATCAGGAGAGCAAGGCAATACCAACACCGTCAGTCTCTCAAAACTAAGATTTTTTCTTTGAATGCAGGAACAGTGAAGTCACAAAGTTGACAATGTTAAGCATGACAAAGGGCATTATCAAATCCCCTGTGGTCTTGCCATAATAATCCAGACAACTTCTCTTCTTTATTTTCCTCTTGATTTATGTTTCTATTTCTTCGTTACGATCTTTAACACTTTCTCCGATTTTATAGAAAATGGTCGGGCATAATGACGAAGATGTGGAGATATTATCCAAACTGCTATCTCTAAATCATCATGAGTCAAACAACTTCATCTTTATCTTTAAACTCTATCTTTTGTTATACTCCTAGCTTAATTACAATAAATTATTGTATTATTAATAAGTATTGTTAAGTTATACAGGTGACATTATACAAGATCGCCCCGAAGAAGTAACACAACCAATCCCCCAAAGTTTGAGGATTCAATCCAGAAGCTCAGGACATACACAAGTCTTTTTAAGGATTTCTAATTCAGAGGATGAAGTTTAACAAATCAACTTCTATTTCTTTTATGTTAGGGTTTTCTACCCTTCAAGAAAATTACTGGATTGTCATCCTATTCGAGGTGACACATCTTATTATATTTGGGTCATCCACACTTTCAAAAAGCCATATTATTATATTTGGATTTTCCATTCCTTAAGAAGATGCATTGGACTATTACTTTATTTGAGATATCTTATTATATTATGGACCGTCACCTCCTATAGAGTGACGTCTTATTATGTTGATCATCACCTCTTTCAAAGTGACATGTACCATATTACGGACCGTCACCTCCTTCAGAGTGACATATGATTATGTTATGGAGTGTTACTTTCTTCAGAGTGACATTTTACTATGTTACGGACCGTCACCTCCTCCAAAGTGACATCTTATTATGTTATAGTAATCTCCTTTAGAGCGACATCTTGTTATGTTATGGACCATCACCTCCTTCAGAGTGACATCTTATTATGTTGATCGTCACCTCCTTCGAAGTGACATATTTTTATTATGGACCATCAACTCCTTCAATGTCATATGTTATGAATTTCAACCTACTTCAGTATGGCATAATAAAACAAGTTATGCATGATTGCCCTTATATTGCATTTGCTACTAATAAATTTAGTGCAAGTGATTATGAGACATGTTGGATCTTCACTCCGTTCAAAGTGGCATGTTATTTTCAAAATGGGTCGTCCACCCTTCAATGAGACACGTTAGACTGTCACTCCGTTCAAAGTGGCATGTTACATTTTAAATGGGTCGTTTGCCCTTCAATGAGACACGTTGGACCGTCACCCCAAAGTGATATGCTACATTTAAAATAGGTCGTCCTTTCTTCAATGAGACACGTTGGACCATCACTTCGTTCAAAGTGGCATGTTACATTCAGGATAAGTCATTTGCTTTTTACTAGTGCATGTTGGGTTGTCACCCTGCTCAAAGTGATATAATAGTTTTAGAACAGGTTCGACTATCTCAGCATAACGTGTTCAAATAGGTTTGCACCAATTTATATTTGGGTAATGCCACAATTACAACTAATTATTTTTTAAGTTGTTGTCGAGAGCATCCAAAAGGATGAAATTTTCAAATCAAAACCACAGGTGTGGACGACTCTAAAAAGGATGCAGCACAACGTGAAACTTTTTCTTAGCAACGAACTGGGACATGGTTCGAAGAGAAATATCAAACTCTTTTGACGCGAGCTAAAGGACGACTTCCACTACCATCAAACCACACCCCTATTAGAAGACATGTGGGATATTTTGGGATATTCTTCTTCTAGTTTAACTTTCAGGATATTTCTAAACTCATACTAGAAGTAATTGTCTCTTTCCTTCAAATCCGAGTGATAACGCACTCAGAGTTTTGGAAATTATATCTAGGTAAATTCTTGCCTATGAATGTGAAGGATCTCACATTCATGGTTAAGAGGTTACAAGCCTCTTTTCCTTAACTCAATTAACTTATCACTCACCCCGAACCAAAGATCGTCTAACATAAAAGATTATTTTTTCTACCGATCGAGTCAAACTACAAGTAGTCTGATTTCCTGAATCATTGGGATATGTAGGCTCGGCTCTATGTAGAAAACTCAACTGCATTCCAAACTTCCACCAATCCTCTTATTTCCAAGCTTTTCAGTTTCACCAAAATTCAAAACTCCAGATAGCTTGAGAATTCTTTAAAAATCGTGCTTTAAAATCAAGCTTTATGAACTACAAGTGGCTTGAATTCTCATGTAACCTGAGATATGTAGGAAATCTTATATCGAGGTCCGACCATATCTCTCAAAGCTCGTGAGAAAACAAATCTCATCTGAGAGATGAATTCGTGGTTGGACAAAATTAGGAACGTCAAACTCCTTTTGTCTAGAGTTACTTGCATCCACCCTAACCAAAGGAAGGGGGCAGTTGTTGATATGTAATTTTTACCCTCCACGGCTAAGTTTAATTCTGAGTTTCTTCAGTTTTAAGTAAAATTAAAATATTTATTTTATCGGATTAATTCCTTCTAAAAAATATTCATTTGAATAATTTTATAATTTCAAGTAGAGGTTATACATTTTTTTATGTATACGAGATCGTATAATTTTATTACTTAAATAATTATTGTATTGAAAATTTTAATTTTTCAATCAAGGGTTGTCCCTAAAATTTACTACGGGTAAACAATTAATTTAAATATATCTTCATTCTCAAAAATAATTTATTCAGAAATATTTATTTAATTTTATTAAATCAAGAAACTCGAGATTAAACCAGTTATTAATTCGCATCGGATTGCAACTAAATTTAGCCAACATTATTAAATTTTGACTATAATTGAAATAATGGTCACAATTGCAATGTAATTGACCAATCAATTTTTAATTTGGCTAAAAATTAAATTATTTTGGCTAAATCCTAAAAATAACCCCATAATCCCTTTTTTAACTTAAAAAAAAGCCCCTTTCACGTTTTTGGGGCCATTTCTGCGAGCCAAAACCACCAGCCCAATTCATTTTTTTCTTTTCTTTTTCTGCTTACCATATAACCACCAACCCAAAAGAAATGAAATAAAATTCCTCCAACCTACTCAGCCAACACCTGTAACCCAGCCTACACCGTTATACACTTAATCCCTCTTATCCAACAACATACACACGCAACAACTTCAACAAATTCAATAACTCAGCCACAATTTTAACACTCAACAGTACAACAACGACAAAAAAACAAATCAACAATATTCGTACAATTTCAGTCAAACTTTATCTCAAATTTTAAAATTTAAATTTCAATTCATTTTTCCTTTTTACCCCTCCGTTTCTCCCTCAAAGTTAGTCCCAATTCTCCTATAAATACCCATGTATGTAGAAGAAGGAGGGGGGGATTTTTTGGGGAAAAATTGAGAATTTGGAAGAGCATTCCTCTAATCTCACGTAACCAAAAATTCATGGTGAAAAACAATTGATTCAGTGAAATCATGAAAGTTTCAAGGAAGTTAACTTGAGTTCCAGCGAAATCGAGTGAAACTCCGGTGGTGAAAACCTCATCGTAATAGGCTCGTCGTCCTAGTTTGCTGCCCCGAAAAAGGTGTCAACCCATCCCCTTCTCGTTTTTTTCGCCTTTTTTCTTCATATATTTTCGATTTTATTGAATATAAGAGTTATTTTGATTTCGAGCTGTGTTGTTGTCAGTTCTCCAGAAGTCAACTTTAGAGATATGGTTTCGTCTTTTTAATCTTCAAAGATATATATATATATATATATATATATATATATATATAAGAGAGGGCTGCAAAGTGCGAAATAATTTCTTTTTTATTCGATTGCTTTCTGTCTATCTTTTGTTTCAAAGTGTTCATGTGAGTCATAAGTGTCGTGATACGGGCAGAGTATTTCTAGCTATTTTGTTGCCGATTTGAGGATATGTTAATTGAGTTTCGTTTTACTTTGAATTGGCCACTATAGTGTCGCCTTTTTGTCTTTAAATGTGTAAAAGCGTGTGGATTAGATTTAATAATTTGGCTTGAGAGGTTGTGCTTAAATGGAAGGTGTAGAACTAGATTAAATCTATACATAAATTCATCCTTTGCTTCACTTTTATTTTCTTCTCCTTCCCTGGTTTTGGCTTTATTTTCGTGAATATGTGACAATTTTTGACCTTAAGTATGCAAGAATCTAGGTCCACTTTTTGCAGATTAGTTTGCTTTTTTTTTTAAAAAAAAAAAAAAAAGATTGTGTGTACGTTTTTGATTCTTTAATGGTTAAATTCAATTTTTCTTCGGGTGTATTTAAAGGAGGTGTGAACTTTAGAGATTATGTGATAATCTAGAAATAATAGTTCATCATGGTAACGCTAAGGTTAGCATTAAATGGGTTAAGAAATTGTCGGGTTTTCCTAGCGTATTCATGTAGATCAAGGTGTTTAAGGTTTTGTCATTTGGTTGATTAAAATTATCAATTTTTGTTTAAAACTAGTTCAAGAGCCGTATGGTGTTATCTTAGTGCAAGTTAAAATATTTGTTACCATTATTATCTATTCTGGGATAGATTTCTACTCTCTCCGTCCCATTTTATCCGTTTCAAATTTTCTATGTCCCATTTTACTTGTCTTTTTTTACTTATTAAGACAAGACAATTTTTTTTTTCCATATTGTACCCTTTGCATTAATTATTTTTTCTTTAAATTAAAATGTAAACATCATTTAATAGGGGTACTATGGTAAACTTGCTATGCTATTTATTATATTTCTTAATAGCTGTGCCATTCCAATTTGGGACGAGTAAAATGGGACGGAAAGAGTATATGGATACAACTTAAATCCTCAATTTTAATTTGGGATAAGACTCTGCCAACATGGATTTATCAATACGATTCATCATATTTTGTAACTCTTAACTCATGTTCTAATCCTTATCTCGTCTTCTCTTTACATGAACTCTTTCAGACGAGTCCAATGGGACTTTTCATATCCTTGCATTCGAATGCCATCAAGTCGAGCCTCATTAAAGTCCAAAATTGGACTGATATACACAAAATAGCACAAGCATACAAGCTGGTATATGCTGATATACAGCAGGTATACACGTAAAGCAGTAGCTGCACTTTATCACGTAATTTTTGATGGAAAGGGGAGGAGAAATAAGCAGTTTTAGACACTGATATACACTGTAAATGCAGTGATATACACAAAAACGTTGAGACTTAAGCTATTGATATACATCTGGTATACACTTCAGAAAAATGGACTGAAGTCCATAATTCAAAGCCCAAGCTGGGTAGCTTTACTGATGGGCTTTCTTGTATTAT
The DNA here is from genome assembly GCF_002878395.1 of Capsicum annuum. NCBI lineage: Eukaryota > Viridiplantae > Streptophyta > Magnoliopsida > Solanales > Solanaceae > Capsicum > Capsicum annuum. Next base: position 44,122,942 of record NC_061113.1, on the reverse strand, counting down.
TTTTGTAGCTTGTATTGCTTATTTGTATTAACTAACTTTTTAATCAATTAATCTAGATAAACTCCCTAAAGTGTTGTCATTTTATTTTATCTTAGTTTTCTTTATTTAAGTCATAAATTCTTTTTTAACCTAATTTGTCTCGTCTAAAAACGGATTAAAATGGTTCCTTCGATTTTCTCCTTAAAATAATTCTTTTAAACATTAAGTAGTATTTTATTTCAAAATGACATTTGTTATATTTGTACAACTAATAGCCTATTTTGAATTAAAATAACTTTCTTCAAACTCAAGAAATTAAATTTTCTTGTAATTTTTAACATTCCATAACTAATAAGATACTTTTAATTTATTTCTCTCTTAATATTTTCTCCAAAAATATTATTTATAGCCTAATCGACTTTTCTTTATAATAATTAATAATAAGAAAATAATTTCATAATCATTTCTTTCTCCACGAAAGAAAATATCATTTTCCTCTTAAATTCAAAAAAATTACAACTTAGTTTACTTCAACTAGAATGTTTCTCGTTGTATAAATAAATATCATTTTAAATATTTAAATAAATAATTTTAGTATTTCCTATAAAATTAAGTCTTTGAGAAATTTATCCACTTTTAGTCAAGTTAGTTCTTTTTGGTAAATCATTTTAAACGGACGTTTCTAAGTGCCTTAAAAACCTTCTAGGGCATTAATTGAACCCTTATGCAGTTTCTCTAGTTTTAAAGGTTTTATTTCTGTTTTTGAACCTTTGAAACCCTTCTATGTTTTTTCTTGATTTTTTCTATAGAAATCAAGTGACGACTCGGTGAATTTCTTAAGATTATTTCGAATTTTTCTTGAATCTTTTGAAATAGTTTTAAGAAGGTCAAACCATTTTCTCGCCAAATGAAATCCAAAAGGGATAAAACAATTCAAACAATTTTTATAAGGACCTTCACACTTTTCATATATTAGATATTAGAGATTTGAATTTGTTGTTGACAACATCATTTGTATTTTTAAACAATTGAAAAAGAATTATTATTTTTCATTCTACAAACGCTTGTATTTATATTTCTTGATACGAATCGTATTTTATTGATACAAATTGAAAAATACAAATAATAAATTATACAAATATAAATATTACATTCGTATCAAATGATACATGTTTATACAACTTGAACTATACGCATACAAATAACATTTATTTATATATAAATAAAATAATAAATTTGACATACAAATACTAACGATACATTTATATTTAATGACACATTGCATATTCATATATTTTAGACTCAAGCAAATACAATTACTTTATATACTTGTTTGTATATAAATACAAATTATTAATTGTACATATTCACAAGTATTCAAACACAAATAATATACTTATTTAAAATATATAGTATGCTATAAATAAATATAAAATATAAAATATATATAAAATATAAAATACAACAACAATAACAAAAAATGAGAAAATTATTGAACAAAAAAGAAGAAAAAATGACCAAATAGAAAAAATGAATTAAGAAAAAAGAAAATATAAAAAAAAATTGCAAAGAAAAAAGAAATAAAACAAAAAAATGAAGAAAAGAAAATAAGAAAATATAAAAATCGAGAAAAAATGAAAAGAAAAAAAGAAAAAAGAAACAATTGGAAAAGGAAAATAAAGAAAAAGAAGAGAAATAGAGAAAAATAAAGGCCAGAGGTTATGGATTGTATTTAATTGATAAGAAAGGTTATAAATTATAATTAATTAAAACTCAGCTAATAGAGTAATTAAGAATTTATATTTGCTAAGGTCTCAATTTTTAATGGGAATTTTCATAATAAGATGGTAAGAAGGAATTAAAGCATACGCTAGCTATGAAGCAAGGAGGAGAGGGTCTTATAGTATGGGTTGGACCTGGCCCAAGTAAATTCAAAGCCCAAAGTCCAAATCTCAATTTAAATGGGCAACTTTCAAGAGATTAATGCCCGTTTTTGTTGAAAATGGGACACACTATTCTGGGAACTCCCTTTGACGCTTTCAAATTCATCCCTTGGTAGCTTTCAAATACATGAATTAACACCAACCAAAATCTTCCTTCGAAGCTTTTAAATACACGAATTAACAATAAAAATTCATCTATGTAATGCTACTTAGATGGAAAAACAAAATAGAGGAAAGAGGTGGTTAAGAACTCGAGTTTCAAATAGTTTGGTGGTTAGAATATTGACTAATTGAAATTGCCTTAGCTTAGGCATATCACCAGTATATTTCCTAGAAAATGCATCTCTTCTTATTACCTTCCTTTACTATTATGTCCTCCTAATTCTTCTTGAGAATATCTTAAACACTCCATTTATAGTATATTCATTTTATCCATAACTTATGTTGAGTATCAAAGAGCATTACAAAAACCCTGATGAGGTATTTTCTATTCTTTAAACATAACAACCATCCGATTCAGATTGTATAGATCAAATTTGAAGCACCCTTTGGCTCCTCTCAGATTTACGGAGTCCCATAAGAAAATTTTCACGACATCTATCCACCATTAAGTCAAATAAACTAAAAATAAAACATCAATAATGCATGCGGGTTTGAAGTGCCGACATGCAATCTGAGTTACAATATATTACTTAATGATTCACATTAACAACGGTAAGACAGGGAAGCTAATAGCTAGAAAGGAATACTAGACACAAAAAATGCCTAGTACTTTTGAGGTGTTTTTTGGGTAGGAATCAAACCAAAACGCTTCTTCAGAAGTACTCTTTTGCTTGAAAATATATCATCAGGCGGAAAACGGGCTGTAAAGAACAAAAGACAGGAAAAATCAAAACGCCTAATTTTTTGTACTCTTTAACATGCCAATGTAGAGACAGGAGATAAAGGGGACTATAAGTTACCTGGGTAAGCAGATTGCGTGGCCAAACCCAGTGGTGACTTTTTCTAAATTTTAAAAAAGTAAAATAAGTCAGGCCTCAATGCATATTTAGGAAGTATGAGCAGAAATCCTCTTTAATATATGCAACATTCAAGAAAACAAAGATATTATTTGGGCTTTGGGGAGCACCAACAAGTCAAGAAAAGAACATAATAAACATTCAGCTGAGTGCGGGATCTTTAATTCCTAATGAAAATTTCCAGCTTGTTATATATAAGAGCCGATTTTCAATATGTGCTACGAGTTTGACACTGAACTATACCAGTTACTCATCATATAAATCATGAAGAAACATTGAAAGTTAAAATGTTGTCAAGAAAATCTCCATCTCACCCTTCTTTAACCAAATCCAAATCAACCAAAAAAATACTTTTGTAGGACATCCTCCAACTAAGAAGACCTTTTCAGACTGAATATCCATTTGAATAATAGAATTCAGAAACAGGCCTCAAGTTTTCATCTTCCGAGGTTGAACTAAGTATAGAAACATTCAGGCGCTACTTGCTCTGTTGTGTAAACCAGAAAGCAGAGGGCTACTCAAGGGCATCACATCTAGCTTAACAAAGTTCTAAAGATCAAAATTCTGACTCAAATACTTGTCCCAAACAAGTGCAGAACTCTATCAGTTACTATTATTACAGGCAAGCTGCCTAGTAACCTTCCTCAATGAGTAAAGCGAGATTAAACTTAAGAATGATGTAGCTTACTTTAACATAACCCACTGTTAAGATCAGGATATAGCAATTTTAAGAATAAAAGTTTGTAACCACCTAAAAAATAAAAGGACAGTTAATTCATCTCATACTAGAAATCCTAACAAGTTGAGAGTTGCTTGAAAATTCCCCAATGAGCAAATAATTATCGAGTCTGGTCTTATGTCTAATTAAAGTGTTATTCTTCCTAATATCTTGGTTACTCTACAAGTGTGCTAGAGAGTGCTAGTTCAACTAAGGGTGATTGCAAAGATGTAGACATCAATAACAATAAAAAAATACCCAGCTTATTCCTACAAAGTGAGGTTTGGGGAGAGTAAAGCGTATGCAGTCCAACCACTACCTCAAAAGCTGTAGACATATTCCTAATAATTGAATAAAAAAAAGGATTGTCACCAATTACTGAATCTCAAATAAGTCAGTCATAGTATTAGTTGAGCGTGTCTTCATTTCTACTACTAATAATAATCTAAAGTACATAAGGATTATTTTTTTGTCTGAGAAAAAGTCTACGGGTTAGATTTTCAGATAATGGCATGTTCAATATGAAGGAAAACATTTTTCGAAAAGCATTTTCCTATTTTCTAATGTTCGTTTGGTTAAAACTTTTGGAAAACATTTTCTTTAGAAAAATGATCTCTTTAAAAATAAAAAAATGATTTCCTTAATAAAAGTGGGGAAAATAAGTGGTATTGTCTCCTCCCATTCTCACAACATCCATCCAATCACCCTCACCCAACCCCATGCCCCATCACAACACCCATCACCGCACCTCTATCTATTCTCATAATTTTGTGTTAGATACACATAAATTATTTTAGGATAATATGCAGTATTTGTCCTGAGCTAGGGGGTCTACCGAAAACAATCTCTCTACTTCATCAGAGGCAGTGGTGGTATGGATTGTGTACACTTACCCTCCCCAGATCTGTCTTTGTGAGAATACACATGTTGTTGTTTTATATTTTAGGATAATATGTTTCACTTGCGTACCAGAAAAAAAGAAAACAAGTAAAAATTCACTAGTTTTCCTAGAAAATATTTTCTTGATAAATATTTTTTCATGGAAAACAGTTTCTTCTATACCAAACATACCTAACATCTCCTTTCAAAATATGACAAAGCTATGTCAAAATCCTGGGTGGAAGATTGTGTGAACAAACCTAGTGGTGACACTTTCTACAATTATTGTAAGACCCCGTAAAATTTCTAATTTTAATTCATCCTTTAAGGCTTGTCAAGGGGTCTCAGACTTAGAAAATTCTAGCTAAGTTCCCAGACTTAGTTTATTTTTGGCCTTCAAAAGTTGGCAATCTCATTTCGCGACCTTAATATCCTTTAATAGTTTATATTTTTGTTGATTCATGATCAAGAAGGTCATTAGGTGTTTTCGGACAAGTTTTGGATTTTTTGAAACTCGTTTAGACCACGTTTGGTGTCTCAAAACAGTGGACCAACGCGATCTTGGCGCGACGCGTCGCCTATTGCGTTGGTTAACATCGTTGCAGGTTGCCAGAGTCGAAACTACTAAGGCTGAGTGCGATCATGGCGTGACGCATTGGGTATCACATCGATGCCATCGACACCTCGTGTCGTCAATTGCATTGATGCCATCGACATGCCACGTCGCCAATCGCGTCGATGCCCAGTTTTCAGTCATTTAATGTCCACGTCTTTAAGGGCAAAAGGGTCAATTTCCCACCCCTATATAAGCCTATAACACGAGATTCAGCTAGGTTTTCACCAAAATATAGTTGTTTCTCTCAAATTCCCTCAAGAACAAGTCTAGGGTTTTCAAGTGAAGGTTCTAATCAAGGAGATTCCACCATTAATCTTCAAGAAACTTCCATCTAAGGTATGTAAAATGTTGATTCATGGGTTCCTTTCACCCATGAAGCTCAAGAAACCCTTTAAAAAATATAAATTTTGAATTCCATGTTATGAATTGAATCATATCCATGTTTATCTTATTGTGTGATTACCAAGTTGAAATCTTTAATACACATAATGAAATTATGTTAGCATGTGGTTGGAATTCTTGTATTTGAAGTGAATAATATTGCCATGATGTATTATTTTAATGTTCATGCCTAAGCCTCAATTTATGCAAGCAAGGTGTTTGCTAAAATGCCCTAAGAGAATAAGAATTATGCTTTATGACTCTATCGTGACCAAATTGATGAATCCATGCTTTACCCTTATATTCACAATGACCTCCATGTTATTGTTATGCATTGTAATGGTTTAGTGGAATGCTCATGAGAGTAGACTTACAAAATTATGACATCATGTTTATATGTATTCCTATTCATGTGTAAGCTTATGACATACAAATACTTCATGAAAATCCCCAACGTTTGTACTATGAATTGTTGACTATGGTCATGTGTTCAAGAAGTGTCATCTCTTGTCAGTTTCATACTATCGAATCCTTGGGATACTTGTACCCAACAATTTAGTTGTATTCCTAGAGCCAGTGTCAGTTTCATGATAACCTCAGTCACGCCATGATCAGTAGTATTCTCAGTTAGTTTAAGAACTCAATAGAATTCAGTCAGTTACATGACTCAGGAAAACTCAGTAATCTTAGGAACTCAGTCAGTTAATAGAATTCAATAATATTTCGTTAGTCTATGAAATTCAGTGAACTCAGTCCAGTTCATCTCATATAATCAGTTCAATGTCTATTCAGTTAGGAGTAGGATTCAACACCGAGCGAATCCAAGGATGAGGGTAGAGAATGTGATCCTTAGAAGCAATCCTTGCATTCCAAAACTATGTAGCCAACATAGGTTGAGACATCAACACTGATATTTGAGGGTTGATGAGGTGGATTAACACTGCTAGTTGAGGGTCCTACCATTCTCCTTTGAGGATACTGCCAGATGAGGGTCACTCACAGCTTGTCCTTACTAGTGGCGCGGTATTGACATCCTAAGAATTAGGGTTACAGATTGGACCCAAACTCTATATAGAAAAAGAGCATATCGGTTAGATGACTACTTCACACAGTCTCAGTCTTAGTCTCAGTAAAAGAACTCAGCTTGTTCCATCAGAATCAGGACTGTTAGACACAATCACTAAGTTAATAGTATATCAGTTATACGAAACTCATATTATCAGTATTTAGACTCAGTAGTCAGTATTATCACGATCTCATTTACAGTTATGTATTCATGCGTGTATTCTCGCGTTCATGTTATTCAGTCAGTCAGTATTGTTCATGCATATGAACCCCATGCATTCAGCCTACCTCACTTTGCATACCAGTACATTCAGACGTACTAACGCATACTTTTATTTTACACTATGGTATTTTATAACATAGGTTCGGACGCTCAGGTTTCCGATCATGCTTAGTTTTAGATTCAGCCAGCAGTAGTAGATTTGCAGTGAGTCCTCATCATTCGAGGATAGCATGATTATCTCATTACTTCATTATTTCAATTTTAGTAGATGGAGTTAGTTGGAGACATGTCCCATCAACTCCACAGTTTTCAGATAGTTTAGAGGCTTTCAGACTAGCATGTTTAGACAGTTTATTTCAGTTTTGGTATTGATATACCATATTTTCAGATGTTATGTTTTATCACATATTTGAACCTTATGGCCTTTTAGCCCTTTTATTCCATATTTATACAGTATATTATGTAGTGCTCAGTTATAAATATCAGTCATGGGTTAGTTTATGGTCTTTCGAGATTGCTAGCACCGTGTAACATTTTGGGTATCAGATTTGGGGCGTTACAATTATAAAAAGTGAAAGAAGTCAGGCCTCAATGCATGTTTAGGAAGTACCAACAAAAGCCTCTTTAATATATGCATCACTCAAGAGAGAAAAGATACTATTTGGGGTTGGGCGAGCAATAACAGGCCAGGAAAAAAACATAATAACAATCAAGTTGAGTGCAGGATCTTTATTTCTAATGAAAATTCCAGCTTGTTAAATATGAATATATGCCATGGGTTATGCTGCTGAATTATACCAGTTATTCATCATACAAATCATTAAGAAACACTGAAAGTTAGAATGTTGTCAAGCAAATCTCCTTCGTCACCCCTCCCTACTCACCCAAATCCAAATCTACCAAAATCGAGGCTTTTGCAGGATACCATTCGACCATGAAGACCTTTTCAGACTAAATACCCATTTACAACAACAACAATAACAACATACCCAGTAAAATCCCTCACCTCCCCACAAGTGAGGCCTGAGAAAGGTAAAAATCTAAGTTACTCAGACTCGAGTATGGTTGTCCAACGTGGGTACAGATCTAGAGGTCGGATCCTTCACGGTTTCAATTTAAAGATTCAAGGATATGGATCTAGGGATGGATACGGGTGCAGGAATTCGAAAAAAAATAATTTAAATATCTAAAAATAGAGTTATAAAATATAAATTATGAGATATTATGTAGAAAACTTGAGGAGAAAATATTGTTCAATAAAAAATCCTGAAAGGAGATAAAAAGAAAAACAATAACGTAAAAATTTCTATATACAAGTTATTCCTTTATCTTCATTTCATCCTTTTTTTTATTACAGAATTTCTTAAATTTGTTCGGACTTTCCCAATGGATTTTGGTTAAAGTACTCAAAATCAGTTGACCATATCAAATACAGATCCCACACCCACACCCATGTCGTGTCGACAAGGGTGCAACACCAAAAGTAAAGAGTCCGAGTAACTTAGGAGTAAAGTGTATGCAAACATTACCACTACCTCGGGGAGGCAGAGAGGTTGTTTTTGAAAGACCCTTGGCTCAAGTGTAGACTGAATAACCATTTTAAAAATAAAATTCCAAAACAAGACTCAAGTTTTTATTTTCTCAAGTTAAACCAAGTACCAACGACATCCAGACAGTACTTGCTCTATCATGTAAACCTGAAAGTAGAGTTCCAACTCAAGGGCATCGTATCTAGCTTAAGGTAGTTCTAAATATCGGGATTTTGACTCTACTACTTTTCCCAGACAAGTGTAGAAACCTACTAAGTACTATAATTACTGGCAAGCTGCCTAGTGATTTCCCTCAATGAGTAAATGGAACACCCCAGTTTCTGGACCTTAAAAAATTTCCTTGAATTCTGATCTCTGGACCAAATACGACTCATAAGTGTTAACACCTAAGTTTTGCCCTCCACGACTTAGTTTAATCTTGAATTTCTTCGATTTTAAATAAAATCAAAATATTTATTCTCCTGGATAAATATTTTTGAAGATTCTCATTTGGAAAAGTTTTGTCATTTTGGTGACAAATTATACATTTCTATATTCACGTATACAAGGTCGTATAATTTTGGTTGCTTAAATAATTATTTTATATATTTTTTTAATTAATTAATCAAGAGTTATGTTGAAAAGTTTATTAAAATAAATAAAATTTTGACTTAAGTATAGCTTTTTCTTGAAGATGATTTATCTAGAAAACGTTGGTTTGGTTTTATTAAATCAAGAATTTCGAGATTAAAATAATTGTTAATTTATTTCATTTTTTGATTAAATTTAATCAATTTAACCTTAATTGAAATCAATTTGGTCACAATTGCAATACAATTGGCCAATTAATTTTCAATTAGGTTAATGCTTAAATGCAATTGGCAAAAATCCTAACAATTAGGCCATTTAATAAATAGCCTATTCTAATCTACCCAATTACACCATCCCAGTCCAATAATATAATAGCATCCCTTTTCCCATTTTTGGGCCATTTCTGCCCAACCCAAATGACCAACCTTATTACGCTTATTTTTCCAGCCCAATTCCCTCAACTAACAGATTCCTTTACCCTTCAACAACAACAACATACAGACCCAATACCCGACCTAAATCTCATTTCTTTCTCTCTTAACCCATACAACAGCCAACAATACGACAAAACCAACGATACGACAAAACCAGCGAAACAACGACAATACCAACGCCGAACAATCCTCAAACTACCTCATCTGTCTCCTCTCGTTTCCATCAACATCTCCATCAACATCACCTCAATCCTTTTTCTTCTTAGCTTTTTCTGAAAAACACAGACCCAAAAGACCCTTTTTTCTTCATGGCAGACCTCAGAAAGGAGAAATATATGGGAATTCAATGGTTTTTGGGGTATTATTTCTTTGATTCAGTGGACAAACAACTGCTCACCTTGAAGAACTCAAATTGTAAAAAATCAAATCTCCTCAAGTCTCAATCTTTCAAATTTAATCTGAAAAGGTGATTTTCTTTTCCTTGAATACTGTAAACCGTTACTTATTTCACTAGAATTTTGATTTTTTCAAAGCTTCTCAAAGAAGCTATTTTGTGACCCCTAATGGCCTATAAAAGGGGGTTCAACAGAAGATAAAAGGGGGGACTGGAGTTTTATCACACTTTTAGATTTACAAAGTTCTCTATTTGTTTTTTTATGATTTACTTACATTTCTCTAATTGTTTCTCGTCATCATTCGAACTCGGATTCGAAGGTGGTGGTGGAACTGCTCGTCGGCCTGGCTTCCTGGTTCGCTGCCATAGAAAAGGTGATTTCTATGTGTCTAGTTTGTGATTTATTTACGCTTTGTTTTTGTTCTGATGCACTGACCGTTTGGTTGAAACCATTGTGGAATAGTTCTTTAGGGCTAACGTTGTTTCAATTAGTTTGGTTAACTTTATTTGAGTAAAATAAAAAATGTTCTACTTCTTTATTCACCTGCTTGCTTGTTGGTTAGCTGGTTAATTTCAATGGGATAGAAGGATGTTCTTGTGAACATTATAAGGTAAAACGATGAACATCTTATGGTTTTCATCGCTTTACGCTTACTTTCCATTCATAAAGTTCTCCCAGTTCCCTTTCGGTCATTTTGATTTATTCTTAAGTTTATTTGTTCTTGTTAATAGCTTAAATTCCTATTTTTTTTTCTTTTTTTCCTAATTTGAACTTGAATTTCCCTACCATTTCCTTTATTCTTCTTTGTTCCTCGGCTTAATGGTTAGTTCGACCATGGGGTGAGGGGATGATCATCTAAGTATCGTGGAGTGAGGAGAAAACGTTGTGTGGTGTTCGCTACTTCCGTCTCCCCTTCCCAAGACTTGAAGTTGTCTTGGTTTGTACTCTCAAACTATTTTAACATTCCCAACTTGCAAAAGCATTTGAGTAAAGGTCAAGCTTAGTAGTTAGTTTTTAATTCCTGTTCTATCATTTATTTTCTAGTAGTACCATGTCATACTTTCCCCGTTTCAATAAAATGCCTTAGTTAGCCAAAGAGTATTTTTAAGAATCTGTACTCATTTGTGAAGTTGAAGGTTCTTAACCATAACAAACTTAGGCTAACAAATAAGGTTTTCTAAATATTTGTTTATTCTATCTTATACGGTTTATGTGTTTATCATGTTTATTTGATATAAATTATTTGTTTACTATTACTTTATATAATTATTTGTTATTTCTTTATATAAATTGTCATTCCATTCATATTTCTTCCATTCGGGAAAATTGACACAGTCACACATATACGTGAGGTGTGGTTTGCACACTTGCAAACTTCTTTCAAATTCCAAATTCGAGGAGAGTTGACATATGTGCGGTGTGTTTGGATCTTTTTCTGTGTGACCGTGTAGCCTACTCGAGTTGTCCACTAGGGAACCTTTTGCCTAGTAAGTCAAATCTTAGAAGAACTTAAGATAGAGCTTCCCTGAATATAGGTCATGCATGCATAAGCCTTAGGTGGTTTGACCCAAGGTGTCATTCTATGAATTTAGGAAACACCCTTATGTCAAATGGGTTTACGACCCGATGAAAATCGCTCATATAATGTGCATCTGATAATGATAAATGGATCCAAGCCTAATTGTGACACCGCGAGTTTGGAAAATATGTACTTATTTTATTGTATTTACATTGTAAGATGGATTTAGTTCCCCAAGTGCTCAAGATTAGAATGGTCGAAGGTGTTCCACACAAGTTGAGGATTTGGTGGGAAAATTTTGACTCAATCGAAAAAACCAGCGATCACCGAAAAATTGGGGTTTCTCCCTACATTTTTCAAGATATCCCCCGACAAGCATGTGGTTAGAGCGTTGATTCAGTTTTGGGACCCAGATCGAGTTGCCTTTACGTTAAAAGACTTTAAAATCACCCTCATATTAGAAGAGATATATTACTTTACTAATTTGAAGTATCAAGGGATAGGTCAGATTACCCCGCACAGTCAGTCAGGGAAGAAATTTCTTCTCTACTTGGGATTGAAGAATACTGATGAACTCTGTTGCTTCAAATACAAGTGGATTTTCTTGGATTATTTGTATGAGAGATACGGTCGTCAAGATAATTATAAGCTATTCAAGAAGGAGTTTGCTTGCACTTCTACTTACTGGCGAGTTAGACATTCGATTGCATTTGTCGTTGCCTTGCTAGAGACATTGGTATTTCCACTAGAATATGAAAAGATCAGTACTTGCATATACTCCGTGGCTTGAGAACCTTTTAAAGAAGTTGATGGCGCCGAAATCACCTTTGGTCCTATGATCTTGGAAGAAATATTTTGCGCACTTGGAAAGTGTAAAATAGATTTGATAAAGTAGTTTAAAGGTTGCAATCTCCTTCTGCAAATGTGGGCAAAAAAACATTTCTACAAGCGTGACAATATTACTGACATAATGTTTAGCGCTTCACATAAGATCGACACTCATGACGATAGACTGAGGAGGTTCATTTCCCCAGTCGGCACCGATGATTGGTTTGAGTTCTTAGCCTCTCGAACCAGTGACCAAATCCAGTAGAGATACCCACTTCTGTCATGTTCCACGACTTACATATGGTGCAGAGGGCTCTATTATATTGAGCTTATCGGATTAAGAGGTCTACAAACATATGCCCCGGTGCGTGTACTTCGACAGTTTGGTCAGACACAGATCATCCCTCTCCAAGAAAATATGCGAGTTTCAGAAGTCCTTTTTAGACCAAACTTTAGAGTTTCTAGGGCCAATCAAATTCTACATGAGTGGAGTAACATTCTCATAATAGATGTGAGACGTGGACCAATAGAGTGTATGCTAGAATACCAGGTGTGGGTTTGAGAGTATCGTGGCGATATAAAACCCAACCCAGAAGGGGAACAAGGTTTTGAGGATGTTGGGATGAATATTTGGATAAGGCATTTCCGTCTTAGAACCATAGTGGTCACGCCTGAAATGTGGGCTCAATTTTCCAACATAATGTAGTATTATGAAATACGGAAGCGGGGCCCAACAATGTTGAGGCATCATCTTCACGTCCTTCACCAGCGTGATCAGAAACAGGGTCTAGGCTAAGTTTTAGGATTGTCTTTTTTCATGTATTTTGATCTTGTTTCTTATAGTTGTACTCGATTAATATTTCAATCAAACTTGGCATTTATTTTAAACTCAAAGTTTGTCTCAAATTAATGGCTTGGATCAATTTATCATAAACTCAATTACTTGATGCTAGACCAACCCTTGGCTCAAAAGGGTCACTCAACTAGGACACACTATTTACTATTCTATTATCGTGTGAAATAATTATCTTATGTGATATAACTGTTTATGTGCTACGTGTGTTGTTAAATCAAAGGTGAATTGATCCATTCCTCAACACATCCTTAGAAAGCCCTTTAGGCAAAAAATATATGTCTACTATCTAAAGTCCGTCCAAAACATTCCAAGTCCCCAAGTTTCTCAGTAACTCCTCAACTATTTTTGTTAGCTTGCTTTTTAAACGTATTCCTATTCTTTTAGGAAATTTTGTCATGGATTCAAGGACTGCATAACTTAAAAGACGAATAGTGGAGTTAGTTCAAGTGGAGGAAATGCAAAAAAAAAAAAAAAAGAAATCAAAAGACTAATCAAGAGGGCCGATCAGGCCAACAAGGAAATTGCTAAAGTCAAACAATTGATCGCATAGGAAAAGGAAAATTTTGAGCGTAAAATTGAAGATCCTACCAAAATAAAAGCCTCACCTTCAAATGCAAGGAAAGGTTCGAGTTGAAATTTCCTCCATAACGTCCATAGAAGATCAAGATGTGGAAGAATTAGAATGAAGTGTGAATGCCCGCATCTACCTAGGACCCAGCCATTAGTCTTGTCTTTTCTATTGTTGTTTTTCTTTCGTGTTTTCCAAATGTAACAAAATCTAAAAAAAGTTCAATGAAATGAAGTTTTATCCTTACCTACTTGAACTACGTATAGCCTGATTTCTCCTTTGTGAGATACGTAGGCAACCTTTCGGTCCAACGTCTATCCTTTAAAATTGTTATGTCTTATTTTTTCAAAGATAGTCATATAAGTTCAAAATCAGAAGATTTGGCAAAAATCTTGTCAAGACCCATTTATCTAAAATCAACGGACAAAATCCTGCCTGTTAATTTCCTTTCGAGTTAATACCCACACGTGGATCAATTTACCTGCGATAAAAGCAACTTTATGTGTTTACTTTATGTCGGATATTTACTTTATGTCGGATATTTACTTTATGTCGGATACCTTGCATTATTTATTACTAATCGAATCTAACATATCTGCCTTTGGAGTTGTTTTACCAGGTAATCAAGTAAGTAGAAATTGATCTGTGTTGATAAAACTGATTGAACATCAATACTTTACTAGATTTAAGACAAATAAAAATTCCTCCCTGACCATTGCTTAGCTGAAAAACAAAGAATGACTGGTATTAGTGATGGTAATTCTCTCACCAAAATTACTGTTAGGGACAACGTGATAATGGCATAAAGTGAGATGATCGCTAAACTAACTAAGAGAATAGAGAAGCTTCAAGAAGAAGTACAACGAGCAAAAGATATGGCTAATCTGGCCATCGCCGCTAATACGCCAATCTTGGATACCCATGCACTTCTTCTCTAATTCCCTCCTCTTAGCTCTCCTAACAATGGAAACCAACCAAATGACATACCCTCTGCTTCCATGCCTAGACCTCCCACTAATCCCATCAATTCGTCGTGTCAAGCCCATATGCCTCCTACTTATAATAACAACCGAGAAAACAACCCAAATGCTTACCACCCTCAAAGATTCACTCTAAATTACCAAAATACCTCCACAAATACCTTCACTTCCCAAATTACCCACCCCGCTTTTAGTCCTAATGCCAACGTTCCCCAAAATTCAATTTCTACATACCAAAACTTTGCTCACACCACTTAAAATCCTTCAATGACCCAAAGCATGTCTCCAACCACTGTCCATGCTACTACAATGCCTACCTCTTACCATACATTACCCCTAAATCCAGAAATTAATCACTATGAGGAGATGCAAAAGGAGTGTAAGGTGCCTGAAGACAAACATGCTAAGGAGCTACTGTTGATAAAGGAAGAGATCGTCAGGATGAAGAAAACTCATGGTTTGCCCAATGCAGTGGGGTTTAGTTATGATGACCTTTGCATTCACCCTGACTTGAACCTGCCTGAATGATTTAAAGTCCCTAAGTTGAGGCATTCAATGGCACTGGAAACCCTACGTCTCACTTGAGAGGATATTATGACCAAATGGTCGGTGCTGATATAAACGAGGCATTGCTAATGAGACTCTTCAGTCGAAGCCTGAGTGGGGAAGCGTTGGAATGGTTTGATTCACAGGAGCTAAAGAAGTGGCCTAAATGGAGTGCTCTAGCCAGGGATTTTGTTGATAGATTTTCCTACAATGTGGAGATGGTTTTTGAACTGTATCAAGCAAAATTCTAATGAATTCTTTTGTAAATATACCTATCGTAGTGGAAGGAGGCGGAAAAGGTATGACCTATGATAGAAGAAAAAATAGTTGTTGTGTTTCCCCGAGCTCAGGAGGGAGAGTTTTATGACAAAATAATATCGACAGTTCGTGATACCTTCACTGATTTGGTTAAGATTGGTGAAACAATTGAAGGACTCAGGACAGAAAAAATCAACAAACCCTTTGCACAACTTGGATCTTCAGGATTCCCAAAGAAAAAGAGAGAAGATGTGTCTTTCGTATCCTCTAGTCCAAACCTGAAGTCAAAGAAATCTTTCAGTTCCAATTCTGGGAAAAGTTTATCACCGTCTATATACCCCTCAGGTCCACAAAATCCCCAACTTGTGTTTTATACCCAACCTAGCCCCCCCCAAGTCCCACATCTAAATTTCTCTACCAATTAACCAAATTACCCAGCTCCATTGCCAAATTATCAGCCCACTTACCAAGCTCCATTCCCAAACTTCCAAGCCCACCAGAAAGCTCCAGTTAACCAGAATTACCATCAAGTCCCTCCCCCTGTTCACAAAAATCTTCATCGTCCAAATACGAAAAGAAATTCACTAGAAGTTTCACTACTTTGGCTGAAACCAGAACTCAGTTGTTTAAAAGGCTAAAGAAAGAAGATCTCATCCAACCTATCCCATCGAAACCTGCCAATACCAATTCTTAATTTTTCCATGTCAATCAATATTATATATATCATTAGGAGGTGTTAGACACACAACTGAAGACTGTATTAATTTGAAGCACAAGATTCAAGATTTTATTGATCAAAATATGATTCTGCTTCAGACGGTACCGCCAATTGTTACCACCAACCCACTCCCAAACTATGAAGGGGCAACTATCAAATGATAGAAACAGACGATGAGTAGGTGGTGAGTAAGTCTATAACCCAGGCTAGACCCAAAAAAATAGATAGGGTGAAAGATATAGAAAAAGTAGTGGCTGCCTTAACTATCACTGAGAAACCCAAGTTTGTTGCATTCGTCGCACCACATCGAGCTTTTGCCTTAGTTCCTACAAGAGAAGAATTTATGGCGGAAGTCACCACCGCGCAAAGAATGACTAGATCATAGAGATGTTACACTCTAGAAGAGCTTGCCAATGATGCATAAAAGAAGAGTGCTCAGAAAAGGTCAATCACTGAAGGGGAAGCCAAAGAATTTTGGAGAAGAATGCAGCCAAAAGAGTACTCTATTGTGAAATATTTAGAAAAGACGCCCGCCCAGATTTTTATTTGGGTATTGTTTATGAGTTCTCAATATCATAGAAAGGCTTTGCTGAAAGTTCTTGAAGAAGCCTGCGTGCCCATAGGCACCAGTACTGAAAAATTTAGTGGCCATGATCTTTAGAGTGGTAGGAACCCATCATATTAACTTTGGTGGAGATGATTTATCCTTTGAAGGAGTGATGCATAACAAGGCATTGCATATCACTGTCAAGTTCCAAGATAAGATCATTAACAGGGTATTAATCGACGATGGATCAGGTATGAGTATATATCCATTACCTGTTTTGACTTAGTTAAATTATGATATGGGAAAAATACGTCAGAACACGATAAATATAAGAGCTTTTGATGGGGGTCAGAGAAACATCATTGGGGAAGTCAAGTGGCACCTTCAAATAGGGCCTGTAGGGTTCTTAGTTAAGTTTCAGGTGATGGACATCTCCACAAGTTATAATCTGCTCTTAGGGAGGCCTTGGATTCATGCAGCAAGGGCCATTTCTTTAATATTACACCAGTCAGTGAAGTTCATCCGGGAAAATGATGAAGTGGTCATCCATG
The DNA here is from genome assembly GCF_002878395.1 of Capsicum annuum. Taxonomy (NCBI): domain Eukaryota; kingdom Viridiplantae; phylum Streptophyta; class Magnoliopsida; order Solanales; family Solanaceae; genus Capsicum; species Capsicum annuum. Next base: position 44,105,799 of record NC_061113.1, on the reverse strand, counting down.
GTAAAGGAAGCCATCTAACTCAACTTAATGGTTATGTTCCTGTAATTGAAGAAGTCCCAAAAGAGAGTGACTTTTACACAGTGGAGATTGTGAATGCAGCTGAGAAAGATCCAACTCCTTATGAGCCAATGCCTTCAATTTATAAGATGTTGGCCACTGTTATGCGGAGAAGTAGTTTTTATCCCGGGTGCGGCTTAGGAAAAAATTTGGATGGGATCATTGAGCCTGTCGTGATCCCAGAGAATTTGTTTAAATATTGGGATAGGCTATACGCCAAGTAAATAAGGTGAAAGAGAGATGAAGAGAGAAGGCCCAGAATTGGTAAAGAGGTTACCTCCACTCTATCAGTCATTTTTTGTATCTGTGAAGCCTACAAGCGATGGTCTCGAGAATGGAATAGGGAACTTGTTCAAAGAGTGTAATGCTATTATAGAAGATTCTCTTGAGAAGACCGAGAACAAGTTGAGAAGACCGAGAACAAGATAGATGAACCGAGAGAGAAACTGTCAAACTGTACTTCCACTCTAATCGTGACTCCCCGATTGATGTGGTAGATAGAAGGATAAAACTTTACTTTTGCAAAATCGGTGGTAGTTCGAATGAGACCCGAGACCCACCCTTTAAGTTCATTTACCTTATTTTCACGTTTTGTGCTTTCCAAAAAGCTTAGACCTACACTAGTGTAGATCATAGCCAATGTTTGTAATTTTTTAAAAATTTAATGAAAGCCCTCCTTATTATGAAAATATTTTCCTTCTATTTTTGTTACATGATCTGATCACATAATCTAACTTATATTGTTTATGATTTCAGTTATAATAATTTAAAACCTGTCAATGTCATGTCATATCAAGAGCTAAATAAACAAATCAAAGCAAATAATGATGAATGGGAAGAGTATGATGAAGAAACAATGGCCCCAGACCAGTTAACAGAAGAATTAAAAAATTTTGAGGATCGAGAAAGGCCAAACCTGGAGGAGACTGAGGTAGTTAATATAGGTGATGAGAGGGAAGTTAAAGAAACCAGAATCAGTGTGCATCTGACAGATGACTAGAAAAGAGAACTTATCGGGTTGCTTAAAGAATTCTTTGATATGTTTTCTTGGTTCTATGACAACATGTTAGGATTAAGTATAGATATCGTATCACACAAATTTCCAATTGATCCAGAGTTCAATCCTGTGATGCAAAAGTCTCAAAAATTCAAGCCAGATTTGAGTCTGAGAGTCAAGGAAGAAGTCACTAAGCAAATTTAAGCCAATGTGGTTGAAGTCAAGAAGTATCCAACATGGCTAGCCAATATTGTCTCAGTACCAAAGAAAGATGAAAAGATAAGAATTTGTGTCGATTATAGAGATTTGAATAAAGCCATCCCTAAAGATAATTTTCCATTGCTCAACATCCACATTCTCATTGATAACTGTGCAAGGCATGAAATGCAGTCGTTTGTAGGGTTTTTTGTGGGGTATCATCAAATACTGATGGATGAAGAAGATGCAGAGAAAATATATTTCATCACACCTTGGGGTGTTTATCACTATAGGGCGATGCCCTTTGGTCTCAAGAATGTCGGTGCTACATATATGATAGCCATGACAACCATATTTTATGATATGATCCATAAGGAAATTAAAGTGTATGTGGATGATGTGATCATCAAGTCCTGCAAGAGTTCGGACCACTTAACCCACTCGAGAAGGTTCTTTGATCAATTGTGGAAATATAATTTAAAGTTGAATCCTGTCAAGTGTGCTTTTGGGGTACCAGCTGGGAAATTGTTGGGTTTCATAGTTAGCAAAAGGGGCATTGAGCTTGACCCCTCAAAAATTAAGGCGATCCAAGAGTTGCCTCCTCCGAAGACAAAGAAAGAAGTCATGAGTTTCTTAAGAAGATTAAATTACATTAGCAGGTTCATAGCCCAATCAATGGTTATTTATAAACCTATCCTCAAGATATTAAAGAAAGATGCGCCAAATGAATAGACTGAGGAATGCCAGAAAACTTTCGACAAGATCAAGGATTATCTATCTAGTCCACCAGTGCTAGTTCCACCAAGAGAAGGAAGCCCTATGTTGTTTTACTTATCAATCTTAGACAATGCATTTAGATGTGTCTTAGGGCAACATGATGAAACTGGAAAGAAGAAAAGAGCAATTTATTACTTGAGTAAGAAGTTCACTCCATATGAAGCTCATTAAACGCTATTGGAAAGAACGTGTTGTGCATTGGCGTGGGTGCCCCAGAAGCTGAGGCATTATTTGATGTCATATACGACGTATCTCATCTCCAGAATGGATCCTCTAAAGTACATATTCCAAAAGTCCATGCCTACAGGGAAATTAGCCAAATGGAAAATGTTATTGAGTGAGTATGACATTGTATACGTGACTCAAAAGGCGATTAAAGGGTAGGCCCTAGCAGATCACCTAGCAGAGAATCCAGTTGATGAAGAATATGAGCCACTTTGAACTTATTTCATAGATGAAGAGGTATTGTTCGTAGGAGAAGACATTGCTAAAATATACTTGGGCTGGAGATTATTATTCAGTAGGGTGGTTAATTTCAAGGGTTCGAGAATTGGGGCAGTCTTAATATCAGAAACTGGTTAACATTATCTGGTTACCGCCAAGCTGCACTTTTCTTGCACCAACAATATGGCTGAATACGAGGCTTGTATTCTCGGTCTGACTGGCTATTGATATGAATGTTTGGGAGCTACTAGTTATTGGAGATTCTGATCTATTGGTTCACCAAGTTTCGGGTGAGTGGTTCGTGAAGAACGTTAAAATCACTCCATACGTAGAATTGGTGCAAGAGTTATGCAACAGATTCAAGGAAGTGGAATTCAAACGTATTCTGAGGATCTAAAATAAGTTCGCCGATGCTTTGGCTACTATATATTTCATGATTCAACATCAAGATCGAAGTTACATTGATTCGTTAGAAATAAGTGTGAAAGAGCAACCTGCATATTACGCATAAGTTAAGGAAGAGCTAGACGGAAAGCTATGGTACTTCGACATCAAGAGGTATTTAAAAGCCAGAGCACACTGCAAAGATTCAACCATCAATCAGAAGAAAATGATCCATCGGATGACCAATAATTTCTTTTTAAACGGGGAAGTCCTTTACAGGAGGACCCCAAATTTAGGATTTCTACGATGTGTAGACTGTATCGAAGCTACAAAATTACTTGAAGAAATTTACATCGGAATACGTGGACCTCATATGAACAGGTTCACTCTGGCCAAGAAGATCCTAAGATCCGGATATTTCTAGATGATCATGGAGAGTGATTGTAGCAGGTTTGTGAAAAAATGTCACAAGTTCCAAGTACATGGAGATCTGATCTGGCTGCCCCCACACGAACTTAATGTGATGAGCTCACCCTGGCTGTTTGTAGCGGCCTGGATGTCATCGGCCCGATTGAGCCACCAGCTTCTAATGGACATAGATTCATCTTGGTTGTTATCAATTACTTCACCAAGTGGGTGGAAGCTGCCTCATACAAAGGAGTAACTAAGAAGGTAGTAGCTGATTTTGTCAAAAAACATGATTCGTCGATTTGGGATACCCGAGTCAATCATCACAGATAATAGAGAAAACTTGAATAGTCATTTGATGAAAGAGATATGTGAACAGTTCAAGATCACTCATCGAAATTCAACTGCATATTGCCCTCAAATGAATAGAGCAGTAGAAGTTGCCAAAAACAACATCAAAAAGATCTTGAGAAAAATAGTCGATAGTCATTGATCATGGAACGAGATGTTACCTTATCCTTGCTGGGATATCGCACGATAGTCGAAACTTTGACTTGGGCAACTTCTAATCTGTTAGTCTACGGGACAGAGGCGGTAATACCTGTCGAAGTTAAAATATCATCTTTAAGAATCATCCAAGAAGCAGGGTTAAGTAATGAAGAATGGGTACGCGCCTTCCATGAACAACTTATGATGATGGATGAAAAGAGAATGAGTGTTGGCTGCCATGGCCAATTATATCAACAATGAATGATTCACTCTTTCAACAAAAGAGTAAGAGATCGCGTATTCGAAGTCGGACAATTGGTGCTCAAACTCATATTCCCTCACCAAGAGGAGTATAAGGAAAAGTTCACTCCAAATTGCAGGGGCCATATGCAACCTGCAAAGTGTTATCAGGAGGAGCCTTGATTTTGTCTAAAATGGATGGCCAAAGGTGTACCGAGCCAATTAATTTTGATGCAGTGAAGATATACTATGTCTGATGTAGGGTTTCTTTGTGCTCATTTCCTTGAAATTGTTTTCTCATTTGTAATCGTTTTTATGCTTTGTAGTAGCTTTAAAATCTCCTTTTCTTTTATGTATGAACTATGTTTGGCTTGAATTCCCAAAAAGAGGATACATAGGCGGCCTATGTCGGCTTCTATCAACCCCTTAGGCAACTTTGTTTACATGATCCTAAACTACGTGATGACCTGAATTCCCAAGGGCGGGATACGTAGGCGGCCTTGTCAGCTTCGGTCACCCTTTTAACTATATTTTATTCTCTTTTATATTGTGGGAACTACGTTTTACCTGATTTCTGTTTAACGAGATACGTAAGCGCCACAACGGCTCGGTCATATCACCCCAAGAAATGGAAACCAGGGTAGAATTTTTTTGAAGGAACTTCAAAACTTCAAAAGGAGAAGATAATCCTCTCGCAACCCAAATTAAATTTTGAGAGAAATATCAGTAACTGGGGCAGAAATTTTGAGGTAGACCTTAAAATTTCCACCATACTATACTAAGGAGTTCAAAGATAACAACAAAGATTTTGGTACCAAAAGAGTATATTCAATTTCATAGACTTTCAACTTCAAGGGTTCAACACCTCGAGCCAAGAATTTTCAATAAAGCTTGTATATGACATAACTTATTTGGCAGAGACTCATCCCAATCTTAAAATTTTTTTCTTTAAAATTCAATTATTGGTAAAATTACTTACTTTAAATTAATTTATGCTTTGATTTTGCCTTACACCACTAACCCGGGAAGTCGAAGCAGGAGCCAAAGATGGCAAACACATGAAGAAGATAAGAACCCGATGATGGCGATGATAGGAGCTGAAGACCAAGAAAGTCAACACAGATTAATTTTACCAAAAACTAATGATTTTCTGTGGATGCAGGTTGTCCTGAAGCCAACAAAAACCAATGAAAGCATCGATTATTCACCATGTTCCTTTGGTTTAAAGGAATACAAGAAAGCCAAACATCCCAAGGCCGATAAGAAATAACCAGGATGGTCAGGAGCTGAAAACAACTGAGTTTCCTAAAGTAACAGGTTTTTGTGGTTGCAGGAATCATCAAACGTGGAAAGAAAAATGATGAATTACTCACTTACCCAGCAAATCAAGGATGGATGTTTGAAATGGTACATGCAGAAGGTCCAACGTGCTAGTGGAATGGTCAAGGTGATGTTTTCTATGATCGCTGCATTGTTATTTGCATTCCTCACTATTTTTCTATTGCATCCTATCATGCCGAGAGGTCCATGCCAAGAGGGCCATGCCAAGAGGTCCATGCCAAGAAGGCCATGCTGAAAGGGCCATGCCAAAATAACTATGCCGGAAGGGCCATGCTGAAAAGGTCATTCCAAAAGGACTATGTCGTAAGGGTTGTGTCCTGAAAATCATATTGCCTTCTCCGACTAGTTTTGAAGAGACTACAATCCAAAGGCATCTTCATATTGCATTTGATGCCCATGATTAATTCAAAGTCTTCTATATCCAATATCATGCGAAAGAAAAAGAGTCTGGCATTGAAGGATATTCTCAAGCATTCATATCTGATCAAATCACACAAAGGCAAGTAGTCTGGCATTGAGAGATATTCATCAGCTTCAAGTACATCAATCATCAAAGATTTAATGGAATTTAATATTGGATCTCAAGAAACACATGGTTCTAAGGGACGTCTTTTAGTCACTATCTGAAAGCAGATGACATATGAAATTTTTTGAGAATTGACAATTCGAGGGTCATCTATAAGTCACATTATTTGAAATAGGATAGTGTGCAAGATTATCCACGAGTTGACAACCCATGGGTTATCCATAAGTCGCAAAAACATCCTAATTGGATAATGTGCAAGGTTACCCAAAGATCGACAGTTTGAAGGTTATCCATAAGTCGCAACTAAATCCTTACCGAAGAATATGTGAGATTATCAAATTGATAGGCCCAAGGGTTCTCTATAAGCCACGTCATATCCAAGATTGATTATGCGCAGGATTAACCAAAGACTACCAATTTAAGAGATATCTATAAGTCATATTGTATCCAAGGTCAAATAATATGCAGGAATACCTAAGAGATAGTGATTGGAAGGATATCTGTAAGTCATCTATTATCCAAGGTTAGATAATGTTCAGGATTACCTAAAAGCTAGAAAATGAAAGGATATATGTAAGTTGCCTCAATATCAAATAATTCGCAAGATTATCTAAAGATTGACAATCCAAGGGAAATCTATAAGTCGTAGTTTGTGATAGTTTGTGAATTCTTTGAAAATCATGCTAAAAATCTTGCCTGGATATTTTTTAAAATTCAAGGTGGCTTTCGCTTGGCCTCCACAAGAGCAAGATTAAGAACAAAGACCTCTATGCAAACCTTGCCTGGATATTTTTTAAAAACCACAGCAGTTTCTAGGGTCATATCCTTCTTTCCAAGTACTATACTCACATCAGAGACCCCCCTCCTCCCAGCAGAAAGGTTACCTCCAGAACTCGGCAAAACATCCACAAAGGATGGGTTGATTGTTCTAAATGCATCAGGTGGAGAGTTCATAAAGGAGACAGAGTGAATTTTCTCGAGAATACCTAGATCCCCCACTTAGGAAGCCTCATAAGCATCTTCCATGGCCCTCTGAATAATCAGGAAGATAATATTAGAGTCAGGGATTTGTACAATAATAGCAGTCAAAATCTCACAAACCTTTTCTTTGAAAGTCCCCTTACCATCAAAGATATCATCCTCAGCTTTCCCCTTCCTCAAAACTACATTGATGAAGACAAACTCATCTAGAATCATATTTCCGATGTTATTTTCACCACTAGCAGTATATATTCTTGTCTCAGTGACCCTGAATAACACACGCCCCAAAAAAAGAACTTCAACGTAGTATGGAAAGCCCCAACCCCTAACAATATTAAAACCTTTCTTTGGTTACTCCTGCATAACAGACTCCCATTAATAGCTATCTTAACTACGTTAGCATCAATGCCAAAGTTGCAACCACAGTGCTGAAGATACCAATCATATCTTCTTCCATTGTCAGAATACAACCTAGTTCTGGCCATGATGGTAACCCAAACATATACTCAAACCTCCCGTGGCTTGGGATTCTGTTAACTCTAGTAATTGGATTAATCTGAGGAAAAGCCTCAAAAGAAAACCTTTTAATTCCTGGCTCACTTGGGATACTTTTTCCCTCACTATCTATAGACTATTTGGTTAACCAGAAATTATAATAATTTCAGCAATCACAAAAAGTCCATCTCGGTAAATAGTGTCATTGCGTCTGCTTTTGAATTCACCCTTCTTGCTAAGGATATCAACATTTCTAGCACTTCCCACAACACAATTGATGTCAAGTGGGAACCTCCAAACACTACCCACATAAACCTGAACACAGATAGTTCAGCTTCAACCAACCCAGGCCTAGGTGGACTAAGAGGAGTCTTTAGGAACTATAATTGTGAATGGTTACTAGGCTTCTACCAGAACATACCCCATACCACTCCCACCATGGCTGAACTATTAGCTTTAAGAATGGGACTGATTATTGTTAAAACCAACAAAATTAGACATCTTGTTATTAAAACAGACCTCGCTGTCATTATTCATATGCTAGATAATGATCGCTCGTTACATCATAATGTTGATACTGATTGTAGTACATTACTAGTGGAACTGGAAGCAACCCCTCCAACACAAATATAGAAAGAGCAGAATTTAGTAGCCTACTTATTGGTGAAAGAGGGAACTAAGGCAGCATTTTTGGAAATTTCTACTACCGTACCAACTATACCAGATTTTTGTTGTTGAAATTATAATAGCTAATAGTTCTGGGGCAATATTTAGACGCACTATTAAACAATCATTTACTAACCTACCGTGCTGGGATGTGGCCCAGAACAATTCGTTTTTGGATCCTACTTCTGATAAGAGCACGAACTCTTTTCCCCACCCCCTTAATGCTATGAATCAAATCAGGTTAACCAAAAAAAAGAAGAATAATTATAATAGAACGAGGACAAATTTGTAATTCATAAACCCGACACATCTCTCCTACCTTTCTTCTTCACTTCATCAAATATCTAAAACTCCAAATACACACACATACACACAAAAAAAATGTTTCTTCATAAGTCTCTAAATGTCAACTATTTCTTAAATATTGTCATATATATTATTAGCAAAAATAACTCAAATTTTCAAATACTCACTCTATTTTATATTACTTAGCCTTCATACTAAAAATAGTTATTTCAATTTACTTATTTCACTTATGAAATTAAGAGAATTTTATTATATTTTTTCTTTTTTATATGTAGTAATAGTAAATTTAGAGTTTCAAATCATTAATAATCCTACTACAACAACGACAACATACCCACTAAAATCCACAAGTGAGGTCTGAGATTGATAAAGTGTACACAAACCTTACCACTATTTCGAGAGAGGCTTGTAGTCATTGAAATTTTGTGGACTCTACAAAAAGAGTTCAATTTTTGTTAGAGTTTTTGGTGGCTACTTTACCCTAAATCTACCTTGGTGGCTACTCTACCTAAACCCTACATTACGCCTATATAAAGGGGCAAATATCCCTTTAAAGAGACATGTTCAGTATTCCACAAACTCACGGAATATTCACAAAGAGATCAACGATCTTCAAAGTCCCAATAAATTCATGGGATATTTATACATCAAAACCCTTCCTTCTTGATAATCAAATACATCAAGAAGACAAAACCTCCTTTCATGGAGATCAAGTCCAAATGTTCCTACATTCGAGAATACGCTACTGACAGCCCGCAAGTTATGGAAAAAATCAAGAGAGAAGAATCAAGGGAGGAACAGATTTGTACCTACATCGTTTATCAATAAAGTTGTTGTTTCTTCATATTTTTAATTGTGATTGCAATTTATTTCTATCACCGTAAAAAATTTGTTGGAAACAAGGCTATTTCGGAAAGACCCTCGGTTCCCATAAATAATACGACTAACCTATCTATATCTATACTATATTAAAAGTCTGAAAATCCTTAAAAATGTGATTTAAATGTTTTACCCTTTATTGAAAGACTTTGCAATAGATAAAATCGTTATTTTTAATTTTTCTCAAATTATTATTAATATATAGAAAAAATTCTAAATTTATAAAATTCATTAAATTTATTTTGTCTCCGAATTTTGTTCGGTTTAGGATTCTTTCGATAACCGATTAATTAATATTTCCTTCCATAAGTTGTCACATTCTACAATTCTTATACTGTTGTAAGTAGGAGGAAAAATTAGGTTTAGTTTAGAGTTGTTTTGTTAATTGAAATCTTCATAGTATTCATGATTAAAAAGATAAACTTGCTTGTGATTTAAGATAGCTTTTCTAAAGTATTTGTATGTTGTTGAAGTTAATTTAGGTTTAGAGTTTTTTTATAAATTGAAATCTTGATAGTGTCTATGTTTGAAGAGATAAATTTATTTGTGATTTGAGCTACGTTTTCTAAAATATTAGTTTGTTCTTGAGGTTGATTTGAGTTTAATTTTTTTTTTTTCTTTTAGTAATTGAAATCTTGATAGTATCTATATTTGAAAGATAAATTTATTTGTAATTTGCGGTAAACTTTATTAAATTTTAGTTCGTTCTTGAAGTTTGACAATAATAAACTATTGTGTATTCTTGAATACAGTTGCTTATTAAGATATTTTGTGATTCTTATTTATTATCTCATATACACTAAATAATTTAAAATTGACTTCTTTATAATTTTATACAGATTATTTGGATTATTGTTAATTGGTATATCAGTTAATTGGTGGTAAGTTTTTTTAAAATTTTAATCTGTTCCTAAAGTGTACAATAATAAGTTATAATCATGTATTCTTGATCTTCAATTGTTAATTGAGAAATTTTATTTGTAATTTTTTTTAATTATATTAATAGACAATCAATGGCTGAAATTTTTATTTGCTTATTTATTTTGTTTCAATGTTGATTTTGCAAGAGTATATGACAAAGCAAGGGATAAAAAAATTCACTACGTTATCAAAATTTGGAGGCACTTTTTCGTCATCGCAAAAAATTTAATTTTTTTTTATTCTTATAGTGGTTGCATATGACGAAGAGGGAACCTCTTTATGCTGCACTAGAGAAAATCAAGAAAGGTAAAGGCACTTATTAATAATATGTATATTTTTTACTTGAACTTTTAATTATATATTATTTCTTATTTGATCTATGTATGAAATTGTAGGGTCCACCAATTAATACATTACAAGAAGGTTCAATTATCTTACGTGTTTTTAATCACGAAAAAATTGAGAAAAAATATTTAAATTATAAAAAACTGTGCTCACAATCTTCATCGATAAAATTATTTTTATTTATCTGTTTCTTTTATATATATATTCTTTTATATATATATATATATATATATAAAAAATGGTCTATTACCTTCCACAACCTTTACCCGAAATTCCAATTGTAAACTCAACCTTCACATGAGTTTTATTACCCTTCTAATATTTTTTTTCTATATTTAGTACCACCCCAAGTATTGACCTATCAACATAAACTAAATAATAATATACGTGTTTTACACGCATTGGGCCCATCATAATTATTTCTTCTCCTCCTAAATGATTAGGCCTCATTTTCTCTATATTCTCAAACGAATAGACCCCATTTTCTCTGCTCTTGTCTAGAAAAAGTTCAGACAACCTTTTCATCTTTCTCTCTTCTCTCTTTTTGTAATTTTCTCAAATATTCTTGTCTGAAAAAGAATATTAGTGATAAAGGCTTGTCGATTTCAAAGGTAATCAATTTATTTCTATTTTAATTTATTGGTGAGTTCTTTGTGCCAAAAATTAGGATTTTGTAAATGTTAATTAGGGCTTACTGTTAATTCCAAAAAATTAAGAAGTTAAATGTGTGAAACTAAGTTAGACTGCTTACTATTATATTGTGTAAGTGTTCAATTACACAATATTAAGTTCATAATTGTATCTAATTTGGCCTTTCGTTGATTGTTTAAGTCGGGTGATTCAAAATTAGGACTTTTGTAGGGTTTACTATTAATCTGAAAATTAAGAAATTAATTATGTTTAATAGCATGTGCGTCTTACTATTGTGTTGTGTAGGTATTCAATCTATATGATATTACAACAATTTTCATGAAATTAGATTTTTTCTTTCTTGCCTAAGTCGCACGATATTGCAATTATTTGTGTCTTAATATTAGGTCGTTTCATTGTTGAAAGAGTACCATATTACATTTATATTTTCATATTATGTATTTTTCTTCATTGTTTAAGCCTGATAATGTTGAATTAAACTCGGGTAATGCTTGATTTTTTATAATGTTGCTATACTAGCTATGCTACTATGTTTAGTCTAGTAATTCTTATTTGTTATCTTGATTGTCTTCAGGTAAGACATGAATGGGTTTACTTTGATTATCTAAGATGGTACCACGATGGGTGTTAGATTTAAGTAGCGAGAAATCAGTATATAATGGTGAAAATATTATTGAATTTTTGGATGTTAATGTAGATAAGATGTCCTATTTTGAGTTGAGAGACTATATTAGAAAATAAGGACATAGCACAACTTGTACCTTTAGCATTAAACCATCTAATAGTGGCATTATGGTAGATATTGATAATGATATGAATATTTTAGACATGATGTATTCCTTAAAAGATGGAGATGAAATGAAGTTTTTTGTCATCCATTTGGTTGATGAGCCAATTGTGGGCCCCTTGTTATTAGAAAATAGTAGTCATGGGGATATGGGGGAATCTGGTGCAACTTTTAATATTAGGCCTAACTTCAAGGTAGGTGAGGACAATTTAAATGTGGAGGACCCTGTTACATTTTTTTAACCATATCTTTTTTCACTACCACACCCCATTTCACTACAACAGATAGTGCTACTACAGATAGTATTGTTGCACCTAATGTTGCTTCACCTAGTGCTACGACAGTTAATGATATAGATGTTGGACCTGCTGGATATGATTTCTCAGAAGAAGAAGTAGAGGTTTCTGGTTACTTTCCAGAGGATAGAGTTGAGTTAAAAGTAGAATTAGTTGGAGATGGGGAGGAGGAGTAGTATGGTAGTGATATACATGAGGAGGTTAGGGAATTGAGAGTTGATAAGAGGAAGTTTCGAAGGAGCAAAAGTAATGAGAGAGTACCAGCTAACAATGCGAAGGTAGCAGTAGGTGAAGCAAGAACAGATCTAGGTTATAATGAAACTGAAATAGGTAAAGTAAGTTATGAAGGAAGACTAGGAAGTGATGAGCCTTACTTTGCAAGTTTTGATGAGGGTAGTTTTCAATTAGATGAAGATAATTGTTGTGGTAATGATGAACATGGTGTGGTTGCATCTGCGTGAGACCCTATAAAATTCCAATGAATTTATTTTTTACCCTTCCACGTGCGTAATGCTGATTTTTGACTTGAATTATGTTAAGGGATATTAAAAGGGTATTTTGAAAAAGTTTAAAATTTTGGAAGGAGCTCGGGGTCATTTCAGAACCCCGAGGCACTAAGCCTCCGCGATAGTGGCATACCGCGGAGGATAACCTCTATGATAAGGGCGTGGCATGGAGGTTGCCCTTCGTAATAGCAGCGTACCCCACTGCTATGTAAATTTCATTCAGTTTTTTCTTTTTCTTTTTCACTTGGGGTGAGGGTCTTTTGGTCTTTTTACTCCTTGCACGACATTATAGCATTAAAGTAACCCTTTTTCTTCAGTTTTAAAAGATCAAAACCATTTCTTTTTCTCTTTAACTCAAAACCCAACACAAGTTTAAGGGTTTTACAAGGATTCAACATCCAAGCTCCAAACTTCGAATTCTCTTCAAATTGTTCTATATTTCAGGTATGTTTCTCATCCCTAACTTGTATTTTTACATTATGATATATATTTAATCATTATTTATGTGATTTTAATTGTTGGGTTTGAATTGGATTGAGGTCTTTTGATGGTTATTGCTTGAATTGGATTGAGGTCTTTTGAATTTCTCATGTTTTAAATGTGTTGTTTATACTTTAATTGATGATTTTTGGGACTGAATGAGTGCATTACTATGAGGATTGGAATAGGAAACATGGTTTCCCCTACATTGATAAAAATTTGGCTCAATAATGACATTAACCTCAACCCACCTTTGTGACTTTGGTTTTGAATATGAAATTTGCACGATTTAACTTACTTTTGAAAATATTGCATTGCATTAAAGGAATAAATGGATAAAAATAGATTTGAATGGCCTTGGTGGCTATGGCTTTAATTTTAAATTGAGCTTGGGAGTCAGTTTGGTTATCCGAATTAATTTGACATAAATATATTAGTTTGCAAGCATATTGGTATAATGATACCATGTTACTAAATGCCTTAATGAAAGACTCTGGGTTTAATGGTTGGATTATGTACAATTGTTTTAATTTGGACTTAAGAAAATTGTGTAGCTCACCGTGAAGGTGTAGGTCCTGGGGGAATCAATAAGCAATTTAAACCAATATTACATATTATGAAACAAATTCAATAAGCAATTTAAACCAATATTACATAACAGGAAAAATAAATGAAAAAGAATATCTAATACTTTTGAATACAGGACAAGAAGAGAACTACATAGCAAAATATCTAGTAAAAAATGAAGAAATAAAGACTGATAATGATATGTGCCCAGATCTACCAAGAAGTTTAATAAATAGTAAAAATATAGCAGAAAAAGAAATAATAATAGGAGTTAGAAAAATAAAAATAGAATTCGAAGTAAATGCAAAAAGCAGATATAATATTAGGAATAAAATGGTTAGAACAAGTAAAACCATATAATATAGAACATACACAACTAACCTTAACATATAACAAAGAAAAGTTATTCTTGAGAAGAGCCTTAACATGAAATGAAAATATATGTATTAATGAAGATAGTAGTAGAAGGATATTACAGTAGATATTATACGCCTATGATAGATACAGGAGCAGAAACTAATTTATATAGATATAATTGTTTACCAGAAAGTAAATGGGATAAATTAAAAACACCAATAATAGTTAAAGGATTTAATAATGAATGAAGCTTAATTACTTATAAAGCTAGGAATGTAAAAATACAAGTATGGGATAAGATATTAACGATAGAAGAAATTTATAATTATGAACTAACATCAAAAGATATACTTTTAGGAATGCCGTTCTTAGATAAATTATACCCACATATAATAACCAAAACAGACTGGTGATTTACAACACCATGTAAACAGAAAGTAAGAGCAAAAAGAGTTAATAATAAAATAAGAAAGAAAACTGATTGGATAAAAGGAAGTGAAAAAATTACACAAAAGTTAGAAAATATAAAAAATACTGAAGATACGATAGAACTAGTAGTATTTTCGATAAATAAAACAGAAATAACAATATTTTCAATAAATAAAATAGAAATAATTAAGAAAAAATTAGAACAATTATATAGTGAAGATCCATTAAAAGGATGGAAAAAACATAAAACTACTATAAAAATTGAATTAATAGATAAAAATAGCATAATAACCCAAAAACCATTAACATATAATTTTGACGATTTAAAAGAATTTAAAATGCATATAGATGAATTATTAGAAAAACAATATATACAAAAAAGTAATAGTAAACATAATAGTCCAGCATTTATAGTAAATAAACATAGTGAACAAAAAAGAGGAAAAAGTAGGATGGTTATTGACTACAGAAATTTAAATGCAAAAACTATAACATATAATTATCCAATACCAAATAAGATATTAAAAATAAGGCAAATACAAGGGTATAATTATTTTAGAAAATTCGATTGTAAATCAGGATTTTACCACCTAAAGCTAGAAGAAGAATCTAAAGAATTAACCGCATTTACGGTACCACAAGGATTTTATGAATGGAACGTATTACCATTTGGATATAAAAATGCACCAGGTAGATATCAACATTTTATGGATAGTTATTTTAAACAAATATCTAATTGTATAGTAGACATAGATGATATATTATTATATACAAAAACCAAAGAAGGACATTTAAAATTATTAGAACAGTTTACAGATATAATAGAAAAATTGGGAATAAGTCTAAGCGAAAAGAAAGCTGAAATTATGAAAAATCAGATAGAATTTTTAGGAATACAAATAGATAAAAGTGGAGTAAAAATGCAACAACATATAGTACAAAAATTAATAAATTCGAAAGAAGAATTAGATACAAAGAAGAAAGTACAATCATTTTTAGGATTAGTAAACCAAGTAAGAGAATATATTCCAAAATTAGCAGAAACTTTAAAACCACTACAGAAAAAAATTAAAAAAGGATGTAGAATATAACTATAATGAAGAAGATAAAAAACAAGTTCAAAAAATAAAATTACTTTGTAAAGAATTACCAAAATTACAATTTCCAGATGAAAATAGAAAATTTATATATATAGTAGAAGCAGATGCTAGTGAATATAGTTACGGAGAAGTACTTAAATATCGATATGAAGCAGAAAAAATAGAATACCATTGTAGATACTACTCGGGTACGTTCAATGAGACAGAAATAAAATGGGAAATAAATAGGAAAGAATTATGTTCATTATATAAATGTTTGTTAGCATTTGAGCCATATATTGTATATAACAAATTTATTGTACGAACAGATAATACACAGGTACGCTGGTGGTTAACAAAGAAAATACAAAATTCAGTTACAACAAAAGAGATTCGGAGACTAGTTTTGAATATATTAAATTTCACATTTACAATTGAAGTGATCAGTACTAACAAAAATGTTATTGCAGATTACATATCAAGACAAAGCTACACAGACTGAAATAATAGAAGAAGATACTCTAGAAAAAATACTTAACACCCTAACTACGCTTTCAATGAAAGTGGACAGTATGGGTAATGAGATAGAAAAGCTAAAGACTAATGAAGATAAACTGAAGTCTATAGCTACAAATCAGCTAACTCAGCAGTGTACAGAGCTATGTCGATCGGAAGACAATAAAGTTTCAGAGCTAGAAGGAAACGTTGGGACACTCCATAAAACCCATAACATTTATCAATCTACTTCTGCAGGTACAAGCAAAGGAGTTAATCGACCAAGATACCAGAATATGAATATGAATAAAATATTTGAGAAACCATTTACACCAAAAACACAAAAAGACCACTTGTTTATACCCCCACAAGTTAGCACATACCGAGATAGTCTAAACCAAGATAAAAAAGTTTACAACTACACCTCCCAGAAATACATAGAAAATATCTACAGAGTACAAACTTTTCTAAACCATAACCCCAGAGCTACAAACATCAAAGAACCAAACACCAACTATAAAACCCAAAAATTACAAGGATATAACAAACTAATTACACTACCCAAAACTAACCCAAGCCTAGTAAAAACCTGTTTTGACTATGGACTATTAAACACCATATATACCCAAGACGGAGAAGAATTAACAGCTATGGAAGAATTATACAAGATATTCACCACCTAAAAAAGGATAACGAAAGGAAATTTATTTTATATAAAGTGTTATATTGCACCGGCAGAGATACTATATGATGAAATAAAACCAACTATACAAGTTGTAAAGATAGGACTAACTAGAGACATGATCATACCAGAAGATATTACACAGCAACCAGAGATACCCAGAATTGAGATACCGGATTTCTACGCAAATAAACGACTTATTGGACTAGCTACGATTATTCAAGAACTAGCAAATAATTATACTAATGGAAACCCAATATGGAGCTAATATTCGAGAGATCATCAAATGATTTACTCTAATTCAAAAGAGCTACGACAAGCAGATATGGAAGATGTCAGACAATGGATAATGACATTACTCAACCCAGAAAAACAATCTACCGCAAGAGCAATTAAAAAAAGATTTATTTCAGACGGACTGCTGACAAGATATTGTAAAATAATTGGACACAAATATCCAGATCACCAATGTTCAAGGTGTAATGAAGAAGATAATATTATTCCAGAAGTACATCTAGAATAAAAGAAGACAAAATGCCAACTGGAAAGATAAGATAAGAAGCAATAATGGAGATATAGCAGATACGACAAAATCAACGGAGACAAGATATTGTTGAATTATTGTACAAAGTCTTATTATTGTTGAATTATTGTACAAGCTTTAGACTTTTACGTAAAGATGTAAATTTGTAGGATTGTAGGAAATTAAAGGCTAGTAGGCTAGTTAGTAGCCTAGCCTCCCTTTTTGACTTTTTAGTTTTACAATTTTAAAAACGTGTGAAGATTAGATTGGAAAGTTTCTTTTCATTCTATAAATAAAGAAAGCCGAAGGCATTGCAAAGGCAAGCCTTCATGCGTTGAAGCAAACACTCTCTCCATTCCACAAATATTTTACTCAGTGAATTAAATAGACATATTTCAATGGAAAAAGCTATGGAGGAACAAACTTCAGAAATATCAAAACTACCCGAACAGGTATATTTATTTATGATTATGAATAGCTAAATTCATAATTCCCAACAATCATGATATGATAAAATAAATTCATATTAGTTACTTTATAATAGAATTATTCGAAGAATAATATGTTAAGAAGTTTATTAACAAAGAGGAAACGGAGAAAGATCCCTAAGGACTATACCATCCTAAAGGTGAAACCAATGAGGCAAGAAGCCGTGGCGGGGAGTAACCAGAGTAGATGCGCTGTTTAAGGGAAAAAGTATCCGAATTACCATGTTAATAGTGACGGAAGAACATATTATTTAAGAATAATCTAGTATATAGTAATCTAAGATGACCATATTTTGTTATGTACATGGTTGAAGGGAATATTTTGAAAAAAACAATTTTATGAAAATGAATAATTATTTATCTAATGAGATGGTAGATAAATTTAAAATACTTATTTTGTATGCACTTAAAGATATAAAAGTAGTAGATATAAGAAAAATCATATTAGAAAAAGCTTTTGGTAAATATTACATGACTAGAGTAAATTATATACCATATCTACCTAATTACTCTGACAAATACTTACCATGATAAGTTACATAGAATTTTTAGAAAAAGGTATAAAAAACATACAGTTACTAGAAAAACAGATAAAAATAAATATAGACAAATACATGAAAAATAAAGATATAAAATACATAAAATTTTTTAATAAAAATATGCAAGAACTACTAAGGATAAAACAAACAACTACAAAATATTATAATAAAACCAATTTTAAAAGATAGATCATCTAGATTATCTTAAAGTTTTAATCTTACATATACTTAAAGATATAGAAATAATAGATATTAAGAAAATAATATTAGAAAAAGTAATAGACTATGAAATTGAAACTATAAATTGGCTAGAACAATTATACGAAGAAATTTACCCAGAAGGATATTATACAGATTAAGAGATGTTAGAATATAAAAACTAGAGAAAATCAAGAAAATCTAAATAATGAAATTAATTATAGAAACCGAATTAGAAAAATAATGGAAAATCTAAAAGAAAAATTAATATGGATAGAAAAAACCTTAGAAAATTTAGAAAAAAGTACATGTGATAGTTTATATAATTTAAAAAACTCACTACGAGAAGAACAACACAAGATAATAAATAACATTGAAAATCTAGAATTAGATATATATTACAGTACAGATAGGATAAATTATTATACAGAAATTTGTAACTCTGCAATTACTACAGGATAAAATAATAAACAAATTAATGAATATATCTTACGAAAAAAGTAAATCATTAAAAGATATTGAAAAAAATTTAAGGAATATCCACGCACAAATAAAAATAGATTCACTAGAAAACCTAATAAATCTATTAGATCTATTAAATATCCGCACCCCCATCCCCATTAATAAGAGTTGATATGCATAGTTAGCTCTGAAATTTTTCATTACGAAGTACGAAATATCGTTAAGTGACACGAGAGGATATTTAAGCAAGAGATTGTACGTCTTCTTACAATTCAACACCCCCATCTTCCCCTAAACATCAAACAATGTAAGACCAACCTCTTAGTTCGTTCAAGATTTTTCCTTCTTTTCGTAGTATAGACGATGTCACAACTTCTGTGCGATTTTGATTGTTGCTTTTAGGGAATCCTTGGTGGAAGAATTCACATACGCAACTAAATGCATTGGGCCATAAGATCCAAAAGCAAGAACCTACTATTTTTTTCAAAATATATTGTAGCTTTAGTTCTTCCAATTTAGAATGAATAATAGAAAAAGTTGTACATACATGGAAGATGTTTAAACTTGGAAAATTCATTTTCGACCCTAAAAAATATACCTTACCTTTTTGTACCTCTAATTTAATTCTAACTGCTTAAGAAAATCTAATACAAATCAGTAACTTGTGTATTTTGTGACAATTATTGACTTTTGGTAGGAGAAAAAAAATTCTTAATATTTTTGGTTTCACGATGAGAGAGGAATTTTGTATTTCTCTTTTCGATTTCTGAATATTTTATTTAGGTTTTTTGAATTATCTTCTTTTAGTTAGAAATGGTTAGTTTTTTTATATGGTTAAAAAAGGAATTCTATTTTTGTGAGGAAAGATTTTTTTTAGTAACATAGTCAATATTTAATATTATTAAAATAATATAAAAAAAGATGAAAAGATGATTTTATCTAAATTAGAAGGACAAAAAGTTCAAACAATATTTCTAAAGTCATTTACAATTTTAATATATTATTATATTATCATTATAGAGATTGTATGTCTTCTTACTATTCAAATATATTATTATATTATTATTATAGAGACTGTACGTCTTCTTACTATTCAACACTCTCATTTTCTCCCAACCATCGAACAATGTCTCATTTTCACCCAAAATTTTCCCTTCTTTTCGTTATATAGACGATGTCTCAACTTCCGTGCAAATTTGACTACTGCTTTTAGAGAATCCATGGTGGAAGAATTCACAGACGCAGCTAAATGCATCGGGCCATAAGCTCCAACAACAAGAACCTACTATTTTTCCAAAGTATATTGTAACTTTAGTTCTTTCAGTTTAGAATGAATAATAGAAGAAACTGTACATACATGGAAGATGTTTAAACTTGAAAAATTCGTTTCCAATAGGATCGAATAAGGGTTTTTTTTTTTTGGTTTCTCAATTTTTTATTTAGGGTTTTTGGGTTGTCCTCTTTTAATTAGAAATGGTTAATTTTTTTTAGATAGTGGAAAAGAAATCCTATTTTTGTGAGGAAAAGTTTTTTTTGATAACATAGTCAATATTTAATATTACTAAAATAATAAGCGAAAGGTGAAAAGACGATTTTATCTAAAACTTAGTTTTTTTAATGAAGGACAAAAAATTTAAATAACATTTTGAATATGAAAAATTAATTGTATTCATAAGAACACTCTCTGGGGTTTTAAACTAAAACCCAAATAACTCAAGATTCAATCGTGGGTTTTCAAAACTAATTGAAGATTTGGAATCCCCAAACCGTAGGCTTCAAGAATCATCCATCAAATTTCTAAATTGAGGTACGTGGGGTTTATTCTAAAACTACATGGGCTTGTTGAAAACACCCAATAATGATTTAAAAATCATCAAGCATGAATTTGTTAAAGGGATTTTGAGATCCATGATTTTATTATGATTTATGTATGTTTAATGATATTGTTGTTTTGGCATTTAGGCCTTATCCCCTTAAATTGATTTACACATATAAGTATATGTATGAAACTTGAAATTGAAGATTTGTTTGAGAGCACAAATAATGAAAATCCCTCTCTTGTGATAACCTTATGTTTATGATCTTATGGTGATTGATTGAAATGCATGATTTACGGCTTGAAAATAGTTTACTCAAATACCATAGTATTTTGAGCACGATTTAAAGATTTAAGAGAGGGAGTTTCTTGATGTAAATATATTTTGTTAAAAGAGAAAGATTTGCATGAGATTAAAAGTTTTGACATGACCACCTTGCATTATTGAAGGTTTGACAAAGAGAGTTGCATACATATGTTTACATGAGTTTTAGAGAAAGAGTTCTTTGAAATGATTTATTGATATGGTGGTCCCGAATTTATGTTTTGAAAACAGAGATTGAAATATGCTAAAAATGGATCAGAGATGTAACTTACAAGTCAATGGTATGACGATACCATATAAATGTATGCCATAACAGAGTTAGAGTTTTCAGAGTATGTTTTCAGAGGATGCATGTTTTAAAGAGTTAAAAATGGGCTTAAAGAGGGTTAGGTGGTTACCTGAAGAAGGCTTGAGTTCAAGTAACTCTTAGCCTAAAATCGTGATTTGCCGATCCGGGTATATTATTTTTACGCTGGCGACGGTCGTGTGGCGTAGCAGAGTTAGAGACTCCAACCCTTACGGCACACTTGGGTTGGAGGCTTCCCCGCCGAGTCAATGGCGGATTCCATATGACCCATGGAATTTCAGAGTTGTATGGTATACCACCTAGTGCAGAAGTAAAACAAAGAGTGTCATAGAGTTCAGATGATTTTACAGAATCTTTCGGAAATGCCCATGAGATTTCTTACTATATGATATGTTTATGAACTATTTTAAATTGCTCTCATATATGTTGAATATAAATTATTATTTTGGATCTGCTCTGCGTACCAGTACATCTGTATTGACCCTCTACCTCCCAGATTTGGAGGCTCAGTCCAAGGGTCTGGCTAATCAGTAGAGTAGTCCAAAGAGAAGTGATCTGTGCAGTGGTGAGCCTTCTTTGTTCCAGAAGGCCTGTTATTCCAAATTATTTTATTCCGTTCTTTTGGTCTACTCGGGGTCTTGTCCCAATTTTTAGAATAGTTTTGAGATGTAGTAGAGATTTCACAGACTGAGTCAGATCTTATTCAGATGTTTTGAATTATAAATTTCATTCTCATGTCTTGAAACTTAGAGTTAATGACCATGTTTCTGTATCAGATTGTATTTTCGCATCTTCTCTTATTATATGAATGTTGTGCATGACTACCAGATAGAGTAGGACGTTCGGGCCTTCATGGTTCGAGATGTCCCTCACAGCCAGGCCCTAGTTCGGATCGTGACACATAGTGTGGAGTATTTTTTATTTAAAGGCTATATTATCTTTTAAGAGGAGTAACAGGGCATACCTGTTGCGCCTGTCAAGTTTGTGAGAGTTAGTGGTGAGAATTCTTCAATCAAGATTTAATGGAATGAGATTGGCATGTGTCCAGATGCATCTATCCAGTTCCGTCTATCCAATTTGAGATTGTTGGAAGTGATAACACTTCGTCAAGGTCAACAGATGTTATCTGGATTTGTGAATTAAAGTACAAGCAAAACTGATAGTGACAGCAATCTGTGGAGAAAAAAAACTAAACATCATCCATTGAGTCTGTTCAAATTTCTTCAAAAGAATTCTTCTAAATAGATAATGTTTGTTGAAAGTATAGATTGAAGAACACATATGTACTCAATCGTACATCTCAGAAAATATGACTGCTGAAAATAAGCACATGAACAAAAACCACAAGAAAAATCAATAAGTTATTCTGGAAACAAAATCAATTTATATTGAGCGGTGGGGAAGATTTTCAAATCAAGAAACCACTGATCTGATATAATGAACTTTAAGAAGAAAAATACCCTTAAAAGGTAATTTGAACTTTTTGTCCTTTATTAAAAAGTTCTGCAAAAGATAAAATCGTCTTTTTACTATTTGTATCAAATTATAATAATACATAAATACTTATAATAAATATTTTTTGGAAAATAAAAAACAGATCTTGTTTAAAGCAAACTAAATTATAGTAGGAGTCTGATAAAAAACTATCTATTTTTTTGGAATCGTAAGAGTCCTAATAAAATAAAAACTCGCTTATTCTTGGAAAGTAAAAGACTACCATTAATATTTTGTAAACATGAAAGTAAAAGACTACCATTAATATTTTACAAAGATGCCGACTCTTTGCACGTAGGAGTCCTAATACTCAAGTACCAAAAAAAAGGGACTCCTGATACTCTAGGAATCATATTTTTGGTAAATAAAAAATTTCTTTATTTTTTATAGAAATCAAAACTGTCGTACGAGTATATATATTTATTTTTACAAAATAAAAAAATTGTCATGTGTCCTTTTTTAGTTATAATATAAGAGTTCCCTCTGTCCTGATACAAATCATTTAAAGGTCTAAAATCAATTTCTTTTTGGTTTATTAGTACTCTTATAAAAGGAGTTATTTTGTGTGATGGTTGAATTGTTACCCAGAATAGAAAGTATAAATAGTTAATTTTTATTACAAATTGATGATCGATAATTGCTTGATAATTTTTTAGGTGTGTAGTATCTGATTTAACGACTTGGATGATGTCCATTGCAATTGGAGATGGTCGAACAAAAAGTTGTTGATTTAAGGGTTGAATGGTAAAGAGACGTTAATTCAAATATGACTCTAAATGACTTAGTCAGCCTATATGTTTATGTATTTTTTTTATTTTCAAGATTGTTCTAGCTAAATTTACGTATTGCAATAAGAGGAGATATGAAGAGGATGATGTTAGTATATTAATTATTGATTGGCTTTAATTGGTAGCATCAACAAAAGATACGCGTGGGAGGTGGGGGTGGGGGTGGGGGTTGGGGAAAATCTAGAATTTAAACTCTATGGATTGAATCTCCAAGGTTTCTTTACAAAAAAAGTTTTTCTTCCCATTCAATCGTTGTGATTTAAAATTATAGGTTCACACCTATTAGATAGCTTTTTACACATAAAATTTATACTTTATCTTGGAAGTATTGAATTCAAATAAACCCAGTGCGACAATTTTGCATCTACTGAAGAGAATAATGGAGGAAGTTTTCTATGGTGTTAACAATATGACTCCAAAAGAAAAACGGGTGATACCCGAAGAATAAGAGATTATGAAAAAACACATTTGATTGTGATTCGAGGTAAGTTTTCTTCACAATTTTATTCTAATGTCAATTACTATTTTCTAATAATGTTAATTTTTCATATATATGGTTTTATTGATTGACAAGAGACTCATGTGCAAAGCACGTACACTAAACTAAAGATTTTATTTAATTGACCAAACTAGTTGAGAGTTTGCTGAGTCATCATCAGATTCTACAAAAGAGTGCATCAGAAATAAAGAATGAAACGAGCTGGGTTGAGCTAAATTTTTAGGGTAAGAGGGACTTACAGAAGTTATCAAATCCAGGTGTTGGCATAATACTTCAGTCCTGTAGGGATAAACCCTGACCATCTAATTTTTATTTAGGATTAAATCAATGAAAGGGTAGAATAAAGAGCAAGAAGGATGAGGAATTACTAGAGGCAAGTGAAGATGATAGACTGGGCACCATTGAAGCCATGCAAGGTTCAAGTTTAAAGATTACCCACGAAAGGTATGAAATTAGGCGGCAATTCCAGCTCGGAGGGAACATTACTCAAGGGAGGCGATGGAGTAGGATGAAGAGTACTGAGTACTCTTGCTCAAATGCTTCTTTTATAATTTCTTAGGAAACCTTTCATCTTCCCAATTAATGACGGGTCCTTTGTTTACCACTCAATGTACAGATCGGATCTCATTAGATTATTGATTATTAATAAATGGGTCTGGATTGAATCAAACATTTATTTAAAATATAATATATATATATATATATATATATATATATATATTCAAGTTATTTTTTAGGGTCAAAATTTTCGCTCAGAAAAAGAATTATTTCATCAAAATTGAAGCTTTGTGATCACTATTGTATTATTTGTTGTAGTTGACAAATGGTAGATGAATGTCGGTCGGCTTTGAGGAATTTTTTAGATAAAGGTTAGATTTAATTGTATTGTATTTATATCTTTGTTTTGAGAATTTTTTTATGTAAAGGTTAAGTTTAGTTGTATTATTTTGATATCTCTATTTTATATTATTTTGTTATAGTGTACAGGTGGTAGATGAGTGTCCGACGACTTTGAGGAAATTTTTGTGTAAAGATTAGATTTAATTATATTATTTTGATATCTCATCGTATTAGTTTGTTGTAGTTTACAGGTGGTAGATCCTCCCTATTGCACCAAGTCACAGAGAAAGTTATGGCCAACAAAGATATCTAGTTTGTTGTCACTGGTTAGATAGGGAGTTCAGGCAATAAGAATTTAGGAGCTAATAAAGAGATATGGAAATTAAGGCAATAAATGATAAAAATGCATCGAGCTTGGGCTAATGGGTTGCCTCCTCCTCCATTTCCCGCTGATAATCTGGAATATCTTTCTAGCTTGCCTCCAGTGTCACATACACAGTTTCCTATTTTTGTTGACACGCCACAACATGTATCAGGATCGACTCTGGGGCAGCAATATCCAAACACTTCCAATATTCATTTCCTCACTTCTCAACACAAAACTACCACATACTTGGAAGGTATATTTGTACCATTTATCAAAGTTCAGGGATATATTCGTACCTTTTTCGTATTTAAATTTTTGGGATCTAAAAATTAAGAAAGCAAAAATTGATTATTTCTTCATTCTTGAGCTATCTACATATTTAAAGATTTGAAATCTAGAAATTAAGGAAGCAAATGTTGATTATTTCTTCATTCTTGAGTTACTAGATGGAAGAGTGCATTAATACACGAATTAGAGCAAAATTTGTGAGGTGAAAGGATTGAACTCAGTAAAGTGAGGTACATGTGCTTTATACAACTAAACTAGAAATTATATATATATATAT
This sequence comes from Capsicum annuum, assembly GCF_002878395.1. Lineage (NCBI taxonomy): Eukaryota > Viridiplantae > Streptophyta > Magnoliopsida > Solanales > Solanaceae > Capsicum > Capsicum annuum. The sequence continues at coordinate 44,079,805 of NC_061113.1, read as the reverse complement.
ATATATATATATATAT